>NW_027397077.1:36320032-36393038 GCF_003265705.2 Callorhinus ursinus | reverse complement strand
GAAGCTGAGAAAAAGAGAGATAAACAACTGCTGGATCACGAGGGCAGAATTGGAGAGGTAAACGATACGATAAGATGAAATACATTAGGATAATTGGGATCCCAAAAGAAGAAAAGGGCAGAGGTATACTGGAGCAAATTATAGAAGAGAACTTCCCTAATTTTGGGAAGGAAACAAGCATCAAAATCCAGGAGGCACTGATAACCCCTCTCAAAATCAATAAAAATAGGTCAACACCCCGACATCTAATACTAAAACTTACGAGTCTAAGAGACAAAGAGAAAATCTTGAAAGCAGCTCGGGAGAAGAGATATGTAACCTATAATGGTAGAAACATTAGATTGGCAACAAACCTATCCACAGAGACCTGGCAGGCCAGAAAGGACTGGCATGATTTCTTCAGAGCACTAAATGGGAAAAATATGCAGCCAAGAATACTATACCCATCTAGGCTGTCATTGAAAATAAAAGGAGAGTTAAAAAGCTTCCAGGACAAACAAAAACAAAAGGCATTTGCAAACAAGAAACCAGACCTCCAAGAAATATTGAAAGGGGTCTTCTAAGCAAAGAGAGAGCCTAAAAGTAGCATGCACCAGAAAGGAACACAGACAATATACAGTAACAGTCACCTTACAGGCAATACAATGGCACTAAATTCATATCTTTCAATAGTTACCCTGAATGTAATTGGGCTAAATGTCCCAATCAAAAGACACAGGCTATCAGAATGGACTAAAAAACAAGACCCATCGATATACTGTTTGCAAGAGACTCATTTTAGACCCAAAGACACCACCACATTGAAAGTGAGGGGGTGAAAAACCATTTACCATGCTAATGGACACCAAAAGAAAGCTGGGGTGGCAATCCTTATAGCAGACAAATTAGATTTTAAAACAAAGACTGTAATAAAAGGTGAGGAAGAACACTATATTCTACTTAAAGGGTCTATCCAACAAGAAGATCTAACAATTGTAAATAACTATTCCCCTAACATGGGAGCAGCCAATTATATAAGGCAATTAATAACAAAAGCAAAGAAACACAATGACAACAATACCATAATAGTGGGGGACTTTAACACCCCCCCCGACTGAAATGGACAGATCATCTAAGCGAAAGATCAACAAGGAAATAAAGACTTTAAATGACACCCTGGACCAGATGGACTTCACAGGCATATTCAGAACATTCCATCCCAAAGCAATGGAATACACATTCTTCTCTAGTGCCCATGGAACCTTCTCCAGAATAGATCACATCCTAGGTCACAAATCAGGTCTCAACTGATACCAAAGGATTGGGATAATTCCTGCATATTTTCAGACCACAGTGCTTTGAAACTAGAACTCAGTCACAAGAGGAATATCAGAAAGAACTCAAATACATGCAGGCTAAAGAGCATGCTACTAAAGAATGAATGGGTCAACCAGGAAATTAAAGAAGAACTAAAGAAATTCATGGAAACCAATGAAAATGAAAACAAAACTGTTCAAAATTTTTGGGATGCAGCAAAGGCAGTCCTAAGAGGAAAGTATATAGCAATACAAGCCTTTCTCAAGAAACAAGAAAGGTCTCAAATACACAACCGAAACCTACACCTAAAGGAGCTAGAGAAAGAGCAGCAAATAAAGCCTAAACCCAGCAGGAGAAGAGAAATAATAACGATCAGAGCAGAAATCAATGAACTAGAAACCAAAAGAACAGTAGAACAGATAAATGTACCTAGGAGCTGGTTCTTTGAAAGAATTAACAAGATGGATAAACCCCTGGCCAGACTTATCAAAAAGAAAAGAGAAATGACCCAAATCAACAAAATCATGAAGGAAAGAGGAGAGATCACAACCAACACCAAAGAAATACAAACAATTCTAAGAACATATTATGAGCAACTCTATGCCAGCAAATTAGATAACCTGGAAGAAATGGGTGCATTCCTAGAGATGTATCCACTACCAAAATTGAACCAGGAAGAAATAGAAAACCTGAACAGACCTATAACCACTAAGGAAATTGAAGCAGTCATCAAAAATCTCCCAAGAAACAAAAGCCCAAGGCCAGATGGCTTCCCACGGGAATTCTACTAAACATTTAAAGAAGAATTAATATCTATTCTTCTGATACTGTTCCAAAAAATAGAAATGGAAGGATAACTTCCAAACTCATTTCATGAGGCCACCATTACTTTGATCCCCAAACCAGACAAAGACCCCATCAAAAAGGAGAATTACAACCAATCTCCCTGACGAACATGGATGCAAAAATTCTCACCAAAATACTAGCCAATAGGATCCAACAGTGCATTAAAAGGATTATTCACCACGACCAATTGGGATTTATTCCTGGGCTACAAGTTTGGTTCAACATCTGCAAATCAATCAATGTGATACACTACATAAATAAAAGGAAGTACAAGAACCATATGATCCTCTCAATAGTTGCAGAAAAAGCATTTGACAAAGTACAGCATCCTTTCTTGATCAAAACTCTTCAGAGTATAGGGATAGAGGGTACATACCTCAATATCATAAAAGCCATCTGTGAAAAACCCCCACAGTGAATATCATTCTCTATGCGAAAAACTGGGAGCTTTTCCCCTAAGGTCAGAAACATAGCAGGAATGTCCACTATCACCACTACTATTCAACATAGTACTGGAAGTCCTAGCCTCAACAAGGAGACAATAAAAGGAAATAAAAGACATACAAATTGGCAAAGAAGAAGTCAAACTCATACCTTTTGGAGATGATATGATACTTTATGTGGAAAACCCAAAAGACTGCAAAACTGCTAGAACTCATACAGGAATTCAGTAAAGTGGCAGGATATGAAATTGATGCATAGAAATCAGCCGCATCTCTATACACCAACAACAAGACAGAAGAAAGAGAAATTAAGGAGTCGATCCCATTTACAATTTCACCCAAAACCATAAGATACCTAGGAATAAATCTAACCAAAGAGGCAAAGAATCTGTACTCAGAAAACTAGAAAATACTCATGAAAGAAATTGAAGCAAACACAAAGAAATGGAAAAACGTTCCATGCTCATGGATTAGAAGAACAAATATTGTGAAAATGTCTATGCTACCTAGAGCAATCTACATATTTAATGCGATCCCTGTGAAAATACCATCACCTTTTTTCAAGGAAATGGAACAAAGAATCCTAAAATTTGTATGGAACCAGATAAGACCCTGAATAGTGAGACAAATGTTGAAAAAGAAAAGCAAAGCTGGTGGCACACAATTCTGGACCTCAAGCTCTATTACAAAGCTGTAGTCATCAAGACAGTATGGTACTGGCAGAAAAACAGACATTTAGATCAATGGAACTGAATAGAGAGCCCAGATATGGACGCTCAACTCTATGGTCAAGTAATCTTCAACAAAGCAGGAAAGAACGTCCAATGGAAAAGACAGTTTCTTCAACAAATGGTTTTGAGCAAATTGGAGAGCCACATGCAGAAGAATGAAACTGGACCATTTCCTTACACCACACACAAAAATAGACTCAAAATGGATGAAAGACCTCAATCTGAGACAGGAATCCATCAAAATCCTTGAGGAGAACGCAGGCAGCAACCTCTTTGGCCTCAGCTGCAGCAACTTCTCCCTAAAACATTGCCAAAGCAAGGGAAGCAAGGGAAAAAATGAAGTATTGGGACTTCATCAAGATAAAAAGCTTTGGCACAGCAAAGGAAACAGTCAACAAAACCAAAAGACAGCCGACAGATTGGGAGAAGATATTTGCAAATGACATATCAGATAAAGGGCTAGTATCCAAAATCTATAAAGAACTTCTTAAACTCAACACCCAAAGAACAAATGACAGAATCAAGAAATGAGCAGAAGACATGAACAGACATTTCTGCAAAGAAGACATCCAAATGGCCAACAGGCACATGAAAAAGTGCTCAACATCACACGGCATTAGGGAAATACAAATCAAAACCTCAATGAGATACCACCTCATACCAGTCAGAATGGCTAAAATTAACAAGTCAGGAAATGACAGATGTTGGCGAGGATGCAGAGAAAGGGGAACCCTCCTACACTGTTGGTGGGAATGCAAGCTGGTGCAGCCACTCTGGAAAATAGTATGGAGGTTCCTCAAAAAGTTGAAAATAGAGCTACCGTACGACCCAGAAATTGCACTACTGGATATTTACCCCAAAGATACAAATGTAGTGATCATAAGGGGCACATACACCTCAATGTGTATAGCAGCAATGTCCACAATAACCAAACTATGGAAAGAGCCTAGATGTCCATCAACAGATGAATGGATAAAGAAGATGTGGTATATGTATACAATAGAATATTATGCAGCTATCAAAAAAAAGGAAATCTTGCCATTTGCAACGACATGGTTGGAACTAGAGGGTATTATGCTAAGCGAAATAAGTCAATCAGAGAAAGACAAATATCATATGATCTCACTGATACAAGGAATTTGAGAAACAAGACAGAGGATCATAGGGGAAAGGAAGAAAAAATGAAACAAGATGAAACCAGAGAGGGAGAGAGACAAACCATAACAGACTCTTAAAATCAGGAAACAAACTGAGGGTTCCTGGAGTGGAAGGGGGTGGGCAGGATGGGGTGGGTGGGTGATGGACATTGGGGAAGGTATGTGCTATGGTGAGTGCTGTGAATTGTGTAAGACTGAAGAATCACAGACCTGTACCCCTGAAACAAATAATAGATTATATGTTAATAAAATAAATAAATAAAATTAAATGTAAAACAAAACAAAACAGTGATATGCAAAAAATAAAGAGAAAGGAATCCGTGTATATCACTAAAGAAAGCCAGGAAACAGTGTGAAAAGAAAGCAAGAAAAGAAAGGAACAGAGAACTATAAAAACAACCATAAAACAAGTAACAAAATTGCAATAAATACATACCTATCAATAATATCTTTGAATATAAATAGACTAAATACTCCAATCAAAAGTCATAGTGTAAAGGAATGGATAAAAAAGCAAAACCCATCAATATGCTTCCTATACGAGAATCATTTCAGACCTAAAGACACATGAAGATTAAAAGTGAAAAATGAGAATGAAAACACAATGACCCAAAATCTTTGTGATAAGGAAAAGCTATTCTAAGAGGGAAGTTTATAATAATATAGGCCTACCTCAAAAAGCAAGAAAAATCTCAAACGAACAGCCTAAACTTATGCATAAAGAAGCTCGATAGAGAAAAACAAAATCCAAAATCAGCGAAGGAAGAAAATAATAAAGAGGAGAGCAGTAATAAATTAAGTAGAAACTAAAACAACAATAGAACAGAATGAAACCAGGAGCTGGTTCTTTGAAAAAAATCAACAAAATTGATAAACCTCTAGCCAGACTTATAAAAGAGAGATAGATGGGGGCGCCTGGGTGGCTCAGTTGGTTAAGCGGCTGCCTTCAGCTCAGGTCATGATCCTGGAGTCCCGGGATCAAGTCCTACATCGGGCTCCCTGCTCAGCAGGGAGTCTGCTTCTGCCTCTGGCCCTCTTCCCTCTCGTGCTCTCTATCTCTCATTCTCTCTCTCAAATAAATAAATAAAATCTTTAAAAAAAATAAAAAATAAATAAAAGAGAGATAGACAAAGAGAAAACTCCAAAAAATCAGAAATGAAAGAGAAGAAATAACAACTGATACCACATAAATACAAAGGCTTATAACAGAATATTATGAAAAATTATATAGCAACAAATCAGACAGCCTAGAATAAATGGATACATTCCCAGAAACATATAACCTCCCAAAACATAATCAGGAAGAAATAGAAAATTTGAACATACCCATTACCAGCAGTGATACTGAATCAGTATTCAAGAAACTCCCAAGAAACATAAGTCCAGGAACAGATAGCTTCACGAGTGCATTATACCAAACATTTACTGAACAGGTAATACCTATTCTTCTCAGCTATTCTAAAAAACAGAAGAGGAAAGAAGCTTCTAAACTCATTCTATGAGGCTAGTATTATTCTGATACCAAAACCAGATAAAGACACTACAAAAAAAGAGAACTACAGGCCAATATCTCTGATAAACATAGGTGCAAAAATTTCAACAAAACATTAGCAAACCAAACCTAGCAATACATTAAAAATATCACTCACCACGATCAAGCGGGACTTACTCAAAGGTGTTTCAGAAATCAGCCAATGTGATACATTGCATAAACAAGAGAAAGGATAAAAGCCATATAATCACTTCAATAGATGCAGAAAAAGCATTTTCAAAGTTCAACAACTATTGATGATAATATTCTCAACAAAGTAGGTTTAGAGGGAACACACCTCAACATAATAAGGGCCATATTTGAAAAACCCATAGCTAATATTAAACTCAATGGGGAAAATCAGCTTTTTCCCTAAGGTCAGGAACAAGACAAGGATATCCACTCTCACCAAATTTATTCAACATAAAACTAGAAGTCCTAGACATAGCAGACAAGAAAAATAAATAAAAGGCATCCAAATTGGTAAGGAAGTAGTAAAAGTTTCAATATTTGCAGATGACATGATATTGTATATAGAAACCCTAAAGACTTCTCCAAAAAAATTGTAGAAATGATAAATTAATTCAATAAGTTCACAAGATACAAAACCAATATACAGAATCCAAGTACATTTCTATACACTAATAATGAAATAGCAGAAAGAGAAATTAAGAAAACAATCCCATTTACAATTGCACCAAAAATAATAAAATACCTAGGAATAAACTTAACCAAAGAAGTTAAAGACTGAAAACTATAATACAATGAAGAAAGAAATTGAAGATGACACAAACAAATGGAAAGATATTCATGTTCATGGATTGGAAGAACAAATACTGTTAGTTGGTAGCATGGCCACTACCCAAAGTAATCTATAGATTTAAAATACCAACAGCATTTTTCAAGAACTACAACAAATAATCCTAAAATTTGCATGGAACCATATAAAACTCCAAATAGCCAGAGCAATACTAAAAAAGAAGAGCAAAACTAGAGGTATCACAATTACAGATTTTGAACTATACTACAAAGCCACAGTAATCAAAACAAGATGGTGCTGGCACAAAAAATAGACACATAGATCAATGGAAGAGAATAGAGAGCTGAGAAATAAACCCATGATTATATGGTCAATTAATCTTTGACAAAGCAGGCAAGAACATGCAAGGGGAAAAAGACAGTCTTTTCAACAAATGGTGTTGGGAAAACTAGAGAGACACATGAAAAAGAATGAACCTGGACCACTTTCTAATACCATACACAAAAATAAAGTCAAAATGGATTAAGGATCTAAATGTGAGACCTGAAACCATAAAAACCCTAGAAGAGACCATAGGCAGTACTTTCTCTGACATCGGCTGTAGCAACATTTTTAAAAAACGTCTCCTGAAGCAAGGGAAACAAAAGTAAAAACAAACTATTGGGACTACATCAAAATAAAAAATGTCTATACAACAAAGGAAATAATCAACAAAACTAAAAGACAACCTACTGAACAAGAGAAGATATCTGCAAGTGATGTATTCAATAAAGGGTTATTATCCAAAATATACAAAGAATTTATACAACTCAAAACCAAAAAACCAGGGATGCCTGGGTGGCTCAGTCGGTTAAGCATCTGCCTTCAGCTCGGATCGTGATCCCGGGGTCCTGGGATCGAGTCCCATGTTGGGCTCCCTGCTCAGCGGGAGGCCTGCTTCTCCCACTGCCTGCTGCTCCCCCTGCTTGTGTGCGCTCTCTCTCTCTCTGGCAAATAAGTAAATAAAATCTTTAAAAAAAAATCTAATTAAAAAATGGACAGATGACATGAACAGACATTCCTCCAAAGAAGACATACAGATGACCAACAAACACATGAAAAGATGCTCAACATCACTCATCATCAGGGAAATGCAAATCAAAACCACAATGAGATATCATTTCACATCTGTCAGCATGCCTAAAATCAAAAACAGAAGAAAGAAGTGTTGACAAGGATATGGAAAAAAGGAACCCTCATGCTTTGATGGTGGGAATGCAAACTGGTACAGCCACTGTGGAAAACAGGGTGGAGTTTCCTCAAAAAATTAAAAGTAGAATTACCATATGACTGAGTAATTCCACTACAGGGTATTTAACCAAAGAATACGAAAACAGTAATTCAAAAGGATATATGCATCTCTATGTGTACTGCAGCATCATTTACAACAGCCTAAATATGGAAGCAGCCCAACTGTCCTTCGACAGAGGAATAAAGATGTGGTATACATATAAAATTTAATATTACTGAACCATAAAAAAGAATGAAATCTGGCTTTTTGCAGCAACATGGATGGAACTAGAGAGAATAATGCTATGTGAAATAAGTCAGTTAGAGAAGGACAAATATATAATTTCACTCACATGTGGAAATTAGGAAAAGAAAACATAAACAAGGAAAAAAAGAGACAAAACAAAAAACAGACTCTTAACTACAGAGAACAAACTGATGGTTACCAAAGGGGAGGGGGATGGGTGAAATAGGTGAAGGGGATTAAGAGTACACCTATCATGATGAGCACTGAGTAATACAGAGAATTTGTAAATCACTATATTGTACACCTGAAACTAATATAATACTATATGTTAACTATACTGGAATTAAAAATTTTTTAAATACTAAAAAACAAAATAAATGAAAAAAGTTTTTGCCAATCATATCTCATCATGGTAACCTAGAAGGATGTAACTGAGAGATTAGATAATTAGAAAAGGTAATCAAAGAGAAGTTAAGTATAAAGGCAATAATTAACCTCACACTCTTTACTTCCCCTATGACAGGATTTTCAACCTCTGCCCTACTCACATTTAGGACCAATTTTTTGTTTGTTTGTTTGTTTGTTTGTTTTTTGTTTGTTTAATGTGGATTGATATCCTGTAGATCATATAATGCTTAGTGGCATCCAGGATTTTACCAACTAGAAGCCGGTAGATCTCCTTCTTTAGTCCTGACAATCAAAAATGTTTTAAGACATTGTCAAATATCCCCTATGAAAATCACTCCCAGATGAGAACCACTGCCCCATGGGATCTTGAACCAGATCAATATACACAGAAATCAAAAGGGAAATTTTAATGCTTTTATCCTACTGAAACCAAATATAGCTTGGAATTAAAAATCAAGATTTCTTTCCCTCTGAACAGAAACTACTGAGAAGCATATAAAACACAAAACTGAGACTATCAATTAGTGGTAAATGCTCCACAGCTCAGGTTTCCATTTCCTCAATCATATTATAGTCACACATTCCCAAGTGAAGGAGCTGGTCTGAGGAGAGAAGAGGAAAATGCCTCCCTTTCCCCAAGAAAAGGCAAGAGTTCTCATTTTAACAAATGAGATAAAAACATAAGTTGGGGAGGGAGGGTGCTCTAGAAAGGAAAGATAATCTAGAGGAAGTAAAATATGCAAACAAACAAGCTGGACAATGAAGATGCAGAAAACCAGAGTGAGCAGACAAGTTCCATAGGTTGGAATGGGGAGGAGAGTGGATGAACACAGGGAAACAGACTGAGAGAGGCAGAAAAATACTGACCTTTATACCTAACTGTCCAGTTCCAATCAAAGTCCATATATCAAACCATATAACAAACCATTGTTCCCTGAAATAATCCAACTGAATTCTTCCTTCTTGCAATCAATGGGCCAGATTCAAACACTGGTACTGCAATAATATGTACTGAAAGAAAAGTACATAGTCAATAATGTCAATCTACATTTGAACTCATTTTTTTGAAAACTCAATTTTGATAGCTAAAGGCAGTCTTGATTTTCTAATGGATTTTTTAAGCATCTTGGAGAGAGAAAGAATAGTATACATAACATTCTGCATCTTTCCTGACATCCACCAAGACCTTAAATAGTTATAAGACCAGGAGATAGGGGTGCCTGGGTGGCTCAGTCATTAAGCGTCTGCCTTGGGCTCAGGTCATGATCCCAGGGTCTTGGGATCAAGCCCCACATCAGGCTCCCTGCTCCGCGGGAGGCCTGCTTCTCCTTCTCCCACTCCCCCTGCTTCTGGTCTCTCTCTCACTGTGTCTCTCTCTGTCAAATAAATAAATAAAATCCTAAAAAAATTAAAAGACCAGGAGATAATTTCCTTTCCTCCAATGGTTTTTTTCTTTCCCTATTTTAGCTAGGTGCATTTATAATAAGTTCAGTTAAATATCCTTTTCCATTGCATTGTAGTGAAATCTGCTTTTCTCTTCCAGTGATTGTATCTACTTCCTACATATTTAAGATTTTATTATCTTCTATATTTTTCAGTCCCTCAGATACCTTCTCTAAATTTTCTAACTTGTAGCATTACAATCAATATTTCTAATTGTAAAAACAAAACAAAACAAAACAAACAAAACAAAAATCCAAAAATAATACAAAATAGGCCTTAAGGTTCATATTTTAGAACAATAACCAGGTGCCACCATGGAAAACCCCACTGATCTGACAGACTGAGCTAACAGGACTTTTTCTATTACCACCCAAAACACACTCACCATCCTTGCCTTCATTTTGTTTTCTTCTTTGCATTTTTTCATTCGCCTTTTATTACTGCAAGTATCAGGAAAGTCTTTAAAAAGAAAATATCTTCATCATTCGATATCATACCCCTAAAACAATGAATCATCTAAGGAAGTAAATGTTCCTGGTGTTTCAAATCATTATTAAAAAATTAGAAGCAGGGCGCCTGGGTGGCTCAGCCACTTAAGCGTCTGCCTTCGGCTCAGGTCACAATCCCAGAGTCCTGAGATCAAGTCTCACATCAGGCTCACTGCTCAGCAGGGAGTCTGCTTCTCTCTCTGCCCCTACACCCCCCAGGGCTTGTGTGCTCGAGTGCTTCCTCTCTCTCTCGCGTAAAAATATATTAAATCTTAAAAAAAGAAAAAAAAGAAAAATTAGAAGCAAAAGAAGCTGGAATATGAGCCTCAGAATTACAAAGACTTGGGGAACATTAGAGATGACCCAGTCCAACTCCCATTATTGATGAAAGAAATAAATTTTAGAAAACTATGCCCATGGCCAAATGATAAGCAGTTCTGAGAGTAGAACCTAGATCATTTGTCTCTAAATATTGTTCACTTTTCTCTGCTCCTACCATTATAACACCCTGTATCTACATCTTTCTGTATTGAGCCATCATTAGCTACCACATAACTAAAAATTAGTGTTAAAAATTAGATTTGATTTTTCTAACAAGCAGCTTCACACTGAACTTCCCTAGGCATCATGGGCAGGAAGTAAGAGAAGCTAACATTTATTACCTACTCTGTGCCAGGTATTTGGCTATGCAATCTATATGAAAGTATTCCATTTAATTCTAGTAATTAACTAATGATCCCATTTAATCACCAAAATGATGGCAATATATGAACTAAGCATGAACACTGTCTTATTCAGGTTTCACCTGTAGAGAATAGCAACTTTCTTTTCTACCTGAAGAAGAAAAAGCTTATAATCATATGGAGATGAAGCGAGAAATTCTAGAATTTGGTTCTGGCCATTCCAGGTTGCCACCACAGGGAATGACCCTCAAACAGCAAGGAAGCAGCTCCTCAAATCAGGAAACCTCATTGTAGCTGGAAGCTCCAGAACCAACTGAGCCACCTCTGCCAGGATCTGCAGCAGAAAAACAAGTCAGATTCCAAATGCAAGTCTGAAATAATACAGTGTATGTGACCTGCAGAACTGGGGAGCAGAGAGTTCACTGTAAAGGCTACAAAGGTAAGATGTACAGAAAGGCAGTTAAAACAGATGACTGCAAAAGCTTAAAACTTAGCACTATCACTCTTTAGATCAGGAATTCTTTTCTGTGTTTCAGTGACTTTTAGAAAGCTACAAATGCTTTTTAAACTATATTTTATCTTTTGGGATCAAACCGAAAAAGATATAATATCACTGCAATACTGTAATTTGTAAGAAAAATATATATTTGTCTATTTAGATAACCAAAATATATTTAACATACATATTTCATTCTCTGGCTGGGTCACAGCTTCCCAAACCCTTGGAATTTCCTAAGTGTTGAAAGTGATAAATGTGTCTTTGTAATGTTAATGAGGTACCCTTGGGAAAGCACCTAAGGATGGGGTCTTGTTGCGGTGGAACCAACCAAGTGATCAGAGGGTTGGAATATTCAATCCTACCCCCAACCTCTAGGGAGGGAAAAGTGGCTTGAGATTGAATCAATCATCAATCTTGTCTATGTAATGAAGCAAGCATCCATTAAAACCCAAAGGGCAGGGTTTGGAGAACTTCCGGATTGGTGAACACATGGAAATTTGGGGAGAGTGGCATACTTGAAGAGGGCATGAAAGATCCTTGCCCTTTCTCCATGTGGTGCCCTATGCAACTCTTCCATCTGGCTATTCTTGAATTACATCCTTTTATAACTAACCCATGATCTAGTAAGTACAATGTTTCTCTGACTTCTCTGAGCCACTCTAACAAATTAATTAAATCCGAAGAGGGGGTCCTTGGAACATACAATGTATAGCTGGTTGGCCAGAAGCACAGGTGACAACATGGACTCAATATAGACTTGCTATTGGTGTCTGAAGTGGGGGCTAGGGGGCAGTCTTGTAGGACTGAACTCAACCTCGGGGATCAGACACTATTTCCAGGTAGATAGTGTCAGAGTTGAGTTGAATTTAGCTGACTTCTGAAAATTGCTTGGTGATTTGGTGATTCCAACACACACATGTTGGAACTGGGTCCAGAACATTTAATCACTTCTAAAATAAAACAATGAAAATTAACTCAAAGACAATATCAGATTAAAAGTCAGAGTAGGAGAGGAAGGGTTCTCTAAAAAATTATAATCTGGATAGAAAAAAAAGTAAAAGGTGTTTATTTCCTGACTTAATGTCTTGTTAATATAAGTCTAACTTCTGGAAATAACTCGCAATTGTAATCTTTTTTAAAAATGTTTTATTTTATGCTTTTACTAAAATGAATAAAGTAAGAAGTTGGGTTTTGGATAGCTGCCATCCATACTAAAATGAACAGTAATTAAAATTGTTATTATTGTTTTTAAGAGCATGCTAATGTTACTCATGAAAGACTGGATGGATGTTTTTTAGCCCATGTTCCATGGTGGTTGCATTTTATTACGTGGATGTTGGCCTGGACGTTGGCAAATGACATGAACTGTCCTCCCAGAATACTCATGGAAATGAAATGTGTGTACCAAGAGGCGATCTGGGTGAGCAAAGTCTGGCACTTAATGAAATCAACAAAGAGCCTGTTCGTCAAGGGTAACTTTAAGTTTGTGTAAATGATCCTCACCTCCATAAGGATGATGAGGTGATTTTATCGCCAGTGATTTTACACTTGGAAGAGGTGATTAAACACCAATGGTCTGCTGCTCCCATTAAGGGAGAATATTTTTACTTTTATCCTTGCAACAAAGCTAAGTTTTATGCTTCATTAGGGAGTCTATAGTGACCAGATGATGTTTCATTTGCAGTTCTACCATCCATCACTAGGTTTAGAATTTTCAGTTCAAATTGAGCACAACCTACTTTCTCAGATTACTTCTAGTTCACTATTTAGTGTGTGTTTGCTCTGCATTATTCTCAGTGGAGTTCATACTGTTCCTGTTTCCAGAACTTTTTAAGGCTCATTCTTGAGTAAAGATTGGTAAAAAAGCCATTCGCATTTCCTCCAAAGAGTGGCTATTAAGATGAATAATTGATCTGGAGCTCAGATTATTAAATATTAAACCATCCTTCTAGATTATTAGGTTCATATCCCATTTTGGCAGGGACAAAGTTAGCCTTTCAAAGGACCCAATTTCTCTGGTTAAGCCCTGTGAATCTAGTTTTATAGCGTAAGCAAGAATTATCAATGATTTTGTTTTCATTTAATTCTTTAATTTCATTTAATCAAATTATATTCAAGTCTCAGTCTCAAAGCCTGGTAGGCTGATGGAAATTTCCAATCTCTGTATTGGTGTATCACTTTCCAAGTTTTCCGCATAATTTAGGACATTTATAGAGAAAGGGTATGGTTATATTGCAGTCTATTGTGAGCATAGCTGACATACTCATTTACAAGTCTGTAATCCAGCAGCTATTTATGTTATGTGGGCACCTCAGAAGGTATGCTGAGACCTCTAGAAGTCCACTTCCAAACTCCCCATTCCCTCCAAAATCCATTATTTCCTCATGTGCACCCTCCAAAACCCCAGTTCTCAAAACAGACACTTAGGATGCTCAGCCTTTAGAAACCAAAATTCAGAGGGGAAAATATCTTACAGGAAAATTCTGCAGTTAGTCCCAAAATACAAACCTTCCCTGAGACAGAAGAGCATAAAAGATGCCTAGATACTTTTGTGAAATGTGGCAGCGGAGGATTTAAAGGAGAAAGGGGGAGGAAAGAAAAAAGAAATATATCCCTAAGTTAATCTTCAAACACGTTTGCATGGGCTACAAATATTGTGTTTCTAAGGTCATCGCTAACTTTGATGCCAATTTCTTATAAATTTAATGGAAAGGTTTTCTCGAGGTAGACAAAAGTACAAGAAGAGGCACTGCATGGATTAAAAAATAACAGAATCAGTTCTTTTCTTAGGGGTGGACAGTTCCACCCAAGGGCTATGGTTTGATGAGCAAAAGTGGGTTGGGTTCCACTTCTGAGTCATGCTTACTTGTCCAAACATTCAATACTGCCTTTCTAAATTTAGTAGTAATCATCACCATCACATAATCATCACCACCATCTCTATAATACCTGAATACTTACTGAGTGCCAGGCACTGTATTTAAATTTCACTAAATTCTCAAGATGAGTCCCCAGTGAGGATTAAATCAAATAACACTAATATGTGTGAAGCACTATTCTAAGCTCGTTTTAAATATCATTATCTCATATAATCCTGTAAAAATTTTATCAGGTAGGAAATACTATTATGACCTAATGAAGAACTGAGGCATAACAAAGATTAAGTAAGGTGTTGAAAAGTTGTCTGTAGACCTATATGAAGTTTTGTTGTTGTTGTTGTTGTTTAATGTGCCATTGGCCTTTAGCTCTTAGGAACTAACATAGGATAAAGGAAATTTTTTTAAAAAGATGGTTAAAGTTATGTTATACATGGCTATATGAGTGTCCAAAGTGGACAATCATCTGTGCAAAAGGATATGTGTGATACTGTAATTTATAATAAGAAATATATATTTGGTCTTTGTCCCAGTTTCTGACATAGAGCTCCTAAAACCCTTGGTATTTTCTAAGTGATAAGAGTACAAAGGTGTCTTGATAGCCATAACAAGCGTCTTGTTCAACCTCACCTGAGTTTATGGTAACAAGATGACTTTTAGAAAGTACCTAAGGATGGGAGCCTGTTGCCAGGAGAACCAATTGGGTTTCATTCCCACCTACCTTGACCTCCAGGAAGTACAAGAGGGGCTGAAGGTTGAAGTAATCCTCAGTGAGTAATGATTTAATCAATAATGTCTATGCAATGAAGCTTCCATAAAAACTCCAAATAATAGGGTTCAGGGAGCTTCCTGATTGGTAAACACATGGAAATTCAGAGAGAATTGTGTGCCCAGAGAGCATGGAAACTCCTTGCCCCTTCCCATTCCTTACACAATGTATACCTTCTGGTTATTCCTCAGTTGTCCTTTTATAATAAAATGGTGATCCAGTAAGGAAATGTTTTCTTGAGTTCTGTGAGCCTCTCTAGCAAACTGAATACAAGGAGGTATCATCATAACCTCTGATCCATATAGCCAGTTAGTCAGAAGCATAGGTGACAACCTGGACGTGGGTTTGGCATCTGAATGCGGGGAGAGAGGTCTTGTAGGACTGAGTCCTTAACCTATGGGATACCTTGCTATTTCCAAGTACAAAATGTCAGAACTGAGGTGAATTACAGGACTCCCAGCTGGTGTCAGAGAATTTCCTGATGTTGGGAAAAAAATCCACACATTTGAATTGTTATCAGAATCATTAATATGTTATCAGATCAGAAAACAATTACTACTCTTAGTATGTGAAATACTTAAAGTTATTTTTTTCTAATACCCATTAAAGTAAATACAAAATTGATTCATCCTATCAGTGGTTTCACTGTTCTTACTTAATTATACAACATTATCCTCATTAAGACACTAATGAAGCAAGGGCAAAAATGAACTACTGGGACTTTATCAAGATAAAAAGCTTTGGCACAGCAAAGGAAACAGTCAGCAAAACCAAAAGACAACTGAAAGAATGGGAGAAGATATTTGCAAATGACATATCAGATAAAGGGCTGGTATCCAAAATCTATAAAGAACTTATCAAACTCAACACCCAAAGAACAAATGATCCAATCAAGAAATGAGCAGAAGACATGAACAGACATTTCTGCAAAGATGTCCAAATGGCCAAAAGACACATGAAAAAGTACTCAACATCACTCGGCATCAGGGAAATACAAATCAAAACCTCAATGAGATACCACCTCACACCAGTTAGAATGGCTAAAATTAACAAGTCAGGAAATAACAGATACTGGCGAGGATGCAGAGAAAGGGGAACCCTCCTACACTGTTGGTGGGAATGCAAGCTGGTGCAGCCACTCTGGAGAACACTATGGAGGTTCCTCAGAAAGTTGAAAATAGAGCTGCCCTATGACCCAGCAATTGCATTACTGGGTATTTACCCCAAAGATCCAAATGTAGTGATCATAAGGGGCACATACACCCCAATGTGTATAGCAGCAATGTCCACAATAGCCAAACTATGGAAAGAGCCTAGATGTTCATCAACAGACGAATGGATAAAAAAGATGTGGTATATGTGTACAACGGAATATTATGCAGCCATCAAAAAAATGAAATCTTGCCATTTGTAATGACATGGATGGAACTAGAGGGTATTATGCTAAGCGAAATAAGTCAATCAGAGAAAGACAAGTATCATATGATCTCACTGATATGAGGAATTTGAGAAACAAGACAAAGGATCATAGGGGAAGGGAGGGAAAAAATGAAATAAGACAAAACCAGAGAGGGAGAAAAACCATAAGAGACTCTTAATCTCAGGAAACAAACTGACGGTTGCTGGAGTGGAGGAGGGTGGGAGGGATGGGGTGGCTGGGTGATGGACATCAGGGAGGGTATGTACTATGGTGAGCTCTGTGAATTGTGTAAGACTGATGAATCACAGACCTGTACCCCTGAAACAAATAATACATTTTATGTTAATAAAAAAATAATAAAACACTAATGAAAATATTGGGCTATCTAAATAAATTATGTAATAATTAGAGGTTGCAAAAACTGTGACTATATGACACACCATCCCCGAAGGTCAGAAAACTCCACTGTCAGTATTGATAGGTAGGAATATTGGACATGTAAAACATGATGGAAGATAGAGGACATAGTCTGGTGTTTAAAGGAAGCCAGGACTAATCCCTGTAAATGGAGGTATTCAGAGACATCACCACACATTTACATGAGGCACATTCAGGAAAGGGGAGAGCAAACATTGGTTAAAACAGAGTTAGTAAACCATAAAAGCAAGTTGCAAATAACCTTGAAGGTCAGTTTATCTCATCCTCACCCTAACAAACTGAGCAATAATGGTAGAAATATTGGCAGGGTTCAGTTGTGAGGAACAGCCTTGAATATTAATTTTAGACTTGTTTGTATAGTTTACTTGTAGATACCATTTTTAAAATTTCAATTTTGCATGTAAAAGTGATATATACTCCTAATTAAAATTTCAATCTGTAATTAAACGCGTATTTTTTAAGATTTGCCTTTTACATTTATTATTTTTTAAGATTTTATTTATTTGAGAGAAAGAGAGAGTGTACATGAGCAGGAAGGAGGGGCAGAGGGAGAGGGAGAAGCAGACACTCCGCTGAGCAGGGAGCCTGACACCCAGGACCCTGAGATCATGACCGGAGCCAAAGGCATATATGTTTAACTGATTGAGCCACCCAAGAGCCCCTGTTTTTTACATTTATTTCTAAGGAGAAACTAAAAATTCGAGACACAGCCTTCCAGACATCTGCTATACAAAGACATGTATGTATGTATTGTTAAAAACAAGACAAAAGCCCCAAAATGGAGCTGCTTATGCTAAACCCAAGTCACCAAACTGAGACTTAATTACAGTTTTGTCTCCTCCTAGAAATAAATACTTAAACCAGCCAATCAGTAACTATCCGGTCAGCACTAGTGAGATAACCTGCCTGATAGACCCCTGCTGTTTCCTAAAGGAAAGTTACCTTGCTACAACCAATCCATTTTTTGCTGGTGTAACTCCACTGTCCCTGTTCGCATTTGCCCATGGAAGTATTTCACTTTATACAGCTCCTCAGAACTCTGTTGTATTAGATGGGATCCTGCCAATTCTTGAATCATTGAATAACGCCAATAAGATCTTTAAAATTATGGCGCCTAGATGGCTCAGTCATTAAGCGTCTGCCTTCAGCTCAGATCATGATCCCAGGGTCCTGGGATCGAGCCCCACATCAGGCTCCCTGCTCAGCGGGAAGCCTGCTTCTCCCTCTCCCACTCCCCCTGCTTGTGTTCCCTCTCTCGTTGTGTCTCCCTCTGTCAAATAAATAAAAATAAAATCTTTTTTTTTAAAGACCTTTAAAATTTACTCAGTTGAATTTTGTTTTTAACATTATACATATACTTATTTCCTCAACAAAATTGTGTATTTACTCTAAATCCTTCCTACAGTTTGCTTTTTTATTTAACAATCCATCTTGGCCATTTTTCTATGTTAAGCCAGGTAGATTTGCTTTATATGGTTACATAGTCTTCCATTGTGTAGATATAGCATTATTGATTTAACCAGTGCCCTACTGATTGGCATTTGGTTTCACTGAAGATTTTGGATAGACAAACAAAAATTTTAAAGAAAATAACTGTTAAAATATAAATGTTAAAATATCTCTAAGAGTGGTAATTGTAGTATGTAATTGATCTAGGATAAAAATATCCTTTTGCACAAATGAACTGTCCACTCTAGACATTCATACAGACTTGTATAGAATAACATTAAAAATTATGAAGTTATATGCCAGAAGACGGTTTATAAGAGGAATATTTAATTTTTCTTAATTTTTTAAATCATAGATTCCCTCTGAAAATCAGATCAAAATATGTGTATTTTCTTCCCAGAAAATTGTACCATTTTATATTCAACTTCTGCAGCTGAACACTTGAAGCTTATAAGTAAAGAATGCTTTGGATTATAGAGATCCAAGATTGGAGGCAGTGAAAACCAGTGATTATTACAAGTGTTTAATTATGGTAGCAACAATTGGAATGGGGAAACAGACTGATGAGATATTATAGGAAAACACAACACACATCAACACACTGATAATTGGTTGCACACGAAAAGTACGGGGGAGGATATACTCAAAAGTGACATCAAGTTTTTGATCTTAGGTGAAATAATGTTGGTTTTAATTGTCACTTGACATCAACACAATGATAATTGATCGCACCTGAAGAGTAAGGGGGAGGGTATACTCAAAAGTGACATCAAGTTTTTGATCTCAGGTAAAATAATGTTGGCTTTTGTCACTTGACAACTTGGTTATATAAGAGAGAAAGAAAGAGAAAGAGAGAACGAAGGAAGGGAAGGAGGGAAGGAGGGAGGGAGGGGAAGGAAGGAAAAAGGAGATGTCCTTACCTGAATAGCTCTGATGTCAAATGGTCAAGGAAATCAGGAAAAACAGTTACAGGATCAAGGCAAATTCTTATTTTAAAAACCAGTACTATACAAGAATCTAATACAAAGGGGAAATACCAATGCACTGAAGGGAAAGGCCATCCTTCCAAGGAGATATTTTTAATTATCTAAAATATCAAGATGCAATAGAATCTTCTCACATGGATTTTGAACCATTAGGTTTCAAGGAGGTGAAACAAAGGCGCAACCAGCAAAACTTCATTCTTTGAAAGAAGTGCAAATTGAGACAAGCTGAAAGGAAACCATTTCATTGATCTAAGGGTATCAATAATTCACAGGTTAATGATCAAAAACAGGCCACCCAAGTTCATGTGTAAATCAAAGCTGTGCCACACAGCATTCCAGTGCTCTTCATCAGCATTTTTATACATTGCAATGTAACTTTTATCCTGTGCTTTCAATAATCAAATCTACTGATAATCAGGGATTTGGATGCAGTTTCTAAGAACAGAAACCCAAGTGTGGTTCTAAATTATTAAACATGATTTCAAAACATAAAATGTTCATTTTTCTTCCTCAAAAAAAAAAAAGCCTTATATACTTTGTTGAGAGCTAAATGGATGGTATTAAGGTTACAAAATGAGACTGAAAACACAAAAGCAGCTAGAATGGATTTGCTTCTGGTAGTTTTAAGGGGAGTGGTGTGGAGACAGAACTTAGAGTGCTTCAGAGTTGCTGGCTCATCACCATTTGTTGGAAACAAGCAATCAACAGCCTTATATGATGCTGACAAAGATGGGGAATATTTTTGAGCCATTACTTTTAGCCTCTCTCATAGATGAATGGGATATGAGGAAAGAAGTGTGGATCTGTGTATTTTCCCATGACTTACAGATTTAATAAAACAGAAAGAAAACTCATTCATCCTTTTTATGAGTCCCAAAGTATGGATGTTCATAGATGAATTGTAAGAAATAAGGCATCACATCTTTACTCACCACTTTATTTTAATTGCATCTTTCTAATAGCACATTTTTTGAATCATTTTTCAGTGTTCTGTTCTTTTTTAGTAGCATTTCCCTCCCTCACTAGCAAGATTCACTATGGAAAAAAATAACTATTTCTGAAGTACTTCCTATATTATTGTATGAAAAGTCTCCAAGCGTGGTTTGAGAGATAGAAATCGGTTTAAACACACAATGTCTTATCATACATATCCAATTGCTCTTTCTTACCTCCCACTACTTCATAAAATCAGGAGTGCACCAGCAATGAGGTAATAAGAGCCACACCCAAAAAGGTTCCCCCCAAAACTGCTGTTAAGTTACCTACTAGTGCAGATCACATGGTGCGTATCTTCATATTTTTTGGAGAGAACTATTAAAAAACCTCAGAACAAAAAAAAATAGGTTTGTATTTCAAGGATAATCTTTCATTTAAGACTATAATAATCAATTTAATCATAATATTTACCCCTTAAAGGCAATTTCAGTATAATCAAATTTAAGTTTACAACACTTTAGGAGTATTTGAGGTCTACAAGCCAATGCTGATAACTGCGGGTCAAGTTCAAAAACCAAATAGGAATTGCATTTCTCTGCCCTTAGATATTTCCAAGATCATTAACTTCTTCAAAAACATTTACTGAGCTTCTACTGCATGTTAGGAACTTCTCTAGGAGGTAAAAATCTAGCAGAAATGTAAGTGAAAATTCTCTGCTCTCTTGGAACCCAAGAGCACACACTGCACCCTGAACAAATCCTGCCCTGCTCTCCATCCATATTCTCTCTATTCTGTAGAAAGGCCGATATACATGAAGACCCAGAGGCCACTCAGCAAATTCTCCACTGCATGGTAATGACTTGACTCAACAGAGAGGGGAGCACTGGGAAGGAATTTTAAAAATAATCTACTGCTGATGTCAGCTTATGGGCAAATGGAATAGACATGTTTTGCCTATTCCTCCTGATAAACACACCTGAAAATCCTGGACAGGATTTTTAAGACAAAAATAAGAAGATACTGAAAGGTGGAGAATAAAAGGCAGGCCAGCTAGGAGCCAAGGACCTAGGAAAGTCATGGGAGTAACCTCCCTGAGTTTTCTTTTCCCACTACATGTCCTCCGTTTGGAGCAAGCCAGAAATACCAAAATGCACAGGAAGAAAAGCCCCACCAGAGTCCATCCATCTAGCCAAAGGATCACAACAATGGAATCCGAGCAAGGCAGAAAACTTTTAATTTTTCCTTAAGATTTTATTTATTTATTTGAGACAGAAACAAAGCATGAGCAGGGGCAGGAGGTGGGGGGAAGGGGCAGAGGGAGAGGGAGAAGCAGACTCCCTGATGAGCAGGGAGATTGAGTTGGGGCTCAATCCCAAGACCCTGAGATGACTTGAGCCAAAGGCTGACACTTAACCGACTGAGCCACCCAGGCACCCCTAGACAGAAAACTTTTAGTTTTTTTTTAGTTTTTAGCAGTAGAGTACTGCTTTACTTCAGTCTAATACCACAGAAAAATACTATGGCCCCATCCACGCCCACATGAGCAGAGGAAGAATGGAGAATCTAGACTTGACCTCATGAGACCATTAAGATGTGCCCTAACATCCCTGTAAGGGGAGTATCGGAGAAGGTCAAGTAGGGTGGCCAGCCACTAAAGATCACCCCATTGTAACATCAGTGGAGAACACAAGGGGAGTCTTCTCCTTCTTCTGCCCTTCTTTTTCCTACTGTGGCAGTATCAGAGGATGACAGTACGGTTAGGATTTTCACTACCACCCAGCACTAACAGAGTGATCTCCAACAAAGTAAGTGGAGACTGTAGGGGTTGCCCAACTCCAACCTACACCTAAGCAGTAATGAGAAGCACCCTTTTCATGTGTCAACAGAGACTGAGAAACCTGAAATTAGAAACCTGGATCACTACCTCAACGTGACTGTAATAAAACAGTGCCCTCTCCCCTTTCCCTCAGAGGAGCTGTGTCAAAAGAGCCATTGGAAGCTGAAGGTTTAAAGAAGATCTAGAGACTCATAACATAATACAAAAATGTCCCAGTTAAAAACAAGTCATTCATCATACCAAGAAACAGAAAAAATCTAAAGCTGAATGCCAAAAAATAAAAAAAATTATAGATGCAAACACCAAGTTAACAGAGATATTAGAATTATCTGACAGGGTATTTAAAGTAGCCATGATAAAATGCTTCAATGAGCAACAGACATACCTGAAACAAATGGAAAAATAATCCAGCAAAGAAATAGAAAATCTCACCAAACGAAAAAGGTGATATTAAGGAAAAACAAATAGAAATACTAGAACTTCTCAATAACTGAAATGAAAAGCTCAGTGAATGGGTTCAGAATAGAGTGAAAAAGACATAAGAAAGACTCAAACTGAAGATAAAATAACCCAATCTGAACAGGAAAAAAAAAGTAGATTTAAAAAAAAATGAACAGGGTCTCAAGGACTTACGTGTAATAAAAGAGCTAATATTCATGTCATCAGGGTTCCAGAAGGATAACAAAGAGAGGCTAGGACTGAAAAAATATTGTAAGAAATAGTGGCTGAAAACTTCCTAAACTTAGCAAGAGATATAAAACTATAGATTCAAAAAGCTGAGCAAAGCCTGAAAAGGATCAACCCAATAAATACACACAAAAAACTTCATAATTAAACTTCTGAAAACTAAAGACAAAAAAAAAACAAAACTTGAAATCACCTAGAAAAAAACACCACCATACTGCTAGGGAAGAAAACAATTTAAATGACCTGTTATCAGAAAACATGGATGCCAGAAGGAAGTGGGACAATATTTTTCAAATGCTAAAAGGACTCAAAATCCAGAATCTTATACTCAGTGAAAATATCCTTCAGGATGGAAGGGGAAACCAAGACATTCTCAGGTGAAAGAAAATTAAGAGAATTTGTTGCTAGCCAAGCTACTCTATAAAAACAGCCCCAAGCAGAAAAGAAACAGAAAAGAAACAAAGGAGAAAGCTTGGGATATCAGAAAGGATGAAAGACTACAGACAAAAACATGGGTAATAAAATAGACCTTCCTTTTCCTACTGAGTTTCTAGTTATATTTCATGGTTGAAGCAAAATTAAAGATATAATTCTGATATAATTCTAAACTTACATAAAAGAAATGCAAACTAAAACTATAATGAGTTGCCACTACACACCTCTGAGCATGGCTACACTAAAAACAGTGACCACACCAAATGCTGGTACTCACACACTATTGATGGGGATGTAAAATGGTATGGCTACTCTTATAACAGCTGGCCATTTATTAGAAAACCAAACAGCAACTACCATATGACCCAGCAATTGTATTTCTGAGCATTTATCTCATTGAAATAAAGACTTATGTTCACACAGATACCTGTACATGCATGTCTATAGTAGCTTTCTTCATAATAAAAATGCTGGCAACAACAACCCAAATGTCCATGGTGCATTCATGATGTGGAATACTATTTTGCCACATGAATTAGAATTAGGGAATGTGTCAATCCTAAGAAGTCACAAACTAGGTGATTTTATTGACATAATATTCTGGAAATGACCAAATTCTAAAAATAGAGAGCAGATTAATGATTTTTAAGAGTTAAGGACAGTAAGGAAATGCAAACAGAGTGGGTGTGGCTATACAAAGGCAACATGAGGGGTCCTTGAAGTGATGAAAGTATTCTGTATCTTGACTGTAAAATGTCAGCACCTATTTGTTACATTATATTGGAAGATGTCACCAATGGGGAACCTGGATAAAGGATACATGGGCTCTCTTTGTATTATTCTTACAACTGCGTGTTAATCTACAATGATGCCAAATAAAAAGTTTAAGTGAAAAAATTATGTACTTGCAGAAATTTGATTAGAAAACATGAACGTAAGGCTGGAACTACAAAACTGTCAGTTTGTACCCACCATAATAAAAATCAGATCAGGCAAGATCAAGATGCTAAGTTTACTGGGAAATGTTAATGAAGAGCAGGATATCTTCACTGTCTTAAAGTGTCTCTTCACAGACTGACTATCATTTGCAAGTCAGGGGGAAAAAAGACAACTACATATTGGAGAAACCAGGAAACACCTTGACTGTGTGATCAAAATTATCATCAAAAATGAATCTCAGATGGCTACCGTGTACCTGAGAAGGACACAGCATCCCTGATGTGGTACTCCAGCTGAGAATGAAAACTCAATCTAACCATGAGAAACAGCAACAAAAAACAACAAAAAATGCTCTATTACAAAAAAAAAGGGGGGGGGAACTGTGCTGTTAAAAAATGTCAGTGTTATAAAAAACAAAGGGCATGGAAATGTTTCAGACTAAGGGAGGCTGAGGAAACAAGGCAAAGAAAAGTAATACCTGATTCTGGACTGGCTTTTGAGAAGACAGGGTCGGGGATGGATTCTATAAAGGATACTACTGAATAACTGACAAAATTGAAAAATGCACAGGGGCACCTGGTCAGGGAGGTGGGGGGGCTCAGTTGTTTAAGTGTCTGACTCTTGATTTCAGTTCAGGTCATGATCTTAGGGTCTTGAGATCAAGCCCCACTTCGGGTTGTGAACTCAACGCCAAGTGGGCTTGAGAGTCTCTCTTCCTCTCCCTTGGCCCCTCCCCCCTTGCTCTCTCTAAATAAATAAATAGTATCTTTTAAATAAATTGGAAAATGCACTGTAAGTTAAGGAATTATAGCCATCTAAATTTGTAAAGTTGATAACAGTACCATGATGTGGTAAGAGGATATCACTATTAGGAAACGTACATTGATATATCTAGGGATAAAGGACCACAGCTACATATGCAAGTTACCCCAAATTATTTATTATTTAAATAAAGTAATTATTTACACAAATATAGGTATATACAGAATTATTTACATATTTATACACATGTATATATATTAGAAAAAGAGAAGGAGAGGGAGAGAGAGAGAACAGATGACAAAGCAAATTGGCTAGTGTTAAAGTAGGTAAACCTGGGTAAACTATATGTGATTTTTCTTCATACTATTTTTATTATTGCAAATTTTGTAAATTTGAAACTGTTCTGAAACAGTAAAATAATAATCTAAAACTGAAGAGAAAACACTGCTCTATTTCCAATCTTGTTTCAAGGGGAGGCAACAAAACAATTCCGCTTCAATTGTAGGTAATAGAGCACACACACTAAACACAAATTATAGGGAACAGGAGCCATTTCAGGTACTTTGGATCTATAGATTCCAACTATGTCACAGAACTTCATATCTGTCCCTGTATTCATCTGTTTTCCTCTGTGTTATCTTCATCCTTTCAGATACTTACAACCCCTGTGGTAACAAAGGAAGTGCCCACTGCCTCCTAGATTTAAGTGATCCTTACAGCTAGTGATCTCAATAAAGAGATTCAGCATGTCTCCTAATAATTTCAGAAAAAAATTAAAATTAAAATGCATCTGACAGACATGCAGCAGTTACTGTCTGCTGCTTCAGTTTCCACTAGAGATGCAAGAAAAAAAAAGTGGCCTCACACTTTATTTCTGATTGTGGCAGCCAAGATTGAATGGGGGAATTCAGGAAGAAAAATTTTTGTAATTAAAATTTAAAAAGCAAATAAACTAGGGGTGATTGAGTGGTTCAATCAGTTAGCATCTGACTCTTGATCTCAGCTCAGGTCTTTGATCTCAGGTCATGAGTTCAAGCCCTGCGTTGGGCTCCACGCTGGGTGTGGAGCCTACTTAAAAAAAAAAAAAAAGCAAACAAACTAGTCTCTATGTTTTCAATGGTTTTGCTCTGATTGAACACCCAGGACTAATCACCATGGGCAGTGTGGTTTGGTGAGTTGATTGGCTGGGCCTGACTCACATAAATACCTATAAGCCATGGGAGCAGGGCTGCCATCCAAACCACATGACTGAGGGGTGGAAGAGTTGTTCCTAAAAGAAAATAAGGAATTCAGTTATTATGTAAGAATAGGCAAAATATAAAAACAAGAAAACCCCATGACCACCATCCGAAGAGCTTTATTACTCTATCAAACTCCAAGATCCCCTACCTCTTAACACCTTTCCTCATAGCAGTGCCTTTTGTAAGGTCTGAGGAAGAAGCTTTGTGTTACAAGGCTGCCCACAGCAAGAGCTGTGGTCTACTTACATGTTCCATAAAGACCGGCTCTGTGAACACAGTAGCCTGGAGGAGTTAGCACTGCAGGAGCTGAGGAGTAGGCCAGCATTAACTCCATAGGCAGAGTCCTGAATAGTTCTTCACAGTGAAATTTATGACATTCATGAATCCACAAGCAGTCTGAGATTTTTCCTCTTAAATTGGCAATCTATAAAAGCAAAGTTTCTGGATGAGATCCTGTAGGTAATTTATTTCAATCGAAAGTTGTATTGATTTTAACATGTACCTATAGTACACTTATCACATGATGAATGTATAATATATGAATATTTAATCAGCATTCAAAATACACTGAAACTATCAAATATTCATGAATAAATATTCATAGGCTACCAGAAAAATAGAACATATTTGCCAAGAAAGGTGATACTCTTTGTTCGGGGGACTGTAATGTTCATCTCAATACTGCAAGGATAAAAACTTAATTAAAAAACTTTTTGAACTTAATCTTAACATAACACTTTGTCAGTTAAAAAATGTTTAAAAAAATTCTTATAGAGTGTATTATTTATTGGCAACAAGGCCAAAGACCTGGTTTTGAGCTAACTAGTAAAATTATTTTCCAAAGGAGGAGTTAGTAAAATAGTTTTTTGAAGGAAGAACCACAAACTCTAATCAGCAATGTAATAATGTGTTTCTTATTCTTTCCATAAAACAGCATTTAAAAATAAAACATTCATCCAAATGTCAGAGATCCATGATAAAAGACACTGGCTTTACAATCACGATTGTCCAAATATAAGATAATAATTTAGGTCATGGTCCATCTAGAATAAGGAAAACAAAATTATTCCCATCTCCAACTAAAGTCTTTTTGTTCCAAATGTTTCATATGACAGTCCCCAAAATGGCAGTTCTAAGTGGTAAGAACACAAACATAATAAAATGAAAATTATATAATTAAAAATAAAAGTAAGGGCAAATTCACACACCTTACAAATGCAACATTTATTTTACCTCTTTCTATAACCACAAAATTAAAGTCTATACTCCTGCCCTCCTTTCTCCATTTTAGCCAAACTCTGGGACCGCAAAGAGGAATATCTGAGAGAAGTTTGGCAAAAATGACCAAACTTTAACATTTTTCTAACCAGTTCCCTTACAGGACACTTATATTTTGCTTGCCACTTCTTTCTAACTCTCTGCAAGACTTCTGAAAGATAATACTAATCACTTCTCAGAATGGTGATATAGATGAAAAGAGAAGGTAATGAAGTCTGAGAGATGCAATTTGGCACAAATGAAATGGTAGGATGAAATAATTTCAATTCAATATTTTCCTACACTTGTCACTTAAATGCCATCTTCAAAGCTCCTTGTAGCTAAAGAATCCATTTGTTTAAGCAAAAGATACTGAGGGGCACCTGAGGGAACTCAGTCGGTTGAGGGTCTGGCTCTTGATTTCAGCTCAGGTCATGATCTCAGGGTCATGGGATTGAGTTCTGCATGGAGCTCTGTGCTCAGTGCACAGTCTCCTTGTCCCTCTCCCTCTGCTTCTGCCCTCCCCTCTCTCTCAAATAAATAAATCTTAAAAAAAAAAAAAAAAAGATAATGGGCTACTCAATGCAGAAACAAGCACTGATAATTACAGGAAGGGTTACCGTCCACACACTAGAGTTAGGTGACTGATGAGGTGGACTGCCACACTCTCATTGGGAATCAGAATGTTGGTAATTATCTTGGCCAAATAAATAGTCTGATTCCCTCAGGGATCGTGACTGAAGAACAGAGAACACTGGATAGGCAAACACAGCAAGAGGAAAGAAGACATTGAGAAACAAGTGAAAGGTGAGAATGAGATTTGCTAACCCACAGGGAATGACTGAGAAGGAAGAGGCATGGATGGTAAGGAACTGTGGACAGATGGAATGGTATATTCAAAAGCCATGGAGCTCCTTAGCTTGCTTCAGAAACTTAACAGTAATTAGAATTTGTGTAGGCACAAACTGAAGGACAGAGTTTCAGTAGTTCCTTCTTTTATTCAAGACCTCTGAATCGTGACTTCCTATAGGACCAGTTCTTGGCTTACTTTTCTTTACCGTCCATAATCTTTTCCTAGTGATTCATTTTGTCTCAGGGCTTTAAGCTTATCCTTTCACTAAGACTTTTCAAATATAGATCTCCATCCCAGATTTCTCTTCTGAGCTCTAAACTCAAATCTTCCCCTGCCTATCTGACCTCTCCATTTGGATGTCACACTGGCATCTCAAGTTGAAAATGTCAAAAATGGAATCTATGACTCCCTCTCCAAAAAAAAAAAAAAAAAAAAATAATAATAATAATAATATCACCTCTTAACAGTAACACCAGAAGTCTAGAAGGCATTTCCTTGCTTCTCCCTTTCCCTTGCTCCCACATTCACTGTCATGCTTTATCTGCAATTCATCTACTTTTCACCATCTACTCTTCCACCAGCTTAGGTCAAAGCTACTGCCATCACCTGGGACACCAGAATAGCCTAAGTGATCTCTCTAGTTTCCTTCTTACCTCCATACTCCATTCGTATATCCCACAGTATCCAGTGTTATAATTTGAGAGATAATAATAGTTACTACCACCATCAGTAACATGTATATAGGGTTTTAAATATCTGTACACTTTCCACACGTTAACTCATGTTAAATTACCCTAACCCATATCATGCCCCTGAGTACAACTCTTCCATGTATTATGGCACTTAGAATAAACATAAAAGTAAATAAATGCCCCTTCAAAATCCTACATGAAGAAGCCAGTGCCTGCTTCTCCAGTCTCAAATCAACAAGCCTTTTCTTCCTATTCTCAATTTATGCAAGTTTCTCAATTTTCAGAACCTGCCAAGTTCTTCCAGACACAGTTCTCTGTGTCCTATATTTCCTCTGCTGGAAGCCTTTTCCCCAGACTCCTTGCTTTACTGGGTTTTTTGCAATCCTTTAGGGTCTAGCTTCATTACTACCTCCTTCTACAAGAATACCCTGACCACTCCCCCTGAAATAGCCTTCATTTACTCTCAGTCACATAACCTAGTTTACTTATTTCATGGTTCAAGTCATAATCAATACCATTTCCACTATATAAACATATGTTTAATTTGTGTCTCCCACACTAAAATGCACATTCTGTGAATGCAGAATTCCGTCCTGTTTTTACTTGTCCGCCTGGGTTTTTAGCATAATCCCTGTCACCCAGTAGGCACTTAGTAAATATTTGTTAAGTGAATGAAGTAAATATGTTTAAGAATTGGTCAGTATAGATCAATAATAATGAATCACCCCCAAATCTCAATGGCTTAACCCAAAAATAGGTTTATTCTTAGCTCACAGAACAGTCCAAAGTAGGTCAGTGGGGTGTTAGAAACTCTATCATCTCCAACATGTATCTGCCAGTTTTTTTTAGGCAATGACATCCAGTTGGCAGATGGGAAAGAGAGAGGGAGAAAAAGAGAGAGAAAGAGAGAGTTAAGGTACACTTTCTCTTAAACTCTCTAGGCATAAGTGGTACATGCTATTTGATCATATTCCAACACCCAGAACTGGCCACATAGCCCCAGATGAATGCAAGGAGCTATGGAAACATCACTTAGCCCCATATCCAGGAAAAAATGATAGATGTAGCAACCATCCAGTTGTCCTCCTCTACTCGGCAACATGTTATCTGACTGCATCTGTCTGTATCCTCTAACTCCATTGAGATGTGGGTCTTCTTGATGTCAGGGACCCTTATTCTGTCCTGTACTTACCATTTAGGCCAAAAATAAATACTGTTTCTATTAAAAACTTAATACATTTCGTTGATCAATTGATCAAAATGAGCATAACAAGGGTGAACACATACTCAGCTTGCTGGCAAAAACAGATTCCTGGAATAATCAATATACCTGGTTCTAAATTACTTCCTTGAGTAAATCCTATGTGCTATGTAAAATTGAGGAAGTAAATTTGCGTGAACCTCATTTTTTTCCTGTCAAAACGTACTTATAGGGGCACCTGGATGGCTCGGTTGGCTGGGCATCTGCCTTTGGTTCAGGTCATGATCTGAGGTTCCTGGGATCAAACCCTGAGTCGTCGGGCTCCCTGATGAGCAGGGAGTCTTTCTCCCTCTAGCCCTCCCCACTGCTTGTGCTCTCTCTCTCTCTCTCAAATAAATAAAATCTTTAAAAAAAAAAAGTACTTATTACTATATCACAGCAAATTAATGGATTTTAATGACTTAAAATACATTTGTAAGTATTACATACTATGTGATGCCCAGGTATCCTTACAAGCTTAATTTAGAACCAGGACGCATAGACCCTTTAACTTTGAACAAAAGCTGAAAGACTGTATTTCTATTATTTATATAGAAAAATAGTGATTGAAGCTTGCATAAGGGTATCTTATAAATAAAATAACAAATGAAAAATTATATTTGTGTTTTAAATACAAATTGTGTTTGAAAGTATTATTTTATATGTGTTCATATGTAAGAACTTTTTCAGGCAAGGTTTTGCTTCACTGAAAATAAATTAAATGGAAATTCTCAGTGTTCAGTTCCCCCAATAACAAGCATAGTTTTCATACCAGACCTTTTAATCTGAGAAGGGTTTTAATTACAAATTAAATTATCTCCTATTAATACAACACAACTTAATTGGTTATATTATTATTAGCATCTCTGAAATAGAGTAACACAATAGTTTTGTTTCTATTTACAATTTAGCATTACTTTGATTATGCTAGCTTGCTTTATTTATCTCATTACTGGCATCATTATATCAGTGGCTCAAGGTGAACTCAATGAAATGTGATTTCCAAATTTCAGAACCTAAACTCTAACATGTTTTAACCATACTGTTGACAAGTATTCCTGAAAGGTCTTATAATAAAAAACTAAAATAGATTTACAAAGTATTTTTTTAATTTTATAATTTTTAGAGGACATTCACATTACTTCATTTGATTTTTACCAAAATCCCAAGTCAAGCAGCCTATACAGGTGTGCAATTTTCCTCATGTCCATTTTACATGTGAAGAAAATTTTGCCCAGAGATGCAACTGTGATCTAGCTATTATGTAACAAAACACCCTAGACCTTACTAGCTTAAGGAAACTATACCTTGCTTATGATTCTTCAGGTTGGTAATTTAATCTTGGGCTCAACTGAGTGATTCTTCTAACCTTGGCTGGAATCACTCATATGTTTGCAGTCACCTACATGTAGACTAGGAGGAACTGCAAAACATGCAGTTATATGATATGTACTCTTCCATGTTGTTGCATGCATTACTTCAATTTGATTCATAACTGCTGATTAGTATTCCATTACATGAATATGTTATGATAAGTTTATTCATTTGTCTATTGATTGACATGTGGGTTGTTTCCAATTTGTACTATTACAAATAAAGCTATGATGAATATTGGTGTCCATGACTGTCTTTGCATGAATACATGTTTTCTTTTCTCATTTATCATTTCTTATCTAGAAATATAATAGCTGAAGCATATGGCATGATAAATTTAACTTCTTAAGAAACTGTCAAACTGAGGGGTGCCTGGGTGGCTCAATCAGTTAAGCATCTGACTCTTGATTTCAGCTCAGGTCATGATCTCAGAGTCATGAGATCAAGCCCCTAATCTGGCTCTGTGCTGGGTGTGGAGTCTGCTTGAAATTCTCTCTCCCTCTGCCTCTCCCCACCCGGCTTACTCACTCTCTTAAAAAAAAAAATTGTCAAACTGATTGCAGTGTGTTTGTAAGATTTTCTGTCCCCACCAGCAGTGCAAAAGAATTCCAGATGCCCTATATCTTCTCCAACACTTAGTTTGGTTGGCTTCTTAAAGTTCTAGACATTCTAAGAGATTTACAGCAGTTCCTCATTGGGTTTTAATTAGTAATTTCTTAATAATGTTGAGCATCTTTTCATTTGCTTATGTACCATTCACATATTATCTCTGGTGAAGTGTTTATTCATATGTCTCACTCATTTTTTAATTGACTTTTTTGATACTGAAGTTTAAGAGATTTTCTATAATCTAAATATAAGTACTTGTTAGATATTTGTTTTAAAAGTATGTTATTATTTGTTTTTTCCAGTCTTTTCATTTTTTTAACAATGACTTTTGAATAACTAAAGCTTTTAATTCTGTTGAAGCTCAACCTATTGATTTATATTCTATTGTTATTCTTACTATTTATGTCCTATTTTAAGAAATCTTTGCCAAATTCAAGGTCAAAAGATTTGCTCCTGTTTACTTCCAGAAATTTTCTTTTAGTTCTTAAGTTGACATCAACAATCCATCTGAGTTCATTATTGTATGTGGTGTGAGACTTTAAAACCAACCACATCAATAATTACATTTTAAGTAGTTCCAAAGAGAAGCCAGAGAGTATCCAACTGGGTAAAAGAATAAGGAGAAACTATGTATTGTCTACAAGAAAGGAATCTTAACTAAAAAAACAGACAACTATACTAAAGGTAAACAGATGGACAAAAGATATACCATGCAATTAAGGGGCTGTGTAATATCAAACAAAATAGATGTCAAGACAAAGAATACTGTCAGAGAGAAAGAGGAATATTTCATAATGATAGATGTGTCAAATTATCAACATTAAAATTCTAAATGTATGTACACTAAAAGGAAACAATAGAAGCAAGTACATATTGGTTTAACGTAGGAGTATGAAAAAAATCACATATAAATATAGTAAATAAATTGAACACTAAACTAAATAATAATATACCATGCAAAAGAAAGGTTTGTTCCAGGAATGTGAAGATGAATTCACATTAAAAAGTCAATACGGCCCATCAAATTAATAATTTAAAAAAACAATAAAAAAACTCTTTTTTAAGAGTAAAATAATTGTGCTCGCTTCGGCAGCACATATAAGAGTAAAATAATTAATAAAATTTAGTGTTTATTACTAATTTGGCTAAATACAAGATAAAACTATAACTAAAATTATTAATGCAAAACCAACAGAATATATCAACTTCAAAGGGAAAACATTAAATTAAAGGTAGTAGATAAGAAAAAGATCAAATTATTATTTTTATTCAATATTATTCTGACATGTCTAGCAAATGCAATACCAAAAAGTAAGAAATTGGGTAAATAATGTAAGAACATAAATATTTTCAGATTAGATCCATTAAATCCCTGAGAATAATTGAAGAGTGTATTAATATTGATAAGAATTTAATAAGATATTTGAAAAAGCATTCACAAGAGTATTTTTTCTACAGAGCAGCAATAAAAAATGAAAAATTATGCATTAGAAACAAGTATGATCCAAACAGTACACAGAACTTCAAAATACACAGAATTAAAATTCACCACAAAATATTCAAACCAATATAAAGCAAAAGATAAGTCATTTTTGTTAGATATATCATAATCCTAATTGGGAGTGTCAATATCATAGGAATGTAATTTCTCCTCACACTTATATAAGAATTTAATGATCTTTTGATCAAACTCTCAAAGTAATTATAAGGGGGAAAATATGGCAAATTTAAAGTTGACTTCTCAAAAATGATATGCCAGAATAACAAAGAATATTAAAAAGCAATTATGCCCAATAAAGTAACAAAAAAATCGTAAAGCTATAATAATTAAGCATGAGATTATGTAGATCCATAGACATGAAGCTCAGTTTTAAAAAAGGAATTAAATATCTATTTAAGTATCTAAGTATCTGCTGCATATTCATTCAGACTGCTGAATCCAGATATCCATGTAGGCTAACTTTTCAACCAGTGAAGAACAGCTATTCAATACATAGTAAATGAACTACTCTATTCATTCTGGTTGTTCATTCTGGGAAAAAAAAAAAAATGTGCGCGCACACGTGCACACACACACACACACACACACACCTCAATTCTTTCCCCATGCCATAAAATTTATCAAATTCAGAAAAAATAAAGTTTGAAAAGTAAAAAACAAAACCATATAAATTTTAAGGTATGGGAAAATTTGGGGAGACATATAAGCCATTTCTTAGTATGTTTAAAAGCTCACATTTAAAAAACAAAATCTTAAGAAAAAAAGTATAATAGTCCATTAACAAATTACATAATTACTGGGAAAATTATTATTTGCCTTTGAGGACTACTGTTTAAAGTAGGTGAACTGATGTAAATAAAGCTTACTAAAGAATTTGGCAGAGGCGCCTGGGTGGCTCAGTCGCTAAGCGTCTGCCTTCGGCTCAGGTCATGATCCCAGGGTCCTGGGATGGAGCACCGCATCGGGCTCTCTGCTCTGCACAAAGCCTGCTTCTCCCTCTGCCCCTGCTTCCCTCTCTCTCTCTCTCTCTGTCTCTCGTGAATAAATAAATAAAATCTTAAAAAAAATATTTGGCAAGTGATGAAAAGTATTTGTTTTTTCTCTTTCACAAGTCATTTCTGGATTTCAATGATATATCCCAAAATATGATATATTTTTCCAAAATAAGGCAACCTATGCCACAGCAACTGAAAAACAAACAAAACACACCAGTGTTGGCATATAGGGTTGGAGAGATCCCTGTGCCCCCAAACAACAAAGACTTCTTATAATACCAACTCCTACTTCTTATGTTTCACACCCAAAATTTAATGCTTTCAATTATGTATATTTATATATATAAATAGTTACTAAAAAAGATTAGTTAATATAGCTTATGCTTTCTTTTCAATATTTGCTATAATTCCTGCAAAATTTATTCTAATATATTTCTATAGGTCAAATGTTCATCATTATTATTTCATTTCAACACCAAAACTTCAGGTTCCCAATTTCCTGAGGTCCATTTTGTTTTGTTATCTATGGCTGGTTTCCCTTCCCAGTTTTTCCTAAAAAAACTCCGGAATATAACATTTCCAGTGTTCCTTGATGTTTGATAACTTATGTTTGTCCCCACATATTAGAATATATCTGGGCTGGCTACAATTTATTTGTGTGTGGTAATAAAAATACATAACATTAAATTTATCATCTTAACTACTTTTAAGTCTATAGTTCAGTAGTGCAAGTATATTTGTATTATTGTGAAGATCTTGCAACCCTGAAACTCTATAAACACTGACCGCTAATTTCCCCTGGCCCCTGCTCCCAAACCCCTGGCAATCACCTTTCTACTTTGTTTCTATAATTTTGGCTACTTTAGATACTTCATACAAGTGGAATCATACAGTATTTTTCCTCCTGTGACTGGTTTATTTTGCTTATCATAATGTCCTCTAGGTTCACCCACATTGTAGCATAACAGGACTTCCTTCTTTTTTAAGACTGCCTAATATTCCACTGTACATTTATACCACATTTTCTTTATTTATTCATCTGTTAATTGCATTTGGGTTGTTTCTACCTTTTGGCTATTATGAATAATGCTGCTGTAAATATGCCGAGATCTCTTCAAGAGTCTGTTTTGAATTCTCTGGGATGTATACCTAGAAGTGGGATTGCTGTATATGATAATTATTTTTTAACTTGTTTAGGAACCTCTTACTATTTTTCTTATATAATGGCTGCACCATTTTGCATTTCCACCAACAGTGTACAAGGGTTCCAACTTTTCTGTATCCTCACCAACACTTCTTATTGCCTGTTCTTCTATAGTGGCCATTATAATAGGGGTTAGATAAAAATCTCACTGTGGTTTTGAATTGTATTTCTCTAATGATTAGTGATGTTAAGTATTTTTTTCACAGCTAATTGGACATTTATATACCTTATTTTAACTGGTATAATGGTTTTGTCACTGCACTTTTTATTGCCTAGAGTATTGTTGACCTTGCTCCATTGTTTGCTAGCATGGAATACAGCTTTGAGGATTCCCAAAGCCAACCTGATGTTTCTCCTTATAGGTTTGCATTTGTTGCCTGGAAAGCTAAATAACTTCTTCAAATTTTAGGCTAATTCATTTTACTAGATTATGTCTCACTAGCCACTGCACTAATGAATTACTCCTAGAATTAGTGTGCCTTTTTAATGCATAGATTCAGTACTTTCTATATTTCGAAGAGTGTCTTATGAAGTACAGCAATAGGACAGATTAATAGTGGAGACTCTGGAGTTAGAAGGCTTTAGTTTGATATCTGGCACCATCACCTACAAGTTCCATGTTCCTTAGAAATTAAAAAAAAAAAGTGCTATGTTCCTTCTTACCTTCATGTGAAAAATGGCAATAGACATGAAAGTAGTATCAACCTGTTAGGGTTCTAGTGAGGATCAAATTAATTCATAAATGCCATGTTTAACAGAGTTTGGAAAATAACAGCTAACATTTATTGAGTACTAGCTATTAATTATCAGGTAGTGCAATACTCTTTATCTGCTCAGTTGTTTCAAAGATTGCCAAAAATCCCTGCCATTCTGCATCAACTTTTCAATGCCACTTTTCCACTTCATCAATCAAGAGATAGTGTCTGCTTCTCCTCTTGAATATGACCCACCCCCTGTGCCTAACTCTGAGCAATAGAATGTGGCAGGACTTGATTCTTTGCCTCAGCTTTAAGCTTCACTCTGTTACTATCTAGTTGCTGAGTTGTAGGAAACAATGTGAAGAGAGGTCATGAAAAAGCCATCAAGGTCCAACCCATGTAAATGAAGCTACTCTGTATCCTCCATCCCCCTTTGAACTTTCCCAGCTGACACCAGGCAGAGCAAAGAGGAGCCATAATCACAGAGCCATGCCTGAACTCTCTCTCACAGAACTGCAAGCTTTAAAATGATTATGAATTTAAGCTATTAAACTTTGGGGGGTGGTTTGTTATGAAAGAAGAGATACCAAAACTATTGTAGTTGTTATTTGTCTCTATTTTTTATTCTTCAGCTTCAGGGTGATTACCTTCAACTTGCTGTTTCAACTTTGCGTGTTAGTTCTTCTTATTCATCATTTTTATTTTCTTACATCTGCAATGTACCTTTTTGTGTGTAATTTTGTTAATGGGCATTGCATTTAAGAGCACAGACTCTGGAGCCAGAATGCTTAAATTAAAATTCCAGCTCCACCACTTACTCACTGTAAAACTTTGTGCATCATGTTAAAGCTCTTTGTGATTCAGTTTTTTTCATCTGTAAAATGAGAATATACAGCCTACCTTGTAGGGCTGTCATGAAAATAAAGTAAGTTAACACATCTAGACTGCTCAGAAGAGAAACACAGTAACCACTGTTAGCTATTATTATGTCACATCATTTTTGAGTATCATTTTACTGAAAATATTTCCTATTTAAGTTCTATCCCTGTGTAAATCACTCACATGGCTGTTATTTAAATGCTTGAGTTATGTTCTACTCCAGACTGAAATCTTCACAAGTTTTTGCATACTATGTTCTGCTTTTACTCTCCCCTCTCCTCTGCCATGTTTGCTTAGTTTCCATGATATTTCACTTTTTCCTACCCAATATGTATAACTTTGTCCAGGTTTTATACCTATTCTGATACAGTTGAGATTAATTTTGTTTATTACATTTATAATTTACCTGGCACTTCCTTATCTTTTTTGAGTTATAATTTGATAGATGGATATTACAGATAGTCCACTCTTCTATAGTGTGTGGTGTGGATAAGGGATAGAGGAGAGATAAGAGCCACACTGGCATCTTGGATATTCTTTGTGGGAAGACTAGGTCTCCCTTATATATTCTGATGACTTAGATATCCTCTGACATTTGCTCCAGCTGAATGTAGCTCTGTCCTTAGGGGAAGAAAACCCTTGCTCCAACCCCTGCCCGCCATCATCACCACCAAAGCTGTGACTAATTTAAGAACTTAGGAATTTATCAGAAATATTGAGGTCTACTTGTTGATATTGATGTTCACATTTATCTCCCCATCAACAATTAATACGAATGCCCAACATTCTATATAATAGAAGGGAGGGAAATAATACTTCCTTCCCTTGATATTTAGGTTATTAGAATTTTCAGGATTTTGTCAATTCATCAATGCAGATGCAAAATATGATATCATGACTAAATATAGCACAATTGTGCCCTGAAATTCCCTGTATTTCCTTGGCCACTACTATGGTCTGACTTTGTTCTCCCAAAATTCATATGCTGAAATTCTAATGCTCAGTGTGACAATATTGGGAGATGAGGCTTATGGGAGGTGCTTAGATCGTGAGGTTGGAGGTTTCATGAATGGGATTAGTGTTTTTGTAACAGAGACCTCACAGAGCTCCCAAGCCTCTTCTGTCCTATGAGTATATGATGAAACATTCAGAAACCAGAAGAGGTCCTCACCCAACCATGCTGTCATCCTGATCTCAGACTTCCAGCCTCCAGAACTGTGAGAAAAAAAATTCTGTTGTTTATAAGCTACCCAGTCTATGGTATTTTGTTATAGCAGCCCGAACAGACTAAGATAGACACCTTTTTTGAAATTTATGTATATCATAAATCAAGGTTATGCCTTGATTGGTGTTATTCTTTGCATTTGTTTGTACATAGGTTTGTAATAATGGAGGAGGAATTACCTTATATCTCCTATATGATAAAAAGTGAGACCCAAATTCCATATACCATTTGTTTTTAGGAATTAAAACCCCCTTTGAACATAACAATCTCAGAAAAAAATTCTAGAATAATCTCAAACAAAATAGGTTGTAGTTTATAAACAAAAAACAATTTTATATATTTTTCAAAAAGGCAACTTTGAACTTTTATCCTTGCTTGCTTTGAAATAATTAGAAAGGAAATTGTAGAAAGTTCAACAATACTTTTCTAAGTAAATATGTTACACTGATCAAAAATTCCCTCTTGCATGTACTTGACCTGAACCATCTCAACTGCCCTCCACTGTTTCCCCCCAAAAAGTTTTGCTTAACACATTATCACATTCATATCCTTTGGTATTGGGAGTTAAATATTTATTATCACATTCATTTTTCATTGGTTTGAATTTGACATTTATATCTCAGAAGATCCGTGAAGGTAGGCTCTCCACTACTTTTCAAAACCTTTTCTCATGATAGTTCAAAAACATAAACTTCATTAACTAAAAAGAGGAGAAAATGAGATAATTGCTATACTTAATATTTATATGATGATTTATTATTATATTTGTTTGTAATGTAAGTCCTTTTAGAGTTTAATTAATCCCACTTAGTGTTTAAGTATCCTATATATCTGCCAACAGGAGTTCAATTTCTAGTTGCTGTTTATTAGCGAGATAATTGGGCTTATTACTTAAGCATGGTGCCTCCCTGGCATTCAGCCCAGATGGGGTATTTTATATGTATTATATCTGGAAAAGGAAAGGATACATTTCCTCAAAAGCAGATGTTTAAACAACATTAAGAACTTTAAATTTTTCAAACCACCATAATGCACCAAATTGGAGTTAAAGCAATGTAGCAGAACCAAATACATTAAACTTGTAAACTAGAACACTTTCTCTTAAACTGTTAAGTTTATATTTACTCTTCTCTCAAAGAGTTTTAATTTTATTTACACACACACACACACAGACACACACACAGACACACACACACAGGTATTTTACATTTCAAGTTGAGTTGGCTAAACTATTTTTTGTCTGCCTGTAACATTTTTTTTCTGAAAAATAATTTTCAAACTTAGTAAAATCTTTCTTGTTGAAGACTTGCCAACTTTCCAATTTTTAATATAAATTTATTTCGAGATACATAGAATAACAGATACAAAAAGAAAAAAACTAAAATCTTGGGGAAAACTATGCCAAATTTTAACTCTAGGAATTAAAAAGGAGGACTGACAGATTAGCTGTATCATTTCTTCTTTACTAACCTCAATTCAACAACTTGATGACAAATTGTGTTTGAGAACAACCTTGAGATAAAATTTATGCTAAAAAAAATGAGAGTACCTGGGTATGAGATTTGAATGTTCTCTACTGTGGCCCACAAAAATCAGGTCATTAATATTAATCCCAAATAACCCAGGGAGAAAGGGCTTTAGAAAGACTAGGTTGGGTTTAGATTTGATTATTAAAGGAAGGAGTCACTCTCCACAGGTATATAATCCTTGGTATATATCAGAGACAAGTTCTTCACTTTCCTAATTCCAATAAGCACCTTCTATAAAGCCATAAGCTTTTAGAGGACGGGAAAATATTAACTCATCATTATAATCTCAGCATTGAACAAAATATCAGTTCCTGAAAGTGACTTACCAAATGATTGCTGAATGGCTGATCAACAAATGGTAGAGGGGTCCAAAAATATAGCAGTAGTACATTAAAAAGACATTACTTAAAATGTTAAATGACTTGTAACAGAACTCAAATCAAAAAATGACTATTATTTTTGCCATGAAAATGAACTTCTTTTAATTATATAATGCCATATAGTTATTTTAACCTAAATACTCTTAAAACAAAGAACTAAAGAAACAAAGACACACCTTAAATATTATGAGGTCTCAAAATATAGCAATAGTATACATTCACAAAAGCATCCAAAGCAATGTTTTAATAATTTCCTATTTAGGGGTACCTGGGTGGCTCAGCCAGTTAAGTGTCCAACTCTTGATTTCCGCTCAGGTCATGATCTCAGGGTTGTGAGACTGAGCATTGCATGGGGCTCGACACTGGGTGGGAGCCTCCTTAGGATTCACTCTCTCCCTCTCTCTCCCTAAAAATAATAACAATAATTATCATGATTATTATTATTATTTCCTATTTTTTAAAAAAATCTCCTTTTGGAAACCTACTTTACTATTGATGAGATGGAAATAGAGCTTAGGAAAGAAGCTATTTATCTTTTCTTTTAAAATCCACTTGCCCTTAAAATGTGATGATTCTATTGGCCATTGTGCAGCATTTATATGTACCCAAGAAACAGACTTCAAGGAGAAAAGAAAATATATCTCTCTGTTCTCTCCTCTTATCTTCTTTTTCTTCTTGGTTACCTCAGAAACCCAGAAGATAAATATAACATAGGAGGTTAGAAGAAAAAGTCTCCCTAGGACTTCGAAAACACTTCATCAAAATGAAATAGAATTTCTCTTATCCAGTATGTGTTTCTTTTCTTCTTTGGCTTCAATTTTATTTTTGTGTGTCCTCATTTCTACATGCTTTTTCCAAACTACCCAAAATATCAGTAAGAATCTGCATGACACCTACAGTTTAAAAATGCAAATGGTAATAGTACATCTTTCTCAAGGCACTTTTATAGACTTCAGACTTTTATAGACTCTAGATTTCTGTCACACGTGCATAGCTTTGTTACACATATAGTATTGTTTTACATAATTAGTCATCTTTAATTATATGTCACAATATGTTTTTATAAGCTGCAGAGACTGATCCAGAAAACAAGTATGTTGAATGTGGAAAATAGAGATTAGGAGGCTCAGTCTAGATAGTAAAGTGTTAATGAGCATCAGGATTCCATTTTCTTATAAAGATGGAGCAGATGAAAATCAGAACTAAATGTAAAATTGGCCTGAAATATGACTGATAATAAAATGTTAATGGACACCTGCTCTTACATGTATGCCATGTAGGTTTGGTTGGCTCCTTACTGGCTTCCATAACCATGTTAATTTACAGATATGAATGCACCATGGCATGAAGCAGCCATATGGAATGCCATCACTGGAAGAAGTCTTGGTGGCTTCTGGTGGCTTACTCTATTCACCCAGATGTACAACTGGTAATTTATACTTGCTAATGAACAGTTTCCATGTAATTCTACCTACAGCTAGCACACCTTTAAGTCCTCTCTTTCCAGGGGCATAACCAAATGGCAGACTTAAGAACTTCTGATAAATAAACCCGATGCAGAGGGTAGTCTCACTCCTTTGGACAAACCAAACAGAATGGAAATGATTCAAAAAGTTAAGTCAAAATGGATTAAAGACTTGAAAGTAGTACCTGAATCCATAAAATTTCTAGAATAAAACATGGGCAGTAAGCTAAACTCCTTGACATCTGTCTTGGTAATGATTTTTCGGATTTGACACCAAAAGCAAAGGAAACAAAAGCAAAAATAAACAAGTGGGACTGCATCAAGCTAAACATCTTCTGCGCAGCAAAGGAAACCATCAACAAAATGAAAAGGCAACCTACTGAATAGGAGAAAATATTTCAAAATAAGGCAAGAAACAACAAATGTTGGAGAGGTTGTGGAGAAAGGGGAACCCTCTTACACTGTGGGTGGGAATGCAAGTTGGTACAGCCACTTTGGAAAACAGTGTGGAGGTTTCTCAAAAACTTAAAAATAGAGCTACCCTAGGACCCATTTACCCCAAAGACACAGATGTAGTGAAAAGAAGGGCCATATGCACCCCAATGTTCATAGCAGCAATCTCCGCAGTAGCCAAACTGTGGAAACAGCCAAGATGCCCTTCAACAGATGAATGGATAAAGAAGATGTGGTCCATATATACAATGGAATATTACTCAGCCATCAGAAAGGATGAATACCCAACTTTTACAACAACATGGATGGAACTGGAGGGGATTATGCTTAGTGAAATAATTCTAGCAGAGAAAGACAATTATCATATGGTTTCACTTATTTGTGGAACATAAGGAACAGCATGGAGGACATTAGGAGAAGGAAGGGAAAAGTGAAGGGGGGGAAATCTGAGGGAGAGACGAACCATGAGAAACTATGGACTCTGAGAAACAAACTGAGGGTTTTAGAGGGGATGGGGGTGGGGGGATGGCTTAGCCTGGTGATGGGTATTAAGGAGGGCGCGTACTGCATGGAGCACTGGGTGTTATATGAAAACAATGAATCATGGATCACTACATCAAAAACTAATGATGTATTGTATGGTGACTAACATAACATAATAAATAAAATAAAATTTTAAAAAATCATAGATTTGATAAGGGGTTGATATTCAAAATATATAAAGAACTCATACAACTCAATGACAAAAATACAAACAATCCAACTCAAAATCAGCAGAAGAGGTGTATAGACATTTCTCCAAAGATATACAGATGACCAACAGGCACATGTAAAGATGCTCAACATCAGTAATCATCACGGAATGCAAATCAAAACCACAATGAGCTATTACAGTATGTCTATTACCAAAAAGACAAAAAAAAAAAAAGTGTTGGCAAGGATGTGGAGAAGAGGGAACCCTGTGCATTGTTGGTGGAAGAATAAATTGGAGCAGCTACTATGGGAAACAGAATGTAGGGCCCTCAAAAAATTAAAAATAGAATTACCATATGATTTAGCAGTTCCACTTCTGAGTATTTATCTGAAGAAAACAAAAACACTAGAAAGATATGTGCACCCTCAAATTCATTGCAGCATTATTTACAATAGCCAAGACATGGAAGCAACGTAAGTAAACCCTGATGAATGAACAGATAAAGGAAATGTGGTAAATATGCACACATGTGCATGCACACATACACACACAGAATGGGAATATTATTCAGCCATAAATGAATGAAATCTTGCCACTTGCAACAACATGGGTGGATCCTGAGGGCATTATGCTAAATAAAATTAAGTCATAAAGAGAAAAATAAATATCATGTAATCTCACTTATATGCGGAATCTAAAACAATAACAACAACAATAACAACAAGGTCACAGATATAAACAGACTGGTTACCAGAAGCAGAGAGTGGGGGAGTATGCCAAATGGGTAGAGTCAAGAGGTACGAACTATGAAGATGTAATGAACAGCACGGCAATTATATTTAATAATACTGTACTGCATATTTGAAAGTCACTAAGTAAATCCTAAAAGTTCTCATCTCAAGATAAAAAAAAATCTAACTATGTACAATGACAGATGTTAACTAGACTTATTACAGTGATCATTTTGCAATATATACAAATATCAAATCATTATGTTGTATTCCTAAAACTATAATGTTGCATGCCAATTATACCAAGAGGAAGGAAGGAAGGAAGGAAGGAAGGAAGGAAGGAAGGAAGGAAGGAAGGAAGGGAGGGAGGAAGGAAAGAAGGGAGGGAGGGGTTCAATGAAGGTTCTCTAAATTTAGACATATCCTGTTCATACATTGCTCACTGTGATTGTAGGTAAGTCCCTAAGCCTCTGTTTGCTCATCTGGTTGTTATTAAAATTAAATAAAGAAATATACAAAAGTGGATACATCCACTTAAAAGCTCAAAACCTCAGTAATGGTCTTCAGCATCATCAAGTAACATTTATAATGTTTACATTTTAAAATTTAAACAGCTAGTACTCCCAAGAGGTTTAATATATCAGGCACAAAGAAACATTTCAAGCCCAGAAGAATCCTTTTTATTGGAAGAGAATGGTTATTACCACATGAAATGAAGAAAATGGACTCTATACTACAACATTTAAATGTAGTTGTTTGTTATCTAGTTTTATTCCTCCAAATCACAGTTCTGAAAGCCTGTCAGCTGGAGAATAATCTTCCCAAAAACCTGATAGTAAGAAGTAATGGTTAAGAGGAGTACGGAAAATACAGCTGGCCTAGCAGAAGAAGTCATTTTTTTTTTCCCAGTTGGGTTTAGATATTTCAATAGATAGTCTGCAACATTATTGTTATTCTTATAACAAATAACATATAGTAACATAACCCACCAGTGGTATCCTGCTGCAGGATAACTTATGTGCACCATAACACCAGTTTGTAGAGGAAATAAAGTTGTCAAATAGTATATGGAGAGAATTCTTTACATTATATTGTAAACTTCTTACTTGTGTTATAACTGTTATTTTCATAAATGTGATCAATGGCAATAATAAACTTGGGAGACAACTGTAGTGTCTCTTGAAAAAACATTTTCTTTCTTTTGGTTGCCATGTCATATTCTTATTTCTGCCTTGATCTGATGTTCAGCTTACTGACATTTCATGCTATATTCTGTAACAAATAAGACACTTAACTGCCTAATTGCTATAAAATAAAGCTAAGTGAGACTGCTTGAATGCTGAAGAGCTAGTTTTAATTTAAGAATGGCTTCAATGGAGTTGAGCAAATATTCCAGGCTCTTATTTAAGCCATAGGAGTTCAAGGCCAGGCAGTGTTGTTCTTGAACTTGCATTTCCTCACCTAGCAGCAAAGGCACAAAGTGATCAGTCTTGGCTTTTTATTCAGTTGACACAAAGAAATTTTAGTGAGGCTGGACAGGGTGGGTTGGGATAGCAACAGAGATCCTCAGGCTAAAATGAAAATTCCTCAGTGATCAGAACAGTTGTCAAATATTATAAGGAGGTAGAACTTAGAAGGATAAATATTATAGGATAAAGAATAGCTGATACATGGGGCGCCTGGGTGGCTCAGTCGTTAAGTGTCTGCCTTCGGCTCAGGTCATGAGCCCAGGGTCCTGGGATCGAGCCCCACATGGGGCTCCCTGCTCGGCGGGAAGCCTGCTTCTCCCTTTCCCACTCCCCCTGCTGTGTTCCCTCTCTCGCTGTGTCTCTCTCTGTCAAATAAATAAATAAAATCTTTTAAAAAAATAGCTGATACAAGGGAAATTATTATTTTATGGTTCTACTGACAGGTGGAGAGCAGAGCAAAATTAAGAATTCCATTGAGAAGTAATAATGATTTTGGTGACTATAAATTCTTCATTAAATTACTTTTGGTTTTGGACAGTATCTGATTATATTACTAATATATAATCAAAAGTTCAATTAAAATCATAAGATTTGTGTTAACTCAAGAAACTACAGTTAGGATATGGCAAAGCAGGTGATGGTGTTATTCAAACGTTTTCAGATTTGCATTTGAGTCCACAGTATACTTTAGTATAGTAGATCATCACTACCACAGTTCATTTAGTTTATCAGCTTATACAACACGATGCCATTCTTTATTCCTGACCCAGAATTCTTATACACATCGTTGTAGAGTTGAGTTAACCCCTTACTTCTAGATCAGTATTAACTCAGGTTCTGGAATGCATCCTACCTTTAGCCAGATATAACTTAATGATTCTAAGGTCAAAAGTTTAGGGCCTTATCATCTTGTGAAATGTGTCCAAACCTTGTGTCCACTACTGGTAACAAAAGTGCTTGTCCCCACCTCATATTGCAGTATTATTATTATTATTATTATTATTATTATTATTTATATCTGTTAAATATTTTGAGGAGAGTAATGATTAATTTTTCACGCTTTAGAAAGATATTCATGAAAGCAATGTGTAAAATGAATCGAACACAGGAAAGCCTACAGACAGACAGGCCACTGGGAAGGACTTAAGCAAAAACACAAGGTATAAATCAGTACAAATGCAGCAAGACAAGGAGAGAGGTGAGGTGGGTTGGTCAGAGAGACAATGAATAAAAAGAAGCTACTTAAGTGAACACTGAGAGATTATGGCTCATTCTAAAATAGCAGTTGTTTCAAACCCGAATGGAAAAGTTGCAAAAAGAATCAAATGGGAGGCAAAGAAGACAGTACTTCGCAATTTACCAACACGCGAAGAAGTACTCACACACAACTTGAACTAGTATTATTTTAGGTCTAGAGCTTATTTAAGAAGAGTTTAATTTGATCATTAATTGATTCACTACCACCAAAAATATTTTTATTTAACTACTATGTTCCAGTAATGATTCTAGATGTTGGAAATTTCAAGGTGAATAAGAAGCTGTTACAATCTGGGTATCACAATCTTCTGCAAAACAGCACAGTTAAAATGAAACATTTGTCCACTAATTCAGACAAAAGAAGTTTCAATTAAAGACAGGATTGTTTGGCTAAACTGCTTATATGGACTTATGTTATTGACCAGTTTCACTGCATAATTATTTGACCCTTGGCTTCACTTTGCTTGTGTTAGACATTGTCAATAACTTGGTGGCAGGACCTGCAGCCAAAGCTTTGAAAACAATGGTGCTAATTGATCAAAAATGCTAATGTATGTGAAAGTGCCTTGTAAACTATAAAATGCGATGTAGACAAAATTGCCATCACTTTCTCTTCGAAAGGAATCTACTCTTCTAAATACCAGATAATCATTCCAAACATGATTTTGTGTCATCTGGAACTGTCCTTACAAATTGTGGTGCTGGAAAATAAAATATTTCATTGCTTTCTGGCAAACATGTAACATGTACCTGCAAAAACAAATATAACTTACTATGATGGTTAATTTAATGTGTCTACTTGGCTGGGCCATGGGGTGCCCAGATATTTTGTCAAATACCATTCTGTGTGGGAAGGTGTTTTTAGGTGAGGTTAACATTTAAGTTGGTGGACATAGAATAAAGCATATTGCCCACCATAATGTAGGTGGGCCTTATCCAATCAGTCAAAGGCCTGAAAAGAACAAAAGAACTGCTTGCCCTGAGACAGAGAAAATTCTCCATAAGACTGTGTTCAAACCTCATCTGCAACATGGCCCTTAGTGGTTCTAAGACTGTCTACAGACTCAAATGGGAACATCAGCCTTCCTAGGCCTCCAACCTGACAGTTTTCAGTTTGGAACTGAAACATTAGCACTCATGGGTCTCCAGCCTATTGGCCTAGTCTGTAAGATTCTAGATTTTTCAGCCTCCATAATCACATGAGCCAATTCCCTATTGTAAGCCTCCTTACATATAGGATATCCACTGTCATACTGTGATTTATAAGAAATCTATTTTGTCTTCATCCCAGTTTCTGGCACAGGGCTTCTGGCACCCTTAGAATTTCCTAAGTGATAAGAGTGATAAAAGTGTCTTGATACTACCAACAAACCTCTTTCAACCATACCTGAGTTTATGTCAATGAGGTGACTTTGGAAAACACCTAAGGATGAGGGCTGGTTGCCAGGGGAACAAACCATGTGAGTGGAGAGCTGGAACTTTGAGTCTCACCTTCCTGAGCTCCTGGGAGGGAGAGGGACTGGAAGTTCAATAACAAATCACAAATCGCTCATGATTTATTCAATCATGCTTATATAATGAACCCCCATTAGAACCCCAAAGAACAGAAGTTTGGAGAGCTTCTGGGCTGGTATCCTCATGCAAATTTGAGGAGAGGGACACACTCAAAGAGCATGGATGCTCTATACCTTTTCCCACATTTCTTGCTCTATGCATCTTTTCCTCATGTCAACTCCAGAGTTATATCCTCTTATAATAAATCAGCAACCTAGTAAGTAAAATGTTTTCCTGAGTCCTATGAACTGCTCTAATAAATGAACCCATGGAGGGGGTCATTAGAATCCCTGATCTAAAGCTGGTCAATTAAAAGCTCAGGTAACAACCTAGAAATGCAATTGATTTCTGAAGTGTGTCTGGGTGGGACTGTTTTACGGAACTGAGCCTTCATCTGTGGGATCTGACACTTTCTCCAGGTAGTGTTAGAACCGAGTTAATTGTCTGGTGGTGTGTAAACTACATTGGTACTGTTTCTCAGAAGAACCCTAACTAATAAATCTATTCATCTCAACAAATCTGAGCATACGCAGATACCAAAATAATCACCACCACCACTACCACATTTTCAGTGTGAAAGATTAAGAAATATTATTTCAGAGTAATTTTAAAAATAAGCTATTAAAACACATGCAATCACAGCACTGGTTGCAAAGTCAATTTTCCAACCAATGTTTTTAAAAACCCATTTTTGGGTACATCTAAGCTAGACCTACACTATTTTGAATTTTCCAAAGGCCATTTATTTTAAGTTCTATACCCAGTAGCAGTTTAAATTTTAGTGACATCTGAAAAATGGCTTATGGGCTTAAAAAAATAAAAGCTTCAATAAATAAATATAAAAGGAGGCACTGGTATATTTTATTCTTATCTCAATACCTATTTCCTTTTGGTCACTGAACTTAGGTCCAGTGTTCCCACGCTATGGCAACACAAAAGTTTAGGTCCTTGAAAACTGCTAAAAAATGCAAAATTCAAATGGAAACCATATTATGAAGTGGATATAAAATAAAAGCCACCATTTTCTTTTGAAACAATTGCTTTATAAACTGAAAAATACTATGTTACTGCCCAAATGAAAATCATTAAAAATATCATTAGTGTGATTCATTAGTGTAGTTCCTTGAAATTTGCTTTATTCCATTTACCTTGTTATATATGAAATACTTTGTCAAATTATAGTTCAAAAGGGCTTTCATATATTTATTTCATTTCTTTAATATGAAATTTTGTGAAGAGTTGTTATTCCCATTGTAAAGATAAGGAAAATAGGAATTTATTTTCTCAGGCACTGATATTATATTTCAAATTTTTGACCCAAAAAGTCAAATGTCATTCCTTTACAGTCATTATTAGCACCCTAACCTCAACACACATTAGCTGAGCTCCTTCTTCACACAAGGTACCATGGTGACATGGAAGAGTATGAAGAAGTACAAATCATTGTTCATGGTTTCTAGTGATATACAATAAAGATGAAGAAGGTAAACCCTTCTGGGAAGATAAAATCATTAACAACACAAAAACCTAAAATAAAATAACAGGAATAATGTTTTAAAAATATCTCCCAATATGTTTTCCTTCTTCAGTAATGTGATTTTATTTCTTGATGTTTTGATACCATTTTTATCCCATGGAAGGAGAAAGAAAAAGAGGAAAGAAGCAGAGAGTATTCAAAAATAAGCATTCTACCTTTGTCTCTCAGTTTCAAAAATTAAGAATGAAGAGTACCAATAGCCCCAGATGGGATACAGAAGGTGCCAAAAAAAAAAAAAAAAAAAGTCCTAAGAAAGTAGCCTGAACTCAGTTTGAAATCTGAAGCTATAAAATGGGTTACAGACTTCAGAAACAGGTGCCAACTTGAAGTTCCCAGAGTATATAAGATTAATTAGATAGATGATGGATGGATAGTTAACCAGAGAGATAAATGAATATTAATAATCAGTGGTTCTCAGACCACTCAGAAGGGCTAAAGCAATAGCCTTGAAGGATTAAAGGAAGGATCCATCCTTATTGTTCAGAGGCACCAACTCCCTCCCCAAATCAGGTGGAACCAGACACATCTTACCTCATCCTGGTTGTTTTTATTTCCCACTCAGCTTATTTTTTATTTCCTTTCTACCCCTCATACTTCTGAAACCATTTTATGAACTGTCATGTGCCATCCGAACCTTCAGTAAATCCAAAAACAGGCCTTCCTCTTAAGGAAAAAAAAAAAAAAGAAGAAGAAAGAAAAGAAATAAACCAGAGCTAGTCTTAGATGAAGTTCTCAGTGGTCTGCAACAGGATGACAATAATAACAATGCAGTAAAATTTTTATATTGCAAACTGTATTTTACGTTTTCCATGATAATTTCAGTGATGAAATGTATTTCATAAAGTCATGGGGACATTCAATGATTGTTTCATCAGAAATGAGCTTTAAAAGAGTATTATCAACACTATGTGGTCCTATATTTTTATGTGTGTGTGACAGGGGTCTGTTGGCAAACTGCATCTCTCCATTATATCACAAGATCAGGGAATCAGTGATTCAATAAAAGTGTTACACTCCTTAGGAAGTAAGGGTTATTTGGATCCGGGGAATCAGAGGCCGCCTCAAGGAAAAGGTAGGAGTAAATAGATAGACTGCATTTAACAATGTAGAAATCTGACAGAGGGCATTCTAGAAGGACAGAATGCTGGTAGAAAACAAACAGACTAGTCCATATGGAATCTTAGAAAAGACGAGCCTAGTTTAGCTTGACTAAAGGATATATTGAGCTTTAAAGTTGGTGAAAAGTAGATCCAGGTTGGTTAAGAAGATTTTGAATGTTAAGCATCAAGAATTAAACCTTTAGTGCTGTGAATTGTGTAAGACTGTTGAATCACAGACCTGTACCTCTGAAACAAATAATACATTATATGTTAAGAAAAAAAAAAAGATAGTAGGAAGGGAAAAATGAAGGGGGGGAAATTGGAGGGGAAGATGAACCATGAGAAACTATGGACTCTGAGAAACAAAATGAGGGTTCTAGATGGGAGTGGGTGTGGGGGGGATGGGTTATCCTGGTGATGGGTATTAAAGAGGGCATGTATTGAATGGAGCACTGGGTGTTATACACAAACAATGACTCATGGAACACTATATCACAAACTAATGCTGTAATGTATGGTGATTAACATAACATAATCAAATAAAAAAATTGAAAAAAAAAGAATTAAACCTTTAGACTGACTTAGGCAGCTCCCTCCATTACATAAAATAGAGAAGGAAATAGACTCTAAGAAAACAAAGGCATCAGTTACACAACACTCTTTTGAGATGTTCCATCATTAAAAGGAAGGGTTAAGACGGAAATTCAAAGGACACAGGAGGAATGAGAAAAGGCAATGATAAAATAGGGAATCTTTTGTCACAAAAGAGTACCACTCAAAATCTGAAACTACAAAAATATATTTATGGCTTACTTAAGGGTTAAATACAGTGGTTGGAAATTGTTTCATTTAGCATAGCAAACTAATGATATTATACAGAGTTTGGGGAAAGAGTTTGTTTTGGGGTTGACTTGCTTACAGATGTGGAAGTATGAAGGCAGAACTATGTTGACTTTAGAGCATGTTCTGTGTTGGTGTCAGAGAGCTCTGACTGACTGCACAAGTTTATTTGTCCAGGTTTATACCCCTCCAACTCTGACTTCAAATACTAAACTCTCACTAGGTCGTTTTATTTTTTTTTTTTAAGATTTTATTTATTTTAGACAGAGAACAAGAGAGAGCACATGAACACACACAGAAGCAGGCGGAGGGGCAAAGGGAGAAGCTAAAACCCCCTCCCCATGGGGGAGCCTGACCCAGGGGTGGTCCCAACACCCAGAAATCACAACCTGAGCTGAAGGCAGACCCTCAGCCACTCAACTGACTGAGCCACCCAGGCGCCATTTTTATCACCATGTCCTAAAATTAGACTTTATAAATCCCAACTTTAAGCCTTTATTTACCATTCCCTAAAGCAATTTGCAATGACATCTATTTTAAGAGATAAACAAAATTAAAAGCCACAGAATAACATACAAATTTATGGTAATGAACACACACACACACACACACATACCCCTTATTAAAGTTTCTTTCCAAACACAAGGATCTAAGAGTTATCAGTTACCTTAATACTATACTTTTCTCAGTAGCTGGTGCTTTGGCTTGAATTATTCAGAAAATCACCTCAAATTATTGCCTTAATTTCTCCTTAGATACAGAAATCTGAGTCAACAGATATAAAGTGCTCTTCTGAAACCAGAATTCAATAAAGTTTAAATCATTTTAGAAAACTCAACAAAAACATCTATCTACACACCCCCGCCCAACACCTAACCCTTCTCCAATCAGTAAAGTAGCTTAAGTCAGAGATGGATCACCTCATATCAGTGAACGAATATGAAAATAAACTGCTCTGGGTTTTGTCTCCCTTTGTTTCTTCATGCCCCATTAGGATACAACAAGAAATACATTTTCATTTTTCTGTTCACTAAAGAAGAATAAGTGTGGTAGAAAATGAAATTTAGCTCATTTGGACTGAGCTCAGCTTAATGAGGCTGACCTTTTCCCTTCATTTTGATAGGTTTCTTGTTTTTAAACAAATACAAACTTTATTCTGAGGAAATATTTTAATCACCCTTCATCTGGTAAACACCAAATCTCAAGCAGATGAACTGTAGAAGGCTATCCTTATAGATGTTCTCTGCCCTTGAAGGTTCCAATATGAAATCTTAGTTAACTTTATTTAAAAAATAAAAATCAGCAGATAGATATTTATGTAAGTTAAACTGAATGGAAACTTCTGACTGAATTATGGTTTAAATCATTTATTATACATATTGTAGATGGGGGCAATTAAAAATTCTCTTTGTCATCTAGATCTCCCTCCCAAAGCATCCCAATATCGAAAATATTTTCATTAAGTGTTCACTACATAGCATATATTGCATGACAGATTGTGGGAAAAATAAAATAATTACATAAAATCAATTTATGTTTTGGTTGGAAAATAGTTATAGGAAAAAGGAACAGTTGAATTAATGTAGAAAGTGTAAGGTAATTAAGGCAATAAACTCATTAAAAATTTCAGAGTATAGAAAGTCACAGAAAAAAAAAATAAGATCCAAAATCCAAAATAAATCATTTTCACAAAAGTAGTAGAATCATAAAATAAATGGTTAATAACTAGGATTAAATACTGGGACAAGATATTAGGGGGCCTGACTGAGCACTTTATAGAATTTAGGTTCTGTCTGAAATAACACAATAAATAAGCCCAAATTCTCAAAAAAGGGGACTCAAATGAGTTAAGTTACATGTCAGTCACAAAAATTCATCTGGCTACTTCATTATTTATGCTTTAAACTACTTTCAAGAATGGTGAGAAATTAATACATTCCCAAAGACATCCAGCTAAATCTTTAAGATGCTAAATAATATGCTTTATATCTTATTTCTTATGATCTGGTTTCACTAGCACTTAAAAAACAATGGATTAGAAAAGAAAAATAAGTTATCCTAACTTATAAATTAATGTGTTCGTTAACCATATTTTTTGAACTTGTCTTATTCTTCACACTGATGTTATAATAGCAACTAAGTCTGAACAGCAACTGATTAATCTATTCAATAAATACTTAAGTGCTTACTAAGTACCAGGTACCTTGCTAGACTAGGGATAAAATAGTGAGAAAGAAGGTAAAAATAAATGCAGTTAACTAACAACACCACCACAATAAAACAGAAATTGTTCCTGTCTTCAATTGACTTATATCCCAAGGTGACCATTAATCAACAACATTTACAATTAATAAACTAATCATATAAATACATAATTATTAGGAATAAGAATTAAATCTTGCAGTTCAGGATGTGACCTAATTGAGGAATCTTTGCTGAGAATGTTATGCTTAAAGGGAGTAATTGAAAATTAGAAATAATTAAGGGGCACCTTGGTGGCTCAGTCGATTGAGTGTCTAACTCTTGATTTTGGCTCAGGTCATAATCTCAGGGTCGTGAGTTCGAGCCCATGTCAGACTCTGTGCTCAGCATGGAGCCTGCTTAGGATTCTCTCTCTCTCTTTCCTCTACCCTCCCCCACTCCCCCACTCCCCCAGTTCGCATGCTCAATCTCTCTCTCTAAAAAAATTAATAATAATAATTATTATTATTAAGAGAAGAGGAGAGAAATTTCCACAGAAAGAAAAGAGTATGCTGACAAAGACTCTGTCCTTGACTAAACTCTCAATAGGTTCTTCTGAGCCTAAGACCAGCCCTTGGGCATGTCCTCAAGAAGCCAGTTTTAGCAAGGATCCAACTAAAGTCAGTTTAGTCAGAACCCCCACCTTGGTATCTAATAAACTCCTCATTATCCACCATCCTCCAGGTAATGTCTGATCACCCTCACCTGCCTTCAGCAAGCAGAATGATTCTGCCAGAATCCCCCTTTACCCATGTTTCCACTTAGTAATTTTACATCCACTGATCCCAACCCTGATTCTTGTTTGTAAATTCCCAGAACTGAGCTGAGTTCTATACTAAATCTCTTCCTCTGTTGCAATAGTTCCTGATTAAAATCTGTTTTTGCTGCTTTAACTACTGTCAGGCTCTGTTTTGTTTTGTTTTTTTCAAAGATTTTATCTATCCATTTGACAGAGACACAGTGAGAGCAGGAACACAAGCGAGGGAGTGGGAGAGGGAGAAGCAGGCCTCCGGTGGAGCAGGGAGCCCAATGCGGGGTTCGATCCCAGGACCCCGGGGTCATGACCCAAGCCAAAGGCAGATGCCCAACGACTGAGCCACACAAGTGCCTCTGTCAGGCTGTTTTTATTTTAACAATGTACATAGGTCCTGAGAAGAGAGGGGTCACTGTATCACATCAAAAACACCTCCTTATATTTTTCATAATAGCACAGATATGTTTAATATGATTGAGAGGAGTCTGAACACTATTTTTTTCAGGTTTAATCAAAACTTCCCAATGTTTTTTTGTAAATAAAGTTTATGAGAACACAACCACAGCCATCGTTTACATATTTTCTGTGGTTGCTCCACCCACCAAAAAAGGCAGAGTTGGGTAATTGTGACCGAAACTGTACAACTACAGAGACTAAAATATTTCCCATCTGGTCCTTCCAAACCCTGTTAATAGACTTTTAATCAGGTGTACAAAACATCAGTTTTATGAGATTACCAAATTTTGCAAAACCTTGGGCACTTCTGGACAAATTTCATGAAGCAACTTGTGACTAATGTTAAGACTTCTTTCCTATTTCCTATTACAATTTTTTTCAAGGTTACCAGAAGCCTCTGCTCAAATAAAATTTTAAGCAGACTCCCAAAATATAAATCAGAATGAAATCGAGCTGCCCTAAGTGAAGAAAGGCGGCCCAGATCTCTCTGCCTAAATATTGAGCCAATCCTTCTAGGCAGAACAAATATTTTGGAAAACACTGCTCTGGGAGCCAAGAACAAGATGGTATTCTACATTTCCAAAGGAGCCATAGTCTTTTACTTTCCCCTAAAACCTTTTATAAATTTTCTTATGCAGAAAGTTTGCATTAATAATATAATGATGACAATATACAAATAAATTCAACATTTAACATTTTGCCATATTTGCTTTTTCTAAATAGTGCAGCTATATATTTACGAAATTTTACAGAATTAATACCTTTTCTTTTAAAGGTTTTATTTATTTATTTATTTGTCAGAGAGAGCACAAGCAGGGGGAGCGGCAGGCAGAGGGAGAAGCAGGCTCCCCACAGAGCAAAGAGCCCTATGTGGGACTCAATCCCAGGACCCTGGGATCATGACGTGAGCCGAGGGCAGACACTCAACCAACTGAGCCACCCAGGCATCCCCAGAATTATTTCTATTTAATCTGCAGGCATCAGGATCCTTCATCCTCAAGTTCTTTAGGATACCTCTCTTAAACTGAAGATGTTCTTCTTCATGAAGATGACCAAAATACCATTACCACATCACAAAAATAATTAGCAACAATTTTCCCTAATACCTAATATATAGTCTACATTCAATTTTACCAACCTGAATTACAACTCTCGAACTCATGCACTGAATTTTTTTATGTCTCTCTGGTTTTTATTTTTCTATGGCAAGTATATATTTGTTTGCTTCTTTTATTATATTGACTTTGTAGACAGACCAAGACTGTTTTGGAGAACATTTTATACCTGGAGTTATCCCATTATGCGTGTTTTTATTGTGTTCATTCTTTCTTGTATTTCCTGGAAATTTAATTGATTGTAACACATTTAATAAATAAAATCTCACAGGTCCACAGGTATTCTTAGGGAAAAAAAAGAGGGAGAGAAACAGCAAAAGCAAAAAACAAACTCATCAGGCTTCAGGTCATTGGAGGTGATTATTACATCAATTTTTTTACTTTGAAAACTTCTAATCAAAGGGAAATAAGCATTCAGCTTTTTCTTTTTAAGGAGGAACTGTATTTTATGCCAAATTGATGAGAAAAAGTGCTTCTTCATAGGAAATTCCAGTCAATAATTGTAGATGGAAAGAAAGAATTAGAAAATCACCATTCTACAATGCCCAAGGAATCATTGATCAAGGAAAAGACAACAAACACATGCTAAAATGATTAGATGAAAGTTTGTTACAGAACCAGCCACCCAATACCAAAAAAGTCTCTTAGCCCCTTCCAGGGTACTTATTCATTACAAAGGAAAAAATACAGTTTTGGAGTAGAAAAATCTGTTGGGGGGTACCTGGGTGGCTCAGCTGGTTAAGCGTCTGACTCTTGATTTCAGCTCAGGTCATGATCTCAGGGTCATGAGATTGAGCCCAGAGACCCCCATAGGCTCCACACTGGGCTTGTAGCCTACTTAAGATTCTCTCTCTCCCTCTCCCTACCCCTGTTGAGCTCTCCCCTCTCGCTCTCTCTCTCCAAAAAAAAAAAAGAAAGAAAAATTTGTTGGCCCACATTAATTCATATGATCAAACTTAGCACCACTAATACTGAGGAAGTCTGATTTCATGTCCTTCTGATATTTCACAATGTAAAATACACATATCACCCATGAAAGGATCTTACCAAACATTTTTTTCCCCACCTAAAGACTTAATTCTTCTAATCAGTTGCTTGATGAAATAATCTCATAATAACTCAATAAAAATAGATTATTTTTTTAGGTTGTAAGTAAACTTGAAACAATGATTAATCATTCAAGTAACGGGTGTGACCATTCACAGCTGATTAATTGAGAAAGCTGCATACTGGAGAGAAAAGGACAGGAAGTAACTATACCTAAAACCCACACTTACATATTCAAACCATTTGTAACTGATAAAGCTCAGTTAAAGCTCAGATAAAGCCCTGTCTACCATAATTCCTTCTCAGGGCCTTAGTTTTTCCATTGATATGGTAAGTTTTGAGTAACATGTCTCACATTATATACCAAAATTCTATGAATTTTTAAGTCACAGGAAATGGTCTTATAACACAGTTTAGTATAGTGGTTAAGAGTAGGGACTTGAGACCCAGACTGCCTGGATGTAAAATCCAAGCTCTGCACTTGTCATATCCTTTGGAAGCCTCAGCGCATTGATCCATAAAATGGAGATATTGGAATTACCTTACCTACATCATTAGTTTACAGTAAAGCTTTATTCAGTTAATGCAAATAAAATGCTTAGAAAAATGACCATTGCACAGTAAGTATTCAATACACATTATTACATTGTTGCTTACCTAACCCTCTTATTTAAAATGATGATTATATTTTATTTGATATGGGGTCTGAATTAAGACACTGCTGGTATTGATTACACAGCAGAGTTACAACATCATTGTTGTCAACATGCTTGTCATAATATGCATCTGACGCATTACTGAAAACTGTGCCAGGCTCTAGGATGATTTCACATCTGAAAGCCACTTTCAGCCCCCTTCTCCTTTCTATTTCTCTACGTAGAGACAGTAAAACTAACCTGTAGCAAGAGAAAACTAAGTGATATACTTCCTGCTATGAGAAGTTAGTGGAAATCAACCAGTGGAGTATCTAGCAAAACTTTTAAAACAAGGCAGACTCAGCTGGCATCACTGTTTTTGTCCTTTACTCTTTACCATTCTTTCTGTCTGAAAGACACACACAGCATCAGGAAGGGAAGCATCCATGTTGAGAATGTGAACTGAAAAGCCACAGTCTTGGATGGCAAAAGAGACAAATATAAGAGCAGGGTCTCTGATGGCACCACTGAGCACTTACAGCAGTCAGCCTGCTAGACTTCTTGTTATATGAGAAAAGTAAGTACTTATGTGTTTAAACCACAGTTTATCTGGTTTTCTAATTGCTTGCCACTGAAGACAATCCCAACCAATATACTTATTCTATTTCATTTAATGTCATAAAAACAGTAATAGGGAGGCAAGATTATTATCTGTCTGACACATGTAGTAAATATATTCTTTAAAAGCCTTGTTTTGAAAGAAGCTGTAAAGACTGAATCTATCTACAACTTTCATTAAGGTTTAAAACTTTATTTCGCTGAATAGGTTATGAGATGATTATCTTGCATTCTAATTTGTATATTCTTCAACAGAAACTGTACAGCAGCAAATTGAAATGAGTTAATACAAATGACTTATCTTCAAGTCAATTACAACCACCAACGTCTTATTAGATATTTAAAGACTATGAGAAAGGTCTATTGAATTTAACGGAGGATTTGCAGGAAAAAAAACCTAAGAACTTTATTGTGTCTTATGGGTTATGAAGGCTTTAAGAACTGTCTAGAAGATTCATCCCATCATGATAAAAATAACCCATAATTCTTAAGGCAATTTAATAAGCCAAAGGAAACCTTGACATTGTGATAGATACTAAAAATATTTATCATTCGGCTCTGAAATAGAGTCCACTGTCTGGTATGCTTTGGATAGTTCATCTATCTATTCTTGTTAAATTAATATGTTAGCACTCTTCAGCTCTCTTATGCTGCTAATTAAATGAAACAGGATAGTTGAAACTCATTTTTGAATGAAATTCAAAGTGGTCCCCACTGCAGAAGACACCAGAAGAAATGCAAAGGCACCTTCTACTGCTTGAAGCCTTTTGTTGGGAGCTTGCTGAGTTTCAAGGAAATGGCGCTTTAGCTATAAACTTTCCTCCACTTTTTTATGTTAAAGTTTCTTTCCTCTATTCTACTGCAAACCACAGATTTAAATATAGGTAAAAAATTCTTTCCCTGGTCAACTCACTTCAAGACCTATAGCTATCCATTTTCATGCTGTATGGTATTCAGAGCATATCAAAGGGTGAGAGGAGAACATTCCAAATTTAAAGGCAACTGGATTTCCTAATTCTGCCTGAAGGTATTTCAGATGTTAAGAATAAGCAATTTTTAGAATTTGTTTTTATCCAGAAGCATGCAGAGAACATCTATCCCTCACACCAGCATGGCAAGGTGAATGCAAGGAGGTATTACAAGTGTTCACACTGTACACTCCTCTCTCCACCATCTTTCTTTCTCTATACCCCAGTGACACCGAGATACAACATTTGAGATGATCAAGTAAGTTCTCCTTCTCTATTACCCTATCTTCTTGATCCTGAGGAATACACTCACAATGGAAACATGGCACATTTAAGCTCTCCCAAGGACTGCACTATATGCACACTCATACATACATGGTAAGCCTGTGTCCTACACTGAATGGAAGCCATGATAAGCAAAGACCAGCACAGGCTCTGAGTCCAGCAAATCCAGACCACATTAGCTAGGCAAATAAAGTCCCTGAGACCTCCAGAAGTTCACATTCTTGTGGAGGGTAAAGATAACAAACAAGCAAACAAATTACTTAATTTTAAACCGTTCTAATTCCTATTAGTTAGATAAGAACATATACATATGAACACTATAAGAACGCTAATGAGGGTGGAATATCATCTTTAGAAGTAAGGCCCTGAAGGGAAGAAGAGATTCTTCTTCCTATCCTCCTAAGGTTCCCTGGATGGAACTTTGTAAATCGGACCAACAACAACAAGAACAACAAAAAGATTCGTAAGAGATGAGCATGCAAATGTATTTAATGTGAGTCTTGCATAATACAAGAGGCTTCAAAAGGAAATGAAGTCCTGAAGAGATGGTTAAACCTGAGCATTTTTATACTGAATTTGATGAAGAATGGAAAGTCATGCAAAGAAGAGGTAAGACAAAAGGGTATGAGCTAAGGATAGTAAACTGGGAAAAAACTTAGCAAAGCCTACTAGTTCAGATTCCCCTTGGCATCACTGCCTTTGGAGATAAGAAGGCTCCTTTTCTCCAGGTATAGGCAGGGCACCTCTCACATGAGGGTCTTATGACCTGCTTCAGTAGAGAAAGGGGAGGCCAGAGAGTCCTTACTGGTACTACCAATTCTCAGATTCCTTCAGCTTCAAACTTTCATTATGCCAAGGTGCCATATTTGGGAATAGCATATTCTGAAGCCCATCAAACTCTATTTTTGACAAGGCCACAAGTGAACAGGCATTTAAATTGTACATGCTGGGAAGGTAGAATATCCTGGCAGATGCAGTAGCTGGTTCAAGGGCTCCAAGATAAGAATGAAACTAATGGGATTTTAGGAATAGAAACAAGGCCACTGAAGCTGGACCAGAACTGTTAAGAAGGGACCTGGTAAGTGACAGGCTGGGGCTGGCTTTCCATCAGACTATACAGACTATGAAGAGGCTGAGAGATTATGGAGTGTCTCACACAGGGGAGAAGTGAGAACTTATGTGTATATTAAAAGGACCTCTTTCTGAAGCATAGAGATGCTATTATGGGGCTAACTTACAGGGCTACACTAAAGAGCTCACATACTTAAAGGACTAAATTCAATGTTTGGTGTATAATTAGAATTCAATAAACATTAGCTCATTATTATCTCTTTTTGTTATGATGATGTGCCACAACAATGTATCCCAAATTTATAATCCTAAACAATGTATACCAAATCCCAAAGGAGGATGACTACATTTTAGAGGGTATTTAACTTTTAATTGCTTTTCTTTATCATAAAAGTCATACACACTCATTTATAGAATCCATAAAACTATGAAGAACTATCACAAAGAATAAGAGGAAAATCTGCAACCATAATTCTTTCTCCCCCAGATAATTGCTAATAGTAATTCTTTTCCTCTAGATTTTTTTCTATGCAATCATATTCATAGGGTTGAACTCTACTTTCATACTTTTTATGCGGTTACATTTTTTCGTGTTAATTAAAGAATGTTAAGATTTAACATACTCACATAATCTCTTTCCAGAAGCAAGGTGCCATACAAAATCACTATTATTGTCTCTGCACATTTGTTTAACTCTCCAGCATGTCAAAATTGAATGTGTGTGTTTTCACAGTTAAGTCTCAATCCAACTCTCTGATATATGTTGAGCACACTGGAATTTTTATACCCAATTTTTTTAAATTTTTTATTGTTATGTTAATCACTATATATTACATCATTTGTTTTGGTGTAGTGTTCCATGATTCATTGTTTGTTCATAACACCCAGTGCTCCATGCAGAATGTGCCCTCTTTAATACCCATCACCAGGCTAACCCATCCCCCTACCCTCCTCCCCTCTAGAAACCTCAGTTTGTTTTTCAGAGTCCATCATCTCTCCTGGTTCGTCTCCCCCTCTGACTTACTCCCCTTCATTCTTCCTCTCCTGCTATCTTCTTCTTTTTCTTTTTTCTTAAAATATGTTGCGTTATTTGTTTCAGAAGTACAGATCTGTGATTCAACAGTCTTACACAATTCACAGCGCTCACCGTAGCACATACCCTCCCCAATGTCTATCACCCAGCCACCCCATCCCTCCCACCCCCCACCACTCCAGCAACCGTCAGTTTGTTCCTGAGATTAAGAATTCCTCATATCAAAAAAAAAAAAAAGAATTCCTCATATCAGTGAGGTCATATGATACATGTCTTTCTCTGATTGACTTATTTCACTAAGCATAACACCCTCCAGTTCCATCCACGTCGTTGCAAATGGGTAAATTGAGACTTCACTGGCCAGCTGGAAAAACTATAGTTCAAATGAATAGGAAAGTTAAATCTAAAACTTTTGTTTCTGGTCCACTGTTCCACTAAGCCCTTCTGACACCCCTTCCTCAGTTTACCCAAGATCCTTTCTGCTCAGTGCTCTGTGGTCTGGTCCACACTTACAGCTTTTTAGAAATATGGACTCTCAGGCCCCATACCAGATCTACTGATGCACAGCCTGCATTTTAACATCTCTAGATAATTTCTTTATACATTAAAGTTTGAGAAGCATGAAGTAATACACTTTCAACCCCTCGTATAAAGAGGCTAGGATGACCAAAATAACTATGTGATGATCCCTCTCAGTCTTACACTTCAAGCTGAACACAAGCATTTATTGGTTTCATACAGAAGACAGGAAAAATAGCAATTTTGAGCTAAAAATGTTCTACCAGCCATATATTTATTGCTACTAAAACACAGCATAAAAATGAGCTACTTACTCACTTAGCTGAAAGCCATTAACTAAAAAGGATTGCAGAACTTGCATTTTAAAAATAATTTTCACCTGCAGATGGACTACTTCATGTACAAAAATGGCAGTGCGAATAAACATTCATTTTACCATTGATTATATTAGCAAAAGGCCAGCAAAACTCTAAATGTGGTTACAAGGGATTGGTTACATAAATCATGCTACATCTGTACAATAGCAAACTATTCTGTCATTTAAAAGGATGTAATATTATGGAATGCCCTCCCAAGTGTTGTTAAGTGAAAACTAACAAGATACGTTGTATGTGTGGAAAGACACATAAATATGATTGTAATCATATAGAATATTTCTGGAGGAATATGCAAGATACTAGCAACATATTTTTGTGAGAGGGGAACCAAATGACTTGGGGAGAGGAGAAGAGACTTACATTTCACTGGGCATGTTTTTTATATATTTTGAACAGTATACAATGTGCATATATTATCTATTCTATCACTTTAAACAAACACCTACAGAAATTATTTTTATTCAAGGCAGTGGAAGATGGGGAGGCAGTAATTATCATGGATATAACAACAATGTTAATCTTTACATGACATAAAAGCAGAGAATAGAAATGGAGTTAGATTTGCAATTTAGCAATTTGTCTCCACCATTAATTAGTTCAGTGACTAGTTCAATCCCTTTTATTTTCAAGTCTCAGTATTTATTTTAGAAGAGAGCAAGCTATCTTTCCCACCTTATAATATCATAAAGATGAAATAAAGAAATGCATAGAGAGATCCATTATGAACTATAATATACTATACAAAATGAAGTCTGTATTATTGAGCTTAGATGCTTAATGTTTTGATATTGTCTAAATGGAAACACATCAAATATTAACCACCTCCATTATTGTTCCCCTCCAATACAACCTACATTTTGTTGATAAATGCGTCTTTCTGAATCACAAATCTTAAATGAATCTGCCTACAAAATCCAGGGACATGTCAAATGCATATGGCTTTCCAGGCTCGTAGTGACCTTGCCCAATTAAAAACAAACGAATGACAACAACAACAAAGTAAGGTTTCCTTTAATTATTTTTTAAAATATGCTATATGTTTCAATGCAAGTGTTGTATGTTCTTTGTCCCTAAGCACTATCTTCAAGTTGACTTCAACTTGTTAGGGTTTGGTCTGTGGCAATGTTAGGAAAAAGTTGCTCATTCTTACATGCCAAATCCAATGTGCATGGATGTTGGGGGTAGAAATGGGGGGAGATGCCAGGGAGGTGATGATAGTGATGATGTTGTGACACTAATCTATTCCCTTACAAATGCTGAGGCAAATGTTAAATAAAGCTTGCCTGAAATACCTATTAAATGTCTCAATTTCTCTCTTACCTACTAATACCTGGCAGGTTATAACTACCAAAAGAGAGCCTGTTTTGTGCTCTCCTGGATTGTCTAGTCTTCTTTCTCTACTGAAGGAAAGCATACCATTTAAGGACCATTTCAAATGTGATTCCTTTAAGGACCATTTGAAATGTGGCTCCTTTCAGTAAGTCACTTCTAATTACCTCACTGTTTTCTAGCCTTGTCTGAATCACTACTATATACTCTCAGCTATCTTATGAGATGTCACATTCTCATGTGTTATAATTAGTTGATTCATATTTTCTTTCCTATGACACAGTATGCTGAGGATAAGATTGCGTCTTGTTCATTTTTACATCTGCAAAAGGATTTCATAATGAGTAGGCATTCAGCAAATGTTGATTCATCACATCAGGCAATAAATAATAAGTATGCCCCCAAATTTACTTGGATCTGTGTGATAAAACAATTCAGTCTCTTTAAGTGAAAAACAACTGTCCATGAAAGGAACACATTTAATCAACAAAGGAATTACCTTTATAAAGACCTCCTTTGCACTGGGAATTTATTTCCTACAGCTATCTTTTTAGTAAATTTTGTTGGGAAAGAAAATACATTTGTATAAACTAAGGTAAATTATTCTCTAAACTTGCAATACATACAAATTAGCAGATTATTTTCAAATTGCTAACTTTGCTTGTGTTACTTGTACATGTTTAAAAGTTCATACCCCTTGTATGCATTCATTTATTCAAAAACCACTGAAACAAGTTAAGACAAACAGAATAGACTTTTGTTCCAAACTGGAATCCCAACAGAAAGAAAAAAATTACAGTGACATTAATAACTAATGATTCAATCAAAAATTGATTTAAGACAAATTGACAGAGATGAAAGTCATATTTAGACTCATTTAGTCTGTCTGGAAGAGTTGGTGAAAAATGAAAGCCAATAAGTGCTAAAATTCTGAGAGAAATTACACATTTAATTCATAATCTCTAGCTTTATTTTGAAATCATTTCAGTGAGTTACATTAAACCACATCAAAACTTAAAGATGCCTTTTTTTTTTTAAAGACTGTGTCTCCGTGTTGAGCTTTTCAGTAGAGGTATCTGATGCATACCTGAGCCTCACATATATTTCCATAGCTCTAATCATGAGCCACTAAATGGGCTTTATAATAGACAAATAGAGAATTAAACAGGAAACTCCAGTAAGTAGCTCCTATCACCTTGGTTGGCTATGATTTTGCTTCAAGCCTTCACCTTAACGTTGACTTAGCCATGACCCTAATTCCTTCTAAGCTTCTATGTATGGTTGGTTAGTCATAACTTAACCTCCTTTTAACTTGCCTGAGGAAGTTCACTCATTCCTCACTCTATCAGAAGTGCAAACAACAAAAACCAACTCTAGCTAACTCCAGCAAACTAAACAATCTGTTAGGAAAAGGTGAAAGGAGGTTCCAAAAGAGTAGAAAGCCTGAGTGCTCTGACCTTTTAGGGAGCAGAAACAGTTAGATGGTATTTTTGGTGATACAACTGGCTTGATGAAGGATTTCAGACCTGTCTCCCTCTTGTGTCACTTGCGGTCAAGGGCTGAGTTTCTGACAGTGAGTACCTGGTTATCTTAGTTTCTTGCCACATGGCCCAACCCTCTCGAAGAAGTCAAGGCAGCTAACAGACAGGTAAAAGTGCATCGCACCAGGAACCGGGATGGGACTTCCCAGGTGGAAGGAGGGGACGGAGAAGAGAGACATTTACTTCCCCTCTGACACCCCCTCCCACACACACCCATTTTCTTAAAACCTTTCCTCCTAGGCTTAGAAATCTCAGATTACCGGGGGCGGAGCAAGATGGCAGAGGAGTAGGAGACCTGGATTTCGTCTGGTCTCAGGAATTCAGCTGAATAGGGATCAAACCATTCTGAACACCTACGAACTCAACAGGAGATCGAAGAGAAGAATAGCAACAACTCTCTGAACAGAAAAGCGACCACTTTCTGGAAGGTAGGACGTGCAGAGAAGTGAATCCGAGGCGATATTCGGGAGGATAGACGGCGGGGGAGGGGGCCTCCGTTGGCCGCTTCTGGCAAGTGATAGAGCCGCGGAGCACAAAATCAGAACTTTTAGAAGTCGGCTCCACTGAGGGACGTCACTCCAGTGGCTAAGCGGGGGGTGGAACCCTCATGGGACAGTGTGGTCTCAGGACCCTCGGGGTCACAGAAAGACCAGGGGTGCCTGAGTGCGGCAGAGCTCCCAGGTATCAGAGCGGGGAAGCCGACTGCAGAGACGGAGCCGAGGCGCAGGCTCTCAGCTCGGGGTTGCCATAAACTGTGATCGGTGACAGTCAGGCCACTGCTCCTCCAGCAGGGACCGAACAAGCAGCAGAGCTGGGGAAACTCCCCTTTCGCCCCCTGGAGGAGCAGCGCGGGAGTGCACTGCAGGGATCTGCTGGGTTTGGAGACTCCATGCGGGGTCAGGTGCCAGAGATAGAAACGCTTGGTCACAGGCGGGGTGAGCATGGAGTGTGGCCAGAGACCGGGGAGATGGGAGTGACTGACTGCTTTTCTCTGGGGGCGCACTGAGGAGTGGGGCCCCAAGTTTTCGGCTCCTCTGGGGTGGAGATTGGGAGGCTGCCATTTTCACTCTCATCCTCCAAAGCTGTCCCGAAAGCTTGCAGGGAACAAAAGCTCTCAAGAGCAGACCCGAGCAGATTACTTAGCCTGGACTGACAAGGGCGGGGAAATTCCACCTCCAGCAAAGACACTTGGGATCCACGGCAACAGGCCCCTCCCACAGAAGATCAGCACGAACAGCCAGCAAGCCAAGACCAAGTTTACCAATCAAGGAGAAGAGCAGAACTCCAGCACTAGGGGAATATTGCACATAGAATTCATGGCTTTTTTACCATGATTCATTAGTCTTTCAAAGTTAAATTTTTTTAACTTTTTTTTTAATATTTCTTTTTCCCTTTTTCAATGAACATCTTATCAATCCCTTTAAAAATTTTTTTTTTATTTTTCATCTTAGAGTCATATTCTATCCCTTCATAGTAGTTACCCTTATTTTTGGCATATATACATAAGTTGTTCTCCTATAAAAATTTGAAATACAGTTTCCTCTAAAATATCAAAATACACAATAAATCTCTAGTGTATGGCTTTATTCTAGTCTCCTGCCTGATCACATTCTCTCCAGTTTTTTTTTCTTTCTTTTTTTTTAATCCTCTTTCTTTTTTCAAGCACCTTATCAATTCCTCTTTTAAAACTTTTTATAATTTTCATCTTTACAATCATATTCATCCCTTCATTGTATCAACCTTTATTTTATACATATATGTCTTTATTTCTTTAAAATTTTAGGAAGCACTTTCTTCTAACAGACCATAATACACCCAAAATCTAGTGTGTGGCACTGATCTATGCACTAGCCTGATCATATTTGATCACATTCTGTTTTTTTTGTTTTGTTCTGTTTTTGTTTGTTTTTATCTTTATCTTTTTCTTTTTTTTCTCTTTCTTTTTTCTTTCTTTCCCTTTCTTTTCCCCTGGTTTTAGGCCTTTTCTGATTTGTTTAGAGTATATTTTCTGGGGACGTTGTTAACCTGATAGCATTTTGTTCTCTCATTCATCTATTCTCCTCTGGACAAAATGACAAGATGAAAAAAATCACCTAAACAAAAAGAACAAGAGGTAGTACCATCTGCCAGGGACCTACTCAATATGGACATTAGTATGATGTCAGACCTAGAGTTCAGAATCATGATTTTAAAGATTCTAGCTGGGCTTGAAAAAAGCATGGAAGTTATTAAAAAACCCTTCCTGGAGAAATAAAAGAATTAAAATCTAACGAAGTTGAAATCAAAAAGGCTATTAATGAGGTGCAATAAAATTGGGGGCACTAACTGCTAGGATAAATAAGGCAGAAGAGAGAATTAGCAATATAGAAGACCAAATGATGGAAAATATAGAAGCTGAGAAAAAGAGAGATAAACAACTACTGGATCATGAGGGCAGAATTCGAGAGATAAGCGATACAATAAGATGAAACAACATTAGAATAATTGAGATTCCCAAAGAAGAAGAAAGAGAGAGGGGCAGAAGGAATATTGGAGCAAATTATAGCAGAGAACTTCCCTAATGTGAGGAAGGAAACAGGCATCAAAATCCAGGAGGCACAGAGAACCCCTCTCAAAATCAGTAAAAATAGGTCAACACCCCTACATCTACTAGTAAAACTTACGAGTCTGCGAGACAAAGAGAAAATCCTGAAAGCAGCTCGGGGGAAGAGATTTGTAACCTATAATGGTAGAAACATTAGATTGGCAAAAGGCCTATCCACAGACCTGGCAGGTCAGAAGGGACTGGCATGATATCTTCAGAGCACTAAACAAGAAAAATATGCAGCCAAGAATACTATATCCAGCTAGGCTGTCATTGAATATAGAAGGAGAGATAAAAAGCTTCCACGACAAAGAAAAACGAAAGGAATTTGCAAACATGAAACCAGCCCTACAAAAAATATTGAAAGGGGTCCTCTAAGCAAAGAGAGAGCCTAAAAGCAGCATAGACCAAAAAGGAACACAGACAATATACAGTAACAGTCACCGTACAGGCAATACAATGGCACTAAATTCATATCTTTCAATAGTTACCCTGAATGTAAATGGGCTAAATGCCCCAATCAAAAGTCATAGGCTATCAGATTGGATTAAAAAACAAAACCCATCGATATGCTGTCTGCAAGAGACTCATTTTAGACCCAAAGACACCCCACATTGAAAGTGAGGGGGTGGAAAACCATTTACCATGCTAATGGACACCAAAAGAAAGCTGGGGTGGCAATCCTTAGATCAGACAAATTAGATTTTAAAACAAAGACTGTAATAAGAGATGAGGAAGGACACTTTATCCTACTAAAGGGTCTATCCAACAAGAAGATCTAACAATTGTAAATATCTATGCCCCAAACATGGGAGCAGCCAATTATATAAGGCAATTACTAACAAAAGCAAAGAAACACATTGACAACAATACAATAATAGTGGGGGACTTTAACACCCCCTGACCGAAATGGACAGATCATCTAAGTAAAAGATCAACAAAGAAATAAAGACTTTAAATGACACGCTGGACCAAATGGACTTCACAGACATATTCAGAACTTTCCATCCCAAATCAACGGAATACACATTCTTCTCTAGTGCCCATGGAACATTCTCCAGAATAGATCACATCCTAGGTTACAAATCAGGTCTCAACCGGTACCAAAAGATTGGGATTATTCCCTGCATATTTTCAGACCACAGTGCTTTGAAACTAGAACTCAGTCACAAGAGGAATATCAGAAAGAACTCAAATACATGGAGGCTAAAGAGTATCCTACTAAAGAATGAATGGGTCAACCAGGAAATTAAAGAAGAATTAAAAAAAATCAAGAAAACCAATGAAAATGAAAACAAAACTGTCCAAAATCTTTGGGATGCAGCAAAGGCAGTCCTGAGAGGAAAGTATATAGCAATACAAGGCTTTCTCAAGAAACAAGAGAGGTCTCAAATACACAACCTAACCTTAAACCTAAAGGAACTGGAAAAGAACAACAAATAAAGCCTAAACCCAGCAGGAGAAGAGAAATCATAAAGATCAGAGCAGAAATCAATGAAATAGAAACCAAAAGAACAGTAGAACAGATCAACGAAACTAGGAGCTGGTTTTTTGAAAGAATTAACAAGATTCACAAACCCCAGCCATACTTATCAAAAGAAAAGAGAAACGACCCAAATCAACAAAATCATGAAGCAAAGAGGAGAGATCACAACCAACACCAAAGAAATACAAACAAGTATAAGAACATATTATGAGCAACTCTATGCCAGCAAATTAGATAACCTGAAAGAAATGGTTGCATTCCTAGAGATGTATCAACTACCAAAATTGAACCAAGAAGAAATAGAAAACCTGAACAGACCTATAACCACTAAGGAAATTGAAGCAGTCATCAAAAATCTCCCAAGAAACAAAAGCCCAGGGCCAGATGGCTTCCCAGGGGAATTCTATCAGACATTTAAAGAAGAATTAATACCTATTCTCCTGAAACTGTTCCAAAAAATAGAAATGGAAGGGAAACTTCCAAACTCATTTTATGAGGCCAGCATTACCTTGATCCCAAAACCAGACAAAGACCCCATCAAAAAAGAGAATTACAGACCAATATCCTTGATGAACATGGATGCAAAAATTCTCACCAAAATACTAGCCAATAGGATCCAACAGTACATTGAAAGGATTATTCACCACGACCAAGTGGGATTTATCCCTGGGCTGCAAGGTTGGTTCAATATCTGCAAATTAATCAACGTGATACAATACATTAACAAAAGAAAGAACAAGAACCATATGATCCTCTCAATAGTTGCAGAAAAAGCATTTGACAAAGTACAACATCCTTTCTTGATCAAAACTCTTCAGAGCATAGACATAGAGGATACATACCTCAATATCATAAAAGCCATCTATGAAAAACCTACAGCGAATATAATTCTCAATGGGGAAAAGCTGAGAGCTTTCCCCCTAAGGTCAGGAACACTGCAGGGATGTCCACTCTCACCACTGCTATTCAACATAGTATTAGAAGTCCTAGCCACAGCAATCAGACAACAAAAAGAAATCAAAGGCATCCAAATCAGCAAGGAGGAAGTCAAACTCTCACTCTTTGCAAATGATATGATACTGCATGTGGAAAACCCAAAAGACTCCACCCCAAAACTGCTAGAACTCATACAGGAATTCAGTCAAGTGGCAGGATATAAAATCAATGCGCAAAAATCAGTGGCATTCCTATACACCAACAACAAGACAGAAGAGAGAGAAATTAAGGAGTCGATCCCATTTACAATTGCACCCAAAACCAAAAGATACCTAGGAATAAATTTAACCAAAGAGGCAAAGGATCTGTACTCAGAAAACTATAAAATACTCATCAAAGAACTTGAGGAACATAAAGAAATGGAAAAACGTTCCAGGCCTTTGGATTGGAAGAACAAACTTTGTGAAGATGTCAATGCTACCTAGAGCAATCTACACATTCAATGGAATCCCTATCAAAATACCATCCACTTTTTTCAAAGATATGGAACAAATAATCCTAAAATTTGTATAGAACCAGAAGAGACCCCACATAGCCAGAGGAATGTTGAAAAAGAAAAGCAGAGCTGGCGGCATCACAATTCCAGGCTTCCAGCTCTATTACAAAGCTGTCATCATCAAGACAGTATGGTACTAGCACAAAAACAGCCACGTAGATCAATGGAACAGAATTGAGAGCCCAGAAATGGACCCTAAAGTCTATGGTCAACTAATCTTTGACAAAACAGGAAAGAATGTCCAATGGAAAAAGACAATCTCTTCCACAAATGGTGTTGGGAAAATTGGAGAGCCACATGCAGAAGAATGAAACTGGACCATTTCCTTACACAACACCCAAAAATAGACTCCAAATGGTTGAAAGATCCAAACGTGAGATAGAAGTCCATCAAAATTCTAAAGGAGAACACAGGCAGCAACCTCTTCGACCTCAGCCGCAGCAACTTCTTCCTAGAAACATTGCCAAAGGCAAGGGAAGCAAGGGCAAAAATGAACTATCGGGATTTCATCAAGATAAACAGCTTTTGCACAGCAAAAGAAATAGCCAACAAAACCAAAAGACAACTGACAGAATGGGAGATAATTGGGATTTGCAAATGACATATCAGGTAAAGGGCTAGTATCCAGAATTTATAAAGAACTTATCAAACTCAACACCCAAAGAACAACTAATCCAATCAAGAAATGGGCAGAAGACATGAACAGACATTTTTCCAAAGAAGACATCCAAATGGCCAACAGACACATGAAAAAGTGCTCAACGTCACTCGGCATCAGGGAAATCCAAATCAAAACCTCAATGAGATACCACCTCACACTCGTCAGAATGGCTAAAATGAACAAGTCAGGAAACAACAGATGTTGGTGGGGATGCGGAGAAAGGGGAAGCCTCCTATACTGTTGGTGGGAAAGCAAGCTGGTGCAACCACTCTGGGAAACAGTATGGAGGTTCCTCAAAAAGTTGAAAATACAGCCACCGTACGATCCAGCAATTGCACTACTGGGTATTTACCCCAAAGATACTAATGTCACGATCCGAAGGGGTATGTGCACCCCAATGTTTATAGTAGCAATGTCCACAATAGCCAAACTTTGGAAAGAGCCAAGATGTCCATCAAGAGATGAATGGATAAAGAAGAAGTGGTATATATACACAATGGAATATTATGCAGCCATCAAAAGGAATGAGATCTTGCCATTTGCAACGACATGGATGGAACTAGAGGGTGTTATGCTGAGTGAAATAAATCAATCAGAGAAAGACATGTATCATATGACCTCACTGATATGAGGAATTCTTAATCTCAGAAAAAAAACTGAGTGTTGCTGGAGTGGGGGTGGG
>NW_027397077.1:36305275-36310032 GCF_003265705.2 Callorhinus ursinus | reverse complement strand
ACATTAGTATGATGTCAGACCTAGAGTTCAGAATCATGATTTTAAAGATTCTAGCTGGGCTTGAAAAAAGCATGGAAGTTATTAAAAAACCCTTCCTGGAGAAATAAAAGAATTAAAATCTAACGAAGTTGAAATCAAAAAGGCTATTAATGAGGTGCAAAAAAATTGGGGGCACTAACTGCTAGGATAAATAAGGCAGAAGAGAGAATTAGCAATATAGAAGACCAAATGATGGAAAATATAGAAGCTGAGAAAAAGAGAGATAAACAACTACTGGATCATGAGGGCAGAATTCGAGAGATAAGCGATACAATAAGATGAAACAACATTAGAATAATTGAGATTCCCAAAGAAGAAGAAAGAGAGAGGGGCAGAAGGAATATTGGAGCAAATTATAGCAGAGAACTTCCCTAATGTGAGGAAGGAAACAGGCATCAAAATCCAGGAGGCACAGAGAACCCCTCTCAAAATCAGTAAAAATAGGTCAACACCCCTACATCTACTAGTAAAACTTACGAGTCTGCGAGACAAAGAGAAAATCCTGAAAGCAGCTCGGGGGAAGAGATTTGTAACCTATAATGGTAGAAACATTAGATTGGCAAAAGGCCTATCCACAGACCTGGCAGGTCAGAAGGGACTGGCATGATATCTTCAGAGCACTAAACAAGAAAAATATGCAGCCAAGAATACTATATCCAGCTAGGCTGTCATTGAATATAGAAGGAGAGATAAAAAGCTTCCACGACAAAGAAAAACGAAAGGAATTTGCAAACATGAAACCAGCCCTACAAAAAATATTGAAAGGGGTCCTCTAAGCAAAGAGAGAGCCTAAAAGCAGCATAGACCAAAAAGGAACACAGACAATATACAGTAACAGTCACCGTACAGGCAATACAATGGCACTAAATTCATATCTTTCAATAGTTACCCTGAATGTAAATGGGCTAAATGCCCCAATCAAAAGTCATAGGCTATCAGATTGGATTAAAAAACAAAACCCATCGATATGCTGTCTGCAAGAGACTCATTTTAGACCCAAAGACACCCCACATTGAAAGTGAGGGGGTGGAAAACCATTTACCATGCTAATGGACACCAAAAGAAAGCTGGGGTGGCAATCCTTAGATCAGACAAATTAGATTTTAAAACAAAGACTGTAATAAGAGATGAGGAAGGACACTTTATCCTACTAAAGGGTCTATCCAACAAGAAGATCTAACAATTGTAAATATCTATGCCCCAAACATGGGAGCAGCCAATTATATAAGGCAATTACTAACAAAAGCAAAGAAACACATTGACAACAATACAATAATAGTGGGGGACTTTAACACCCCCTGACCGAAATGGACAGATCATCTAAGTAAAAGATCAACAAAGAAATAAAGACTTTAAATGACACGCTGGACCAAATGGACTTCACAGACATATTCAGAACTTTCCATCCCAAATCAACGGAATACACATTCTTCTCTAGTGCCCATGGAACATTCTCCAGAATAGATCACATCCTAGGTTACAAATCAGGTCTCAACCGGTACCAAAAGATTGGGATTATTCCCTGCATATTTTCAGACCACAGTGCTTTGAAACTAGAACTCAGTCACAAGAGGAATATCAGAAAGAACTCAAATACATGGAGGCTAAAGAGTATCCTACTAAAGAATGAATGGGTCAACCAGGAAATTAAAGAAGAATTAAAAAAAATCAAGAAAACCAATGAAAATGAAAACAAAACTGTCCAAAATCTTTGGGATGCAGCAAAGGCAGTCCTGAGAGGAAAGTATATAGCAATACAAGGCTTTCTCAAGAAACAAGAGAGGTCTCAAATACACAACCTAACCTTAAACCTAAAGGAACTGGAAAAGAACAACAAATAAAGCCTAAACCCAGCAGGAGAAGAGAAATCATAAAGATCAGAGCAGAAATCAATGAAATAGAAACCAAAAGAACAGTAGAACAGATCAACGAAACTAGGAGCTGGTTTTTTGAAAGAATTAACAAGATTCACAAACCCCAGCCATACTTATCAAAAGAAAAGAGAAACGACCCAAATCAACAAAATCATGAAGCAAAGAGGAGAGATCACAACCAACACCAAAGAAATACAAACAATTATAAGAACATATTATGAGCAACTCTATGCCAGCAAATTAGATAACCTGAAAGAAATGGTTGCATTCCTAGAGATGTATCAACTACCAAAATTGAACCAAGAAGAAATAGAAAACCTGAACAGACCTATAACCACTAAGGAAATTGAAGTAGTCATCAAAAATCTCCCAACAAACAAAAGCCCAGGGCCAGATGGCTTCCCAGAGGAATTCTACCAAACATTTAAAGAAGAATTAATACCTATTCTCCTGAAACTGTTCCAAAAAATAGAAATGGAAGGAAAACTTCCAAACTCATTTATGAGGCCACCATTACCTTGGTCCCAAAACCAGACAAAGACCCCAACAAAAAGGAGAATTACAGACCAATATCCTTGATGAACATGGATGCAAAAATTCTCACCAAAATACTAGCCAATAGGATCCAACAGTACATTAAAAGGATTATTCACCACGACCAAGTGGGATTTATCCCTGGGCTGCAAGGTTGGTTCAATATCTGCAAATTAATCAACGTGATACAATACATTAACAAAAGAAAGAACAAGAACCATATGATCCTCTCAATAGTTGCAGAAAAAGCATTTGACAAAGTACAACATCCTTTCTTGATCAAAACTCTTCAGAGCATAGACATAGAGGATACATACCTCAATATCATAAAAGCCATCTATGAAAAACCTACAGCGAATATAATTCTCAATGGGGAAAAGCTGAGAGCTTTCCCCCTAAGGTCAGGAACACTGCAGGGATGTCCACTCTCACCACTGCTATTCAACATAGTATTAGAAGTCCTAGCCACAGCAATCAGACAACAAAAAGAAATCAAAGGCATCCAAATCAGCAAGGAGGAAGTCAAACTCTCACTCTTTGCAAATGATATGATACTGCATGTGGAAAACCCAAAAGACTCCACCCCAAAACTGCTAGAACTCATACAGGAATTCAGTCAAGTGGCAGGATATAAAATCAATGCGCAAAAATCAGTGGCATTCCTATACACCAACAACAAGACAGAAGAGAGAGAAATTAAGGAGTCGATCCCATTTACAATTGCACCCAAAACCAAAAGATACCTAGGAATAAATTTAACCAAAGAGGCAAAGGATCTGTACTCAGAAAACTATAAAATACTCATCCAAGAACTTGAGGAACATAAAGAAATGGAAAAACGTTCCAGGCCTTTGGATTGGAAGAACAAACTTTGTGAAGATGTCAATGCTACCTAGAGCAATCTACACATTCAATGGAATCCCTATCAAAATACCATCCACTTTTTTCAAAGATATGGAACAAATAATCCTAAAATTTGTATAGAACCAGAAGAGACCCCACATAGCCAGAGGAATGTTGAAAAAGAAAAGCAGAGCTGGCGGCATCACAATTCCAGGCTTCCAGCTCTATTACAAAGCTGTCATCATCAAGACAGTATGGTACTAGCACAAAAACAGCCACGTAGATCAATGGAACAGAATTGAGAGCCCAGAAATGGACCCTAAAGTCTATGGTCAACTAATCTTTGACAAAACAGGAAAGAATGTCCAATGGAAAAAGACAATCTCTTCCACAAATGGTGTTGGGAAAATTGGAGAGCCACATGCAGAAGAATGAAACTGGACCATTTCCTTACACAACACCCAAAAATAGACTCCAAATGGTTGAAAGATCCAAACGTGAGATAGAAGTCCATCAAAATTCTAAAGGAGAACACAGGCAGCAACCTCTTCGACCTCAGCCGCAGCAACTTCTTCCTAGAAACATTGCCAAAGGCAAGGGAAGCCAGGGCAAAAATGAACTATCGGGATTTCATCAAGATAAACAGCTTTTGCACAGCAAAAGAAATAGCCAACAAAACCAAAAGACAACTGACAGAATGGGAGATAATTGGGATTTGCAAATGACATATCAGGTAAAGGGCTAGTATCCAGAATTTATAAAGAACTTATCAAACTCAACACCCAAAGAACAACTAATCCAATCAAGAAATGGGCAGAAGACATGAACAGACATTTTTCCAAAGAAGACATCCAAATGGCCAACAGACACATGAAAAAGTGCTCAACGTCACTCGGCATCAGGGAAATCCAAATCAAAACCTCAATGAGATACCACCTCACACTCGTCAGAATGGCTAAAATGAACAAGTCAGGAAACAACAGATGTTGGTGGGGATGCGGAGAAAGGGGAAGCCTCCTATACTGTTGGTGGGAAAGCAAGCTGGTGCAACCACTCTGGGAAACAGTATGGAGGTTCCTCAAAAAGTTGAAAATACAGCCACCGTACGATCCAGCAATTGCACTACTGGGTATTTACCCCAAAGATACTAATGTCACGATCCGAAGGGGTATGTGCACCCCAATGTTTATAGTAGCAATGTCCACAATAGCCAAACTTTGGAAAGAGCCAAGATGTCCATCAAGAGATGAATGGATAAAGAAGAAGTGGTATATATACACAATGGAATATTATGCAGCCATCAAAAGGAATGAGATCTTGCCATTTGCAACGACATGGATGGAACTAGAGGGTGTTATGCTGAGTGAAATAAATCAATCAGAGAAAGACATGTATCATATGACCTCACTGATATGAGGAATTCTTAATCTCAGAAAAAAAACTGAGTGTTGCTGGAGTGGGGGTGGG
>NW_027397077.1:36270853-36305175 GCF_003265705.2 Callorhinus ursinus | reverse complement strand
TTAGCCTGGTGATGGGTATTAAAGAGGGCACGTTCTGCATGGAGCACTGGGTGTTATGCACAAACAATGAATCATGGAACACTACATCCAAAACTAATGATGTCATGTATGGTGATTAATATAACAATAAAAATTTAAAGAGAAAAAAGGAAAGCTCAGATTACCAATAAAGGAAACTTGCAGCCTTAAAAATCAAGAAAAAGATCACGTAGTTTCAGGTCTCCTTGCCTTTGCCCACACGATTCACTCTGACTGAAATGCCATTAATATTTGCCAGGTGAAATTCCACTCCTTATTCCAAACCTAGTTCAAATATTACCTTCTCTGTAATGATTTTCCTGACCTCTCCAGGAAGATTTAATCAGTCCTGCCCCTGAGCCTCCAAAGCGCATTCTTCATCACGGGACGGACTTACCTCCGCATTACAGTTAATTGTTTAAGTGTAGGTCTCCAGGATGGGGCTGTGAGGGCAGTACCGAAGGTACCCACCCGGCTGTGCGAACTTGTCCAGTTCCGCATTCTCTCCTCTGACCCGGCCAGCACGTCTCCCACACTTGCTCTTGGAATACGGGAAGAACAGTTGGTGGGTACTGCTCAGATAAACCCGTAGGCCTAAGATGGAGCCGCCCCTGACTGTCGCCTCAGCACACCAAACTTCCGCGTGCCTTTAAATGCTCCGCTTGACCAGAACCGCAGGGTAACCCGTCAGCCAGTCCTCAAAACGCCAAGCCAACTTGAGGTTCCACAGTCAAGTTCCTCATTCCTCGAGCTTTCTAAATAAAAGTCAGACAGGCAACCACTGCCAGTCCCGCCGGGCTGCCCCACCGCTGCGTGGAAGGCTGGGAACCTCGCTCGTGCCCAAAATCCCGCAAGAAGAGTGCTCAGGGTTCGCAAGGCTCTGTCCTCCCCAACCCTGCCCAGTGCTTTCCCTTGAAGAGAAGGCGTCAAACTCTCGACTCCGCTGCTCTAGTTTTGTCATTTGATACTACTAAACTGAAAAATTCCTTCCAGTTACTCTCTGATGCCGTTCGGTGTGATGTGTCGGATAATCATTACAAAATAAGCACAATTTTTATTTATTTATTTTAAGATTTGATTTATTTATTTGACAGAGAGACAGGGAGAGAAGGAACACAAACCCAGACAGAGTGAGAAGGAGAAGCAGGATTCCCACGGAGCTGGGAGCCAGATATGGGGCTCGATCCCAGGAGTCTGGGATCGTGATCCCAGCCGAAGGCAGACACCTATCGACTGAGCCACCCAGGTGCCCCCAAAATAAGCACAATTTTTAAAGTTGGGTTTTGAAGCGGGTCATGTTGGGAATTAGGCTGAATTAGTTTAACAGTTCTGCATAGCCACTGTCATGATGGTTATTCTGAAAAGAAAGAAAAAAAAAGTATCAGGCATTCAAAAATCTCTAGGCTTGATTTTACAGAAAAGAAACTCAATAGATATTATTCTTGCTTCCTACAAACTTAATATCTAATCTGACTGGTAATGATATAGACAGACATTATGCAAGGGAGGGCTGGAGTAATGGACACATAATAATAATTTTTTTTAAAAAGTAAATTACCCATATATCCAGAAAGTAATATGTGAGTATCTAAGAATGAAGTGCAAAAAAATTTTAGTTGAGAAAAGATGAATTTGGGGTGCCTGGGTGGCTCAGATGGTTAAGCGTCTGCCTTCGGCTCAGGTCATGATCCCAGGGTCCTGGGATCGAGCCCCACATCGGGCTCCTGGCTCAGCGAGGAGCCTGCTTCTCCCTCTGCCTCTTTCCCTGCTCATGCTTTCTCTCTCTCTGTCCGTATCTCTGTGTCTCAAATGAATAAATAAAATCTTTAAAAAAGAGAGAGAAAAGATGAATTTATATCCAATAACAGATGCAAATAGCCACTTTCTTAACTGCTCAAGGTAAATTAGAAAGCATCTACTTCAGAATTCTTACAAATATGACTGCCTCACTTATTTGACATTTAAATTTCTCCATGACTTAAAAATGTTATTTAGCTTTTATTTGGCCTGTTTTGTCACTCCAGTGAGATTTTAAACTCTATGAAGACAAGCACCATCTTTTAACTTCTGTGATATTATGGAAATGCACCACACAGTTCTATAATCTTAAAATGCTCAATAAATATATTGGGAGGAAAGCACTTTCACTACCTTTATATCCCTTGAGTTCCAGGGAGCAAAATGATAAAAAAAAAAAAAAACTTGTGGTCTTCAGGTTTTTGTATTTATTTTTTTAATCTATGTAAAGGAAGGAATTTTCCACACTCCAAGTTATTGATATTAATCTTTACATGTGGAAAGCATACTCGTATTTAAAAAAATCTCACAAAAGAGTTTTATTAATTTAACAACCTGAACATTCTAAATGGATATAAATCCAGAGTTTCTCTGATACATACAACTGCCTTATTTCTTCAAAGCATTAACAATATGAATATGATTACCAATACTTGCTTTTAACATCACTTCCAACTAGTCTACACTGCACTAAAATTTCTGTGTTTGCAGGATATTCATTTGAAATTATTCCTGAGGCAGGCTACTAGAATAATAATAATGGTAATGATAATAATAACAATAACAATAATAATAATAAAGCAATAACAGAATCAGGAAAACCAATAGGATTAGTGAAAAGGAATTCCTAGTCTATATTTATAGCTCATTTGTATTTAATAGCGAATTAGACTTGGAGTGGTTATTGTGTGTTTCATCAATTCTGCCGACAAGTGTTAAAAACGAAAAAGCAATTTTCTCCTGACAAACATAGACCTTTGACACTAACTACATTCTTATTTGCACATAAATGGTTTAAATGAACTGAAGTCATTTTGGTTTATTTAGTTCCTTCCTCAACCTCTCCAACAGACCTGTGGTGTTTGGGTAGGAATCACTTTCACAGGAACCCACACCGAATACCTGCTTAAACTGGCCAGTAATTCCATTAGTCGTTGAGTTTTATTTCATCTAAATACACAGTAGATGAACTACAGTAATTCTCTCTGACTGTTGAAAAGAACTTGTGTTTAGTATTAGCACCACTGTAAAAAATTAAATAAGTCAGGGGCGCCTGGGTGGCTCGGTCGGTTGAGCGGCTGCCTTCGGCTCGGGTCATGGTCCCGGGGTCCTGGGATCGAGCCCCATGTCTGGCTCCCTGCTCAGCGGAGAGCCTGCTTCTCCCTCTCCCTCTGCCTGCCACTCTGCCTACTTGTGCTATCTCTCTGTCAAATAAATAAATGAAATCTTTAAAAAAAAAATTAAACAAGTCAAATATAAACAGAGGTGTTTATATTAATTTAGTTCTAGAGAAGGTTATAAAATTTTTATAATGAAAAACATAAAAAGTTGAACACATTTCCATATTGTCTGAATCTAAAGACAGCACAGGAGAATAATTTTTTCTCTGACCATTTAGATATTATATAGCCCATTTATTGAACACTGTTTGATGACAAACAACATGCTAGACATGAGCCTAGAGGAGGGAGGATTGTAGAAGAAATGAAAGGCTGGTTTCCTGATTCTTAGTTTATCTACAAAACAAGGAGATAAAAATAGTTCTAAAAATTTATGAAAACATTTAAAGAAGTTGTAAAAAATTCTTTATTAAGAGATTTAATAAAGGCTGCTAAAATACTTTGTTCATGTTGTACTTTACTATTTTCACAGACATCTTTCCACATGAATCTTATGAGAGTGTAATTAGTTCCATTCAGGGTCAGTTTCAAGGAGATGGTACCTGTGTAACGGCATATGACCTCAGGCTTGGAATGGTCCCAGGCTTAGTTTAATGCTCTGATGTTACTGTCCGGAAATTCTTGATAATATTTGAACAAAGAGTCTTTATTTTGTACTGGGCCCCAAAAATTACACTTGCATATGACAGACAAGAAAAGACACAGAGGGAGTCATCTTCAAACTCACAGAAAAAAATTAATTGACTTGTCTAGAGAAGAAAAAGAAAATATGGAATTTCACTGGGTCTTTAATAGTACAGTGGGAATAAATGTGATTTGGGTGACAAAAAGGAGGAAAATGGGCTAATTCCAGGAGGATAAACCTATGAACTGTTTCTGTCAGGATGCTCATTTTTGGAGTAGGCAACTAGGGTCCACCCAGACTCGGGTTTATCTGTGCCTGATGAAATGCTAGCAAAAATCTCTAATGGGAGTTTCAAAAAAGGCAAGGATTGAAATTAACTAGAGCACACTGTGAATAAGAGACCTACAGCCAACCCAATGTCATATGTCTACTACAACAGTCAACCTTCCCTTGTTCAATGGGCTTCGGGTTGTCTCCTCAGTTTGGGACAATTGTTTCTGTGCTGCTGTTGTCTCTATGAAAACCAAAATACTCTGTGCATTTGAAAGGAGCTGACACAACACTAGTTGTGCCTCACTTGCTTCTGAAGTGTGGCCTTCCAGAATATTCTGGCTTTCCTTTCATTCTCACTCCTCACTGTATCCTCCTAACTATGTGTATGTTTTAGGACCTTTACAGTTTGGGTTTGAAATGCTTTAGACAAGGGGTGGAAAATTATGTCCAGGGCCTGGTTTTGTAAAGCTCTCAAATTAAGAATGGTTTCCACAGTTTTAAAGGGTTGTAAACAAAACAAAATAAATGACACAGAACAGGCAACTGGTGGTAAGGGGCAGGGGTGAAGGGCGGGGAGGTGGTTAGTGCAGCGGATTACTGTTAATAGATGTAGCCTGCAAATCCTAACATATTTAGTATCTAAACTTTTACAGAAAAAAGCATGCCACTCCCTGGTCTAGATAGGTTCAACTATTTTTAGAGAAATACATTACATTTTTCAGTCTTCCTGACCAAGAACAATTATTAGGGTATCTTAAAGCTAGTGTCCTTACATCTTTAACAGCTCGACTCACTATTCACAAAGCATAGTAGGGCCTTAAGAACTCTGTCAGGCTGATGTCTTGATCTTGGAGAGTTGGGACTACATTACCCTCACCTCAGAGCAAGACTCCATTCAGACCTGCACTCCTTCCTGACCTTGATTCAACCTTGACTACCTCTCCTTGGATCTCAGCCTCAGTCAGAGTCAGCAGCAAATTGTAGGCTGCTAGTAATGTTTTACTTTCATCCTATCTTCTCTCCTCTCCCTCTTTTTCCCCTCCTGAAAAGCAGTCTGCTTATGCTAACCAAAAATTTACCTCTTTCTGTTGTGCCTGTGGGTCCACATCACTTTGACAACCTTCAAGAAATGCAATCAGAAGAATTCTTTGGCCCAGCTCACATGTCTAGAGTGCATATCTAGAGTGCAGACCTTGGTTTTGGCAGCTGTACTTCCTTTTTTGCATTCACCTGCTTAGTGGCAGGTTATTTTCCCAGGCATAGACAAAGTCCATCAAGCTCTCAGAATCTTGGCCACCACCAAATCTCCCCAGCTGCTTCTGCTGCTAACAGATGGGTACCAATCCATGGGTTGTTCTGTCTCAGCAGCCAATCCATCATGGCCTGCCCCAACATTGTGGTATAGAGTATTGGAGAAATGGCCCACTGCATTGCAGCTAAAGAAGACTGGCTATAAACATGCCTGCTTTCAGCATAGAAGAGATTTCACTCCACTGCAAATAGATATTTTTGGATGATTTACCTCAATGAAAATCTGCATTAGATTTTTCCTACCCTAGTACTCTTTAAAGCACGGCTACAAAAGAAAAGGAGAGATGTGTGCAGTTCCAATTTGGATAGACAATATAGTTGAAAATAGTCAAGAAGGGGAATATGAACTATTAAGTAAGATGCTGTTATTAAATTCCCCTAGTCCTTTTAAACTTGACCGAACAAAATGTTCATTCCTTCTCTTTCTTCTCCTTTCCTGACACAATGTTTTTGTGCAAGAATAATTTACTGAGAGGTTAACTTGTACTGGCTCTTACTCTCTTTTTCCATTCCCTCATTACAAGCTAGAAGGCAAGTCCTTAGTCACAGATGTTTGCAGAGTCTAAGCCAGAAGCCACTTAGAGTTGAAATCCCTTTTCCTGTCTCTTATAAAAACTTTTAAATAATTATGCAAGTGAATGCCTTCAAGGGCAGGAAGAAGAAAGATAAAGAGATTTTACTGAGGCTAGAAAGACATTGGAGATTGAAGAAAAGTAAATAAGACAAAGAAAATGGGTCTTTTTAGGTCATGGTATCACTATCTCAGTCAGTCCTCAAGAACTGAAACGAGATGGTTTTACGGTGTTTCTAAAAGGCTTGGAGACCAGGAACAGGGATTTTCAGTTTTCCCATAATTATGGTTTCCCCAAGCAGAGAACCAAAGCATCAGAGTTATGTCCCATGGTACAGTGGGCATCTTATTGGTACTGTGGATGGATGCCCAATGGCCAACAGTCCTATGGATGTGTCCAGTGCCATGACACTGAAGAGTCTCTAGAATAGTTGCACAGCTCTGGGCAAGCCAATTCCAACACTTAATATTACTTTTCCCACTAGTTGATGGTAAGGAACCATGCAGTCAGAATGGTTTTCATTTTTAAAAAATAAATAAATGACTTTCTTGGAACATCTGAGATTATGGACTGTGATTTAAGTTGGCCAGATCTTTCTGTTTGTAGATGATCATAATGAATAGTTACAGATCTTGAAAGGAGGGAAACCCTGTGGCCTTTGTCATAAACAATGTCAGCAACCTTTGCCCGTAGAGCATCCTTTCACATTTTCATTGTCTTTGGACTTTACTATCAGTGATGGTTCATCAAGAAAGGGGCAGTTTAAAGCCTAGCGCCTTGAAGATCCTCTCCTACTAATCTCAAGGATTATTATTGCTCTATGCTGTAGAATCTGCTTCTAAACAAAATGTACATTGGGGAAAAAAGGGAAAAGGTCCCCAAATGAATTGATTTTGCAGGGTGTATAGAAAGAAAGGATGCCCCTTTTCATACACATTGATGTCAGAAGATTTCACTCTCTCTGCCTAGTATGTGAATCCTTTACCGCCTCGGTCACCTGGTGCTACTGGATCATCTAAGTTTGCAATTGGGTTAAATGCTGAGTGCAGAAATGAGATGCCTTGGCTGGAGGAGTCTTTCTGAGGTCATCCTGCCTATCTCCCTGCCTCCAGGCAGATTAGCACCTAAACCAAGCAACTCGAAAAAGTACTGTCTATTTTTAAATAGCTCAAGAATCAGCATTATGTAACCACCCTCGTAACCCAGTTTAATGTTTACCACACTGTTGCAAACCTAACCTTAACATAATGTAAAATAATAATTAGAAGAACAGGAATGCGAATATTAATTTTTTAAAAAGTAAACAAACCCAAAGAAAATGAGCTTAAAAAGAAAAAGAGAGAGAAAAAGAAAGAAAACAATCTCTAAATTAAGCTCAGTTGTTTTTTTGTTTTGTTTTGTTTTGTTTCATTTGTTTTTACCCTCACTCAAGGAGGCAACTTATATTAAAAGTGCCCATCAGGCTATTTCAGATCACTCACTCATGCATATACTCATTTATTTATTCACATTTATTCTATATTTTCTTTCTAACTCTTATACTGCCTGAATTTATCTTATTTATTTTGTTTGTCACTCTGTATTCCTCTACTCCCATCTCACTAACATTGAATGGAAGGTTCAAGAAAACAGGAACATCATCAGATTAGTTCATGGCTATGTATCTTGTTGCTAGATTTTCAGTAGGAATAGAGCAGGTACGTACCAAATATTTTTAAATGTTAGAATAAAATGAATAACAAATTGATAAATGTATCAAGCATCATTAAGTGCCTACTTCATACAAAGTACTTTCAGATTACAGAAATGTGCTTTGCAGCACCCCTAAGCAAAAGTTAAAACATGATTTGGTATGTTCTGATAGAAAGATATATAAGGAATTCACAGAAGACATATTCCTAATTAATCTATTATATTGAATTCTTACTCTTTTTCTCATAGAGATTGCTTTGACACTCAACCCCAACCTTTGCCAACAAACATAGCAGCATAAGCCCCCAATCTCTTAAAAAGCAAGGTGTGACTTTTGTTACACAATTTCTGGCAAGATTTCTGTGAGGGCTGTCCAGAAAGAAGTTCCATCTGGAGCAGACTCTACTATGTCACCTTCCTCTTGAAAAGAGGAAGAAGTATAGTTAGTCAGTCAAACCTCTGAGAAATCCACAGCCTCAGAGTGCTCTCTGATGATGCTGAGCAATTCATAACCCCTGAAGTGTATTTCACAAATCATATATACTACAACTTGACCAATTAAATGATAGTTATGAGCTCCATCTAGACCCTCTTTAGCTTTAAAAAAGCTGAGCTATGCTCCAGAGATCATTTAGAATTCACATTCCGGGGAGCATTGCCAATATTTTTCCAGAACTAATAACACATTATTTTTTCACAGCCTCTACACTGAATCAGCATTATCAGAAAAATGACAGGTTAAAAGGGTTAACTTTTTATGCAAGCTAGTGCTATCTGCGATTTTTGTTTTTCGGTTGTCATAACAGTAGTCCTAGTGAAAATTCATGTCAATTTTAAGAAAACCTTAAACATTCTCCCAAGGGTCTATGGATGATACACCCTAAAACATGGAAACTGTCAAGTTGCTTGTTGAGCATTCTGGTCACAGAGAGGCCTGTACTGGAGTCAGCACCGTGTTTCCACCAGATGGATAAATCGATGATAGGAAGTGAGTGTATATGCCTCCACCCAGAAAAGCAGAGGAACAGTGAGGGAAGCTAATCACTTTTAATCTTCCTCTTATAGGAGGTTTTATGTTTAAAAGGGGATTATTTTCCTCAAGTCAGACCATCAAGTAGACTTCTGATTCTTGCATTTTGTATGGGCCATTTCATTCTATCCTTCTTTGAACATGTGCAAATAACAAAATAAGAGCTATTGATATTCTAACCCTGTGTGCTTCAAAAAGCCAGGAGAATAAATATCCTGTGTGGAACTACAAAAAAAAATATACTTCTATTTCTTCCATACTTTATCAACAGCCACTGCTTAGCCATTATGTGATACAGTTATATGGACTTTCTGATAGTTTCCCTTTTTTGATATATGAATTCACAGTTCAGATGCATTTAAGGGTCACCGCATATCCCATCTTCTTTATCAAGTGGTTTTCATAGCCCAACTCTAAAAAGGGGAGATTTTTAAAAGCATCTTTTTGGCAAATACATTTCTTTCTATTGATTTTTCCTCCTCGTGTTGGCAAGGGAAAGTCATCCACATGTTTGATTTACTTACACTATTTTTTAAATGTTGTGCCATATAAAATCTAGTTAAGACTTCTCCTTCATTTTAATCATTTTGACCCTTTTTTATAGAATATGATTTTGTTGTCCATCTTTTCATTGCAAATTTCATCTCTCTTGGTGTCTGCCCCAGAAACATCTGGACACTTAATGCCTCTTGGGCATTCTTCTTAGAACTTCTACTGAATTTAGAGATCATCTTTGAAATTCTCCCTTAATGCCCAAATACAAACCTATATAAGCATCCTCTATGATCTTCACCTCAGAGACTCTAATTCAATGGGTTTGTGTAAGAACCTAAGAACCTTAATTTATGTGGATTCTGCGTGAGACAGAGATACATAGACACAGTTGGGAACCATGGATTGGGAACCTTTTTTTTTTCCCCCTCTCAAAATCTTACATGCTATCACAGTTTTCTTACAAATGCCTTCCTTATTCTAGTTTCCCAAATTCATGTCTTCAAGGCAGATTTCTCATCTGAATTCCAGCCTTCATTTTCAAGAGTATTGGACCCATTCATGTGACTATACTAGAACCCTTTAAAAGAATACATTATGTGCATATCATACACCAGTTCCCATGTTACCCACTTTACACACATCACCTCATTTAATCACTGTAACAAGTCCATGAGGTACAGGTTATTAGTTGCATTTTCCAGATCAGAAAAGTCTAACTCAAAGAGGTTATATGACCCACTCTACTTTATACAATATTAAAGGAGCAAGTTGACTTGACAGTACAAATTTTTCTCTTTCCATTAAACACAAATTTTTTTAGACACAAATATAAAATTAATTCTGGTTTTTCATTCGTTCAAGTTGATTCCTTTTTCTGAGTTCCTTTTGTTTTGTGCATATTCCTATAATTTTTACAAAGGTAGCCAGAAACATTATTATTAACTAAGACTTATGCTGTTCTCTCATGCCATCCTTCTAACAAAATCATGAGTTAAAAACCATTATTACAGATGAGAAAATTAGACTCAGAGAGGTTGAGTATCATGTTGAGTCCAATGCACTCAGGTAGGTAATGGCAGAGCTGGGATTGCCTGAACTCTCAGCTAGATTTTCAACCACAAGGCTACACTCAATTGAGAATAAGAATCCTCCTGGCCATCAGACATAATAATGAGCAGGAGTCAAGAGTATCCTATTTTAACTCTGAAGGCAAAAAGTTAAAAAGTCTTCACAATCTTAAGATTGAATCAGTCTACATTTTGGGGGGAAAATGCCACACCATGGAATTAAATTATACATGGTGTACACTAAACTCACACAGACACTCACCTAATGAGCTCCAGAAATGTTTGATGATGAATATTTTTTATTGTAATTAATAAGTAGTGATGTAATCATTGTAATATTTTCCAAATTGAATGGTCAGAATGATACAAAATAAATATTACTACACTAGCAGAACTAATGATGGTAATTGGAATATTTTGAAGAAGTTCTCATTTCTGTCCGTGTTTAGCCCTTGTGGAGAGAAAACAGGTAGGAATTAGAAGGTCATCCTATGTCAATTAGAAAGTCACTTGAGTTTTAATAAAAATTAACAATAGAAATGATTTGTTCATAATGTGAAACTAAGGCTTATCTATCATAATAAGAGACTAAGTCTGCCATGTAAAAAAATAAGGCTTTATCAGAAAGTTTACTATGTACTAATTCTAGTCTGTGAAATAACTTTAGGCATTAAAACATTTATGAAATTACTCAATCCTCGGAATCTGCCATGCCAAGACAAATGCTTATTAATTTTTTATTCCAAAAATCCCCATCTTTGTTTTCTTATCAACCTGAAATTATCCCAAAATAACTTTTGCTTTTAATTCCCACGTTTGGCCCCATTGGCTAACCCTCTTAGCATATGAGAGGACAAACAAGGTAAAAAATAAAAACATTTTCTTTATTGTTCTTTCTGTTTCACAACTAGTCTTGGAATAATTTATTCCTAAAGAAATGGAATTATTTTGTCTCTATAAACATAATCAATATAATTTCATCCTTAGTAATAATTTGGTGTATCTTGATATTTTAGGTTGATCAAGGATTATGTTGTAACAACAATACTTAGAACAATACTTAGAACACTTAGAATCTGAGCGTTAGATGGGTAGCAGGGAGGAAGAAGCTACCTTTGTTCAAAGAAGAATAGATAGGAGTAAAGGAGGAATGGAAAGTTACAAAAGCAAAGAAAAAATATCTGTGCAGAATGTTCACTACCATATTAGAAAAATCTATAAGAAGGGAGGAAATGAAGGAAATAACAAATGCTAATATTCTGGTACTAGGCCATGCCTTTCTTAAGGACGGGGCCATGATCATTTTTATTTGCATTTGCAGCAGATGGCCATGCTTAGCAAATATTAGATGCTCAGCAAATATCAGTTGACATATTTTTTTAAACTACTATTAAGGATTTTATGTATTTTCTCAAAATTTATTTATAACATTTTAATATTATTACATAAATGAGAGAAATTAACCATAATAACAAATATTTAAAATGCATGCATCCTATCATCAGCAATCTGGTGGACATCAACAATCATGTGAGGGGGCTATCATTAGCCCCTTTTCCAGATAAAGAAACTGAGTCACAGAGAGATTTGGCAACTTAGTTAAGTCCCACATCTAGTACCTGGCACAACAAAGGATACCTCTTCAAAACTGTGCACTTATTTTGCAAATTTGATTTCCAAATAATTTATAAAGTTATATAAAAAAAGGCCTTTCTCTCCTATACATAGCTTTCTGGGGCCATATTTCTTACTCTCGAGATTTCGCCAATGATGTATTAAAAGGGGGAGAGGGGAATTCAAGAAAGCTGTCATTGCTTGTTTCTTGGTAACGAACTTTTCAATTACAAACTTCTCCTTGCTTGTCTCTCAGCAGATCCCACATCCCCCAGCATCATTTTCTTTCTGACCTTCCTTCTTTTTAATGTGCCTGCCTATCCCACCCCATCCTCACACTCATAAAACTCTTGAGTTCATCATCTCCCTTCACTTAAGAAATATATACCAAAAATTTGCTGATCTTCTCAAATTAGCATTCTCTGGAAAGAATAGAAGCATGACAGAACATTGCAATTCTCTAAAGCCAGGGAGGAAGATTTACTGCATCACTCCAGCCTAAGCAGGGAGGAAAAAAAGCCCTCTATCCAACAGCACCAAAACAACTTGAGTCATTTTGCCTGTTTCAAGATTAGACACAAAGGAATATGCAAATATAGTTTCTTACCAGCGTGGTTCAATCCACTGCATTCTGAAACCAAGTGCTGTGCAGATTCTCAGTGTTCAAGACTCAAGCCTTTAAGGTGTACGAGGTAAATAACGATAGCCCCTAAAGGAAACATCTATCATTTTCCCTTACAAATGGAGGGATTTGCCTGGCCTGGCCTCAATTCAGAAGAATGGGTAGTTTGCTCCTCAGAAATATTCCATGACAGAGGCCACCATTCTGTTTTTTGAAATAAATAAACAGGGATTGTGGATGCTCACCTAGCTTTTAGGATAAAAGTTCTCCCACACAGCAAGAAATCTGAACTTCCCATGACCTATATAATATGCCATGTAGGCCACTGTATTTGTAAAAATTACCTGCTACTCCCAGCATCATGGGGGCCCATTCACAAATGATAGAACTCTGCTTGCTCAAGGCAAAACTGTATCTCTGTCCCCATCTGTTCTGTTACTTGTCCCTTAAATTGATATAATTATCTTCCTTAATTATCTTGAATGTAGCAAGAGAAAGGTCGATTAGCACTCTATGTACAAAATAGGCAAGCATTGTCTGGTTTCTATTCTTTGCATCCTAGTTTGATTTTCTAAATGTATTTTGAGACTCAGCAGAGAATTAACTGATCAACTGGGTACAAGCAGAAAAAACTCATCAAATAATGAAGTGATTGTTTTTCCCTATTTCAACAGGGCCTCTTACTACCTGCCCAAAATATAGCTGAGCCTATTTCTAAATTTACTGATTCCCCATTTTCCAAGTGTTTCCATTATTATCATGGCTTGATTGTACCAGTCTGAATAATACAAAATATTATCTTCTTGTTGAAAACTGACTAGGCAAGATTTCAAAGCAGGAATTTAGAGAGAGCCCACCCACCCACTGTGTAATACAATCCCTTCTGAAATGGGTTATTTCCCGTGTCTGTTAAAGCCATTAAGTATATAAGACAACAGAGGAGGTGCTAAGAAAATACAGTGGGGGCTGCAAAGATATTTGCCTCAAGAGTCACGGATAACAGCAGGAAGTGATATACACAGAATACAAACAGGAAATAACATGGCCAAAACCAAACTGGTGCCAGATACTGCATGGAAAGTAGGACAGATGGAGCTAGGCCCAGAAGGAGAAGCTCAGAAGGATTTAGACTCTTGGATGGGCTCACCTTCTTTTTCTTTTCTTTTTTTTTTCTTTTTTTTTTGAGGCTCCCTACCTTCTAGAATGCAATGGCTATTTGTTGAACTGAATTTAAGTTTCTGAACTGAATAATATTTAAGTTTTTGCATACCTTGCTTCAAGCAAGTCCCTCCCTACCTTTGATTGTTCTTAGTTTAGTGTTGTTTGTGTGTGTGTGTGTGTGTATATGGAGTTATTAAAGTGGTAGATTAGAAGAATGCCAAGTCCCAGTGTACGTGAATTTGATATTTTCTTATTGATATGGTGTTTTCATATTGATATGGTGAGATATTGTGGCATGGAGAATGCAGATAGGTAGGTGAATTAAAACATGTTGAATGAATATATCAAACTAATGCTGATTACTTAGGTAAGAACAAAGGAGCCTCCTTACCTTAACTTAACAAAGCACTATCATCAGTTCTGTCTTGTTCAACATGACCTTTTTGCAGTGCTCACTGAAAGGAAACCAGCATAAATCTGGGAGAGATGCAAACAAGTTGGATATAAGAATTAAAATCAGACGTGCAAACTGGGATAAATGAAAAAAATACAATAAGATGACATTTAATTGAGGAACAACACATTAAACTTCCAGAAAAAGGAGTAGTAATAATAGCAGCTACTATCCACTAAGCAAATACAAATGTATTGATCCTCGTAACAACACAAGGAGGAAAGTACAGGTCTTATCCTTCTACCTTTTACATATGCATGCTAACCGCATGTCTGTAGGAACTGACATGAAGAAAAATGTCTCCTTGATCAAAGCAGAGCTTACATAATGATTTATCAAATTAAGAACACACTTAGCAAAAGCATTTTTATAAAACATTGTAAATGTCTAATCAAATCATAACTAAAGAAAAAAGATATTCCTATTTATTTTCCATTTGCTTTACTGAATTTGTTAAATTCAAAAACATGTTATACTAAAAGATACCCTACATAAAATAACAGGTTTTTGATGTTCCCAAATAAAATTTTATAAAGTACTCCTTGACTTAAGGGTACTTGTTTAATAATTCTAACCTCACGTAAGATTGTGTGTGTGTGTGTGTTGACCTGCAACTCAATGTTCATTAAGATATCTGAAGTAAAATCTGGTATCTAGAAACCAAGGACTATTCTCTCGTTTGGGGAAGGAAGCATCATTAGTGGATCTTGTTTGGGGAGATATTCAGTCACTGGCATAGAAACCAAAAGTTGTTTTTTTTAATTCAGTTTACTTTTTCTTATTACAGCCAAAATGGCAGGGGAGGTTTTCTAATAATCAACAAAACTAGGAAAGCTCTTGTTTAAATACCTTTCCTTTTTCTTCATAAATGAAATACACCCCCTAGGGGAATGTGTTGGCTTTTTGGTCATAAATCCTGTCTCTCTCTTCCAGAAGCAACTTTACACGAAGATGTAGCCAAATTTTCCTCTGAATCCTCCTCAGTGCTTACCAATGGTGGTGGTGACATTTTCTCCTGGAGGAAGATGGGAGATTAAATTTGCCTTCACCTAGCCCTTCAAAATGATGAGCTTTGCCTCTCAGCAACTGGTTGTCCTGGCAGAACTCCATCCCTGAGATAAGGTGATGCATCACTGTGACATACAGAATGGGTTTTCAAGAGCTGTCTTCTAAACTTTACAGGGTAGCTATCCATTGCTGGCCAGGGCCGCTGAGGACTTGTGGATAGAATATGGAAAGCAACCTTTTCAACAGGGAGCTGTTTTCACAGCTGCCTTGTTGACTGAGATGTGTTTCAAATTAAAGCTTTTTTCATTGCACTAGGATGTGCCAGAGAGTGGGGACACTGAGGAGAGACAAATCCATATGGCATTGAAAGTTCAATTCGTCCCCATTTCGGTGGGCAAGCAAAAAGTGGGCTCAGCATAGCTACACTAGATTAACAGAAGATCAGACTGGTAGAAGCCACTGTTCCAGAGGTTTCTCCTTACTAATGAGGATACTCTTTTACCCAGGAAACTCCCACTGTTACAGAATTGAATAGATGTATCCTACTGTCTTATTTTCTTTTAAATACGAGGAGCATGATGGGGTAGGATCATTCGGTTGGAGCCCTTTCTTTGTTGCATCCAGCTCAGCCACGCCCAGCCTATGCACATCTTTGGGTGAAATAATGAGATCTCAGGGGAACCTATGTATTGTTTTCCTGCTTCTAAGTTTTCCTCACAAGAAATTCTGTTTTATATGTATACCCCATGACACTGTGCTGTGTGTGTCCATACCCACCCCACATTGCACAACAGCTTGACTCCGAAGCTTGTGAGCATTTTAAATTCATCCTACACATTGGTTTTGCCAGCCACCTAAACGTAAGTGGTGGACACAAACATCTCTCAAAACCTCTTGGGATGCTGAGCAAGTGAAATCTACTTCAGAGTATTTGACTTGAACACTCCTTCCTTCTTTTCTCCTTTGATCTTTCTTGAGTTCTTCCTCTTCCTAAGTGGAGAAATGGCAGGAAAGCTGTCAAATTGGATTTAGGATTGCCATAGGAGAAAGAAGGAGGAAATTATTTGGCTTCCTCTTCTTTGCTCTCTAGTCCTGAAAAGAATGACAAAATACAACATACCCAGGAATCTGGCACTATACAAACAGAATCAAAGTTATGCCCCTTGCTAATTGGGCACTATCTACCTTATTCATGACTATAAAAGATGTAATTGATGGTTTCTGTCCTGGGTGATGTTTGATGTCTCCTTCCAGTACTCATAATCTGGCCCTTCACGTGTAGTCATCTTGCCTCCATTGGTACCCACTGGTATCTGAAGCCGACTTCAAACCAGTGAAGAAAACTGATAACCTGCCAGACAAATGTGGAAAGATTCCAGCTCATTATCAACAGTGGGATTTCTGGCCAACAATATGGGTATTGTGGCTGGGAGCTTAGGTCCTCTCTTCAGATATTTTATTTTGATTTACTCTGTAAATATGTAGGAATTTTTATTATTTAAGATAAGATAAAGTTTTTACTTCTAGTCCTCTGGTTGCAAAGATAGCTGTTGTGCTGTAAATCAACACAGGATTATCTGCTTTCCTCATAGTGTTCACTGAAGACAGATAGTTACAACAATTCATTTTAATGTTGTGTATTTTAAGTCCAGTTTCCAAAGAAAATACATGGGAAAAGATGGGGTACGTAGAGGAATAACACATAGTTCAATATATGGAAATAAAATCCTATGTTTATCTCATTTGGTTTCTTAAATGTTTTTTCTCTTTCTTAAGTAGGTTTTATTTTGAGAAGTTGGGTGTTCACACAGATAGCTGACTCTTGTTTCTAAATGGTTCTTCATATTTTCTCAAACAGAAAATACATCGAATGTAAATATAGAATGCAGTATTTCTGTCTTTCACATCAAGTGCTGATTTTATAATTTATTAAAAGTTAAAAATTATAGCTGACCCATACGAGTCAATAATTGTAGGAGACTGATAAGATCCTCATGTCAAGAAATGTACTGGAAGACAATTAACACAAAAACCTGACACATTCTGGACAGCTAAATCTGAACATGGCTAACATTCATGGAAATGGAAGGCATTTAAATTCTTGAATGATTTTTCTGCTTCTCCATGTATTTTCCGAATCAATTACAATTTAAATAATTACCATTCTTGGATAGGATAAAATACTTACGGCTTAAACAAATATGTTGGGTTACACTTACAGTGTGAAAGCAACAAGTCAGTATGTAAAATTATGCATTTGAGGATCTTTCTATTAACTTTGGCAACAAAGGCGCAGAAGACAGATACTCTCATTGTCTTTTCTTGCTGCAGGCATTGACCAGCCACTGGTTCATTGCCATTGATCTACATCTCATAGACAAGAGTATTCTATTTGTAAGTGTTAATAGTTTATAGCATATAAATAACTACAGATATTGGCTATGGACTGGCTACAATATCTGAATTATATACTTGTTTATAGTCTACACACATTGATAAGAAGTAAGGATGTCTAAATATTTACCACGCTTTGCATTTTAGTATGAAAATATACATTATTCTATTTCAGTTACACCAGTCTTGTACATTTAGATATTATGATTCATCAGTCTGCAGAAAAAAATACAAAACAATAAAGAATAGAAATGAATACATAATTCAAAAGTTCTGAGTAACAGAGAAGCTTGGGTAACTAACTCATTTCACTAGCAATTTTAACAAAAACTGGCAATACAACTTAAAAACTTTTTTTGTCCAGGTGTAGCTAAATATCCAGAACTAGATATATATTTACCAGTGCCTTGCCCTGAGGGTCCGTACCCAGTTCTCATTTCCCTCAGGACACTGAATTCTTACATAATAAATTGTATACATTATCTTATGTATTTGAATAAGCTTTCCATTATTTCATTCTGTTTTGACAAAAATAGAGATTTAACAACCTTTTGAATGCTCAGTACCTAGTCCAATGTAGTCAGGCAGAGAATGAAATCTTTATCAGGCAGAGTAGAAAGTTGAACCAATATCCAGAGGATAAGCACTGTGTAGGTAAATACTCTGAGTAATTCAGGCCTCAAATCCCATAATTACATGTAAATGATTTATTCCTCTTCTAAGTTTTAAAATAACTATTCTCAACTCTTTAACAGTAAAAGCATGCCTCAGTACAGTTATTGTAACATATTTCTTTCCCCATTTAGTACTTTCGACAGTATAAGTTCTCCCATTCGTTATGATGTAAAAACATTTCTTCAGTCTTTATCATCTGTTCTTGGCAAATGATAGCTGCCCCTTGCCACTCAGTAAAGATGGTGAAATGAATATTATACATGCTTACATATACACAGATAAGACAAAGACTAGATATGAGCTCATGTTGATTGCATAAATATATTAATTCATAAATCAGAAACATATTTATGTATCTATGGAAAAGGAAATTCTATTTTGCTATTTTTTAATATTTTGCTATTTGAACGGACTATGTATGTTGATTATAAATGACAGAACATTCAACTGTTGCCTTAAACTAGGTCTTCCTGGTGAAATATAGGACGTATAAAATTAAAACATCAATGTATAAATGCAAACTTTTTTTTACTAAAAACAAGCATAGCTTTAATCAAAGTGAAGGAATATTACTTTCTTCCCAAAAAGCACTGCAGTTGATAGACATGTAAACACAACTGTGAATTGTGAGTTCCGTAATTGATTTTCATGTTTGACATGGTTTACGTTCAGGGCAGGATAACATGGCAACTTATCTCTGTATTGAGACGAAGGAAGACTGAGCACTAACAGTATACGGTTACTATTCAGAAGACACAAGACATTAATGATAAATCAAACTCTCACCTTGTCTTGAGGGGGAGCCTAGTCATGTGCAAAACTGCAGAAGTTCAACACAATGTGGTAGAAGTCAAATGCTCAAACCTTAGAAGATTAACAAGAGATTATGGGATCTCCATATGACAGACAACACAGCAGCTAATATGAAATCGTGTATTAAAGGACATTAAAAGTTACATAAAAGTGTTCCCACTGTAATACCAATATAGTAACACAAAACTGTATGCCCTGTGTGAGCCCAGTTCTATTAGCTAGGTAGGAACATAAACAGACAAAAGAGGGAGGAAGGGAAGGAAAAAAGAAAAAGGAATGAAAAGGGAAGAAAAACAGGAGAGAGAAAAGAGAAAGAAGGAGAGAGAAAGAAAAGAAGCAGCAGGAAAGAAGGAAGCAATGTTAGCAGTGTTTATAACCGAACTGTGAAATTACATGTATTTTTATTTATTCTTTATACCTTATTGTCTTCATAAAAAATGCATAACATTATTACAAAAGTAAATTAAATAATAAATTCTAGACAAATATTGTTTACAATCCATTTACCAAACAAAATCAGTAGTTTCTGTTTTTTATCTTTTGTCCTTTTCCATATGAATATTTAATTTTTACATATATAAAAAAATTAGAAAGGGAGCTTTACATTCCTCATTTTTATTTAACATAGAACTTGAGCTTTGTTTTCTCCTAACATTTTTTTCTTCTGTGTCTCCTTTCTACCATTGCCATTGGCATGCCATTGCCACCAAACAACCTAATATTTTAGTGTATACCCTTCCATACCTTTCACTCTCCTAATGTAGACATGTACAAATAGTTATGAATTATACATGATTTCTTGCCTTGTCTTCATGTTTTTATGCACCTTACATGTCCACTTTTTGTGGACATTATTCCAAGTCAAAAGATACAGATTTAATTCATTACACTTAATAATCCCAAGAAGTATTTATTTAGTGTCTACTATACACTGGGAATTCTTGTATCCTTGGGGCTATAGCACAAACAAAAGGAGTAAGTCCCTGCCATGATGATGCTTTTCATGCTCCACTGAATGAATGAACCACAATTTATTTGATAATTCTCCTATTCATGATTTAACTTGTTTCCAAATTTTTCCTTTTTGTTTTGTCCCTACACACAGCCCTACAGTAAACATCCTTTTACATACATATTTATGTTTTATACTCTCCACATCTTATTTTATCATGGCTTTATATTATTTCCTGGTTCAGAAAAACCAATTATCATTATTTTCAAGGAATACAATGTGCAGAGTGTCCTAGAGCTATGAAGAATATGCCATGGGAGTTCGAAGGAGGAAACCAAAATAAATTGACAGTTTTTGAAGTTATTAGGATCTTATCTGCAAATGGTATCATACACAGCAATTTATTGTCAGTCAAAATAAAGAATGTATTACACCTGAAGCTGATAGCATCCACCCAGCACAGTGAAGAAAGTACTGAGGAACTGCCACTGGGCAGAATGTTAAAGTAGGAGCACTTACAAAGCTGAAATAATTAAATATAGTACATAATTTAAATATATATGATATTTGCAGTTAAAATGTTCTTTACTTAAACTATGGTATAGGAGTTGGGTAATAGTGGAAAAATATTATTCACCTCTATCAAAAAATTATATGTGATCCCTTGCACCATTTTAACTGTTCCTTATGTGTTTTTAAATGTGACTATCAAAGAGAAAGAGATTGGTGCATTTTCCCTACTGAATGCCAAATACTTTATCAGTCCTTTTAATTTCATCATTTCATTAACTATTACCCATTCTATTCTTATGATACTGCTATAATCACTGTCACCATTTTACAAGTGAGGAAACAGGATCACAGAAACTACTGGCTAAAAAACAACAAGAGTTGAGATTTAAAATTAAAGTTTCATTCCAGCTCCCATGTCCCTCAAACCACATGTACTGAGAAACTTTCCCTTGTTAGGGAAGATTAATATAAATAATTCCCCAGTAAAAGAAATAATATGGTGCATGACACTGTGAATAGCCATGAACATTTGTTCTTTGGGAAGCTGTGACCACTTCTGATATATAAACCTCACTATCTCTTTCATTGCTTGTGATATACACCAGGTATTCAATTGATATGCATAAAGCCTACTTTAAATTTCTCAGTAAAGCTTTAAAATTTCTGGGAATGTGTTCCTTACCCCCACCACTGGAATGATTACAGGGCAGATTTTTTCCTTTATAAAGTAGATTCATTGTATTTGTTCGTTACATAAAGTAATTGCACACATGTGCACACCTGTGTATACCTAGACTAGACCCAGCCCCCTCCGCAAATGTAGAGAGGACTAGGCTAGGCTGGTTCTCAAGGCACATGCAGCAGGAGGACTCTAGAACCCCCTAACCCCAAGTTATTAGAAAATAAATCTCTTAAAACCTTGGGGAAGACTTCTTGATATTTAGATGAAGATAAACAGAATACAGGAGATGAATAGGTGGGATGTGGGCTTTTCTCATTTTCCATGGGCAGAGAAGCATTTGCACTTTATAACACTATATGAAACCCTAAAAATCGGAACCTTCTTAAAGTACTCATCAAATCTCTGTAGAGAAAACCCCTGACATTTGTGATGGGGTTTTCTCTACATAGAGATGAGACCTTTGCAAATCATCACATTCAATAATGCCCCAAAGTACCTCATTTTACTTGGAAAACACAACATATAATAGAAGGAGTAAGCTATCAACAGTGGGAGGTCAGCTAGACTCAATAATCAGCCAGGCATAAAATCCAAACCTCAACCTTAACAAGACTGTAAAAGCCTTCCTTGGCATTGGTTTTCCACTACCTCACATATTCATGAAAGTGTGAATGTTAAACTCAGAACAGCTACAGGTAGGATGAAATTCACTCCTTCCTTCTTACAAGTGATTGGTATTTTGTTAGAACCTGGGGCTGTTTAAATTAGAATCTCCTCAGCATAACACAGATTCTGGCACAGTCAAGACAAGTAATACTTGGTTGAACTGACAAGAGATATCAATAAATTAAAGCATATAATTCAATAAATGCATGGATACTCCCAAAATGTCTTAGAAAAATACAAGATATATCATTTTAGGGTAGTGTTTTTTTAATTGTTGCACCAAAATAAGCCTAACAGCTAGAGACAATAGAACATAGATGCCTTTAATATTTTCTTTTATTGAGAGGGTGGAGTTACAGAGTTTTTAAAAAGAGAAAGTGAAATTAGCTTAAAAAGTTTGCCTATAATTATTAATGTAAACTCATGTAAATTTATAACCTACTTCTTAATATAGCCATACTTGTTTTAGTATAGTTCCATTTTAAATTATATACAAGTTAAATGATTTAACAACCCCTTGCTCACACAAAATGTTTAATTATGATCAACCCTTCAAGGCTTCTAGAAGATGTAATATATTTACACAATGGAATGGATACTCATGCTCTAATATTAGGGAATATCTGGCTCTAGAGAGTTGGGATCTATGAAACAACGTTAGAAGTACAGCATCAGGAGTGCTTGGGTGGCTGAGTCCGTTAAGAGTCTGCCTTCAGCTCAGGTCATGATCTCAGTCCTGGGATCCATCCCTGCATCGGGCTCTCTGTTCAGCAGGGAGCCTGCTTCTCTCTCTCCCTCTGCTCCTCCCCCCACCTGTGCATGCCTGCTCCCTCTCTCTCTCTCTCTCTCTCTCTCTCTCTCTCTCTCATAAATAAATAAATAATTTAAAAAAAAGAAGTAAAGCATCAGTAGTTAAAGCTAGAGGAGTGAGGACCACATTTAAGGAAGACAGTGGCCATCAGCACAGGACTGGATTAGGCAGGCACTGGCTTGGCTTGGCCATTCTGGGTGACTGATAACAGCTTTAGTGTTTTAAAGGGCAATGGCTTTGAAAGGCCAATGTGACTAAACCAATGTTAAAGCTGGACATTGTACAATGGCTTAGCACCTACAGTCTAAATGTACAGTATATAAGGTTAGAATTTCTTCCTTAAAATCTCCCACAAAAGGACCCATTCCATGCATACTCTTTAACAAGCTGAGAAATGTTCACTGAGGTCTCCTAAAGCAAGGCATAATCCTAGGCATAATGGAGGATAGAACAAAATACAAGATATAGCCATTAAGCAGCATCTACTATAGTGTTATAACCTGCATAAATTAGGAATTACGGCCAATAGCACAATATATAAATGATAGCTAAAAATAATATTAGAAGAGTATCATGAGATGGTACAATACAAGCAACTCTTATTACCCAAATCTATCTGGATCTTAAGTTGAGATAGTAAGAATTCAGAAAACAAATAGTCCAAAAGCAAAAAAAACAATCTAAAGTGAAAAAAAGCTCATATTGGTGAAAAGTCAGTGTTAGGAGAGTCGAAGATATGCTTAAGAAAACATAAAAAAATCTCAAAAACAGGCATTTTATGGAATAGAGTATTCAGATATGAATGTTTAGACATGTGATGGTTAAATACTTTTAGTAACAAGTGCTGGGAAATTCAGTAAAACTGGCATCATAAAAAGAAAGAGAAAGAGCTAGAAATAGAAGCAGAGATGAGACAGAGATGAGAGAAAGAGAGGGACAAAATTTATTAGTTCATGTAAATAAAATCCAAAGGCTTCCACCTTTAGGCATGGATTGATCAAGAAACTAAAACCATGTTATCAAAACCACATCCTATATCTTTCTGTCCCTGTGGTCGGTTTTCATCTTCAGATACACTTTCTCCACTGAGGAAAGTAAGATGGCAAGGTGAATAAAAGAGCTCCAGGTTTACACATTCACAATTTCAAGTTTGGGGATAAAGAGAGTCGTCTCTCTTTCCAAATCCCATAATTGGGGGTGCCCGCGTGGCTCAGTCAGTCAAGCACCTGCATCTCAGATTCATGAGATCGAACCCTGCACCAGGCTCTGTGCTGAGTGTGGTGTCTGCTTGAGATTCTCTCCCTCTGCCCACCCCCCATTAAAAAAAAAAGTCCCATAATTGGCTATGAGAACCTCTGACTAGGTCTTTTACCCATCCTTGGAATAAACATTGGCACCTTGGGATTTGCGGTACTGATGAACTAGGCCTGCATCATTTGAGTACCCATGAACTGGTGGCAGAGTCAACCATGAGAATGAAAACTACATCAGCTGGAAGTTGAAGAAAAATTAATCCCCCTAATGGCATTCTTTTTATTCTTACAAGAAAAAGAAAAGAAGGATTCTGGGCAGGAGAACAAAAATTCATGGCTGGCATTATATTTTAGAAAGCCTTGAATGTCAAGAAAAGGAGCTGTGATTTTTGTCCCACATTTAATAGTAGTCAGGGAGAAGATAGTTACTATTGTAAAAGGTGAATTAAAGAGAATGAATCAAATAGCAACTGGAAGATTGAATCATAGTGGAATTCACTTTTTGTCATAGTACACACACACACACACACACACACACACACACACGAGAGAGATGGGACATTAGGGGGAATAAACATTGTACAAAGGGATATCGTTGACATATCACTCCTGACAGGAGTAAGCCAAAGGTTACAGAGATAGTAAGTCTGGAATAAAATATTAAACTAGTTTTTTCTTATTTGATTTGATTTAGAGGTATGCCAGGCAAAATGATTTATCTTTTGTCCAAAAGTAATAAATCAAATAATTTTAATGGGACAGAAAAATGGAATAAGGGAGAGTCAGAGGAATCAAACAAATATTTGTTAAAATGTGAACTTAAGCAAAAATTTTACCCCCTTTGGCTCCTTTCATTGTATACTGTCAGGTTGAAAAATAGACCAATGCAACAAAATGACTTTGTGTCATTAAAACTGAACATTAATAAAAAATTAAAACTCAATTAAAAATTAACATAAAACCAGAAATTAATGGACAGAGTAAATCATCATAGCAAGTCACAAAGAAACTTACTTCTGTACTGACATAACTTCTAGACTGGAAAGGCTCAGAGGGAGATGGAAAATGAATTGCTGCCAACCTTGTGTCAGATAGAGATTGGCTATTTTTCTTTGAGGCTTTTATCATATAAGGAGCTCAGAAATATTTTCAATGTATGAGTTAATAAAAGAGGATGAGAAGATACCCTAAGGAAAAAAAAATAGGCACAAAAATACTGCCGACTGCTGAATGTCAACAAACTGTCTAGAGAATTTTCAGAATTTCTTCTTATTCATACCTTGCTTATATTTTGAAGGCATCAAGGACTTTTCCATGTAGCAGCTCTGCCTTACATGACTCTTCCATTCTATCACAAGGTTTAAGGGTATCCTAATGCCCCAAGTTGAACATTTCAGTCTTTCCCTTGACTGAATATCAATGCAAAAAGGACTTTTCTGCTGGGGGAGGGGGAGTGGGAATAGATCATAGACTCAGAAATCTTATGTTCACCTTTGGTGAACATATATTCTTTTTCCTTGTTGCATGGCTAAGTGTTAAACTTCTAGATCATTAAAATATAAGAGTAATAATAACTGTTAGGTTCTAAAGAGCATCCACCAAAGTGATAAGAAAACCAAGAAATCAAAGGAGTACCCCAGAAACAAAAAGAAGAGAAGGCTCCAACAAGAAAAAGAGTCAAACATGTTGAGTGTCTCTAGGAGAGTCAACAAGAGAAGAATAATCCTTGTAACCAATCACGTGAAGGTCACTGGGTTTTGACAAAAGTATTTTCAATGGAGTGCAGGGCAAAAACCAAACTTTAAGAAGATTAAAGGTGAATGAAGGGGAAGAATTCGAGTTTTTTTGTTTTTGTTTTGTTTTTTTTTTAAGAAAAAGAACTATTTCTATAAATTCAGCTTTAAGTAAAAACTGAGAAATAGTGCAGAGGCAAAAGAGGAATGTAGACTGAAGGGGAGGATTTATTTCATTTTGTTTTGTCATTTATTATTGCTTTTGTTATATGGGAGAGGTAAGAGCATTTTTGTGTTTACAAATTTCAGGGAGTTTGTACCAGGTGGAAGAAGAGAAGGTAAGCACAATAAGGGGAAGTCTGGGGATTTGGTCATAGAAAGATATGGAAGGGAATGCAAGGTGGTTGTCTGTTTGTTTTCCTCAAAACTTATAAGAAAAGCTTATAAGGTGACAGTGAGGAATGGGGGAAAAGGAGAGGAAAGGAGTTAAAGATAAGCATCTATCTTCAAATGGTAAAATCACTATAAATAAAAATAGGGAACCTGGATAAATTCTTTAAGAAGAGATTTTTTTTTTAAGATTTTATTTATTTATTTGAAAGAGAGAATGAGAGAGAAAGAGCATGAGTGGGAAGAGGGTCAGAGGGAGAAGCAGACTCCCCGCTGAGCGGGAAGCCTGATGTGGGACTCGATCCTGGGACTCCAGGATCATGACCTGAGCCAAAGGCAGTCGCTCAACCAACTGAGCCACCCAGGCGCCCCTTTAAGAAGAGATCTTAAGAAGATCTAAAGAAGAGATCTTTAAGAAGATGATCTATCTTTTGGTGTAAGTAGTTGGCAGTGCCTGAGTGACATCCAGGTAGAGCTAGTTAGTAGGTTCTTAGAAGTGAAACACGGCACTGCAAGAGAATTATCAGGACGAAAAGTCCAGATTCGTGATAATCCAGACACAGATAATAGTTGAAGCCAAAGGATTAGATGATACAGACAAAAAAAGACATAGGAAAAGGGTAGGAAAATTGACCAAAAATAGAGCCTTTGCAAATTTCTATAAGAGCAAGAAGTTGATTGGAAGGAAATAGTGGTGCCAGAAAGGTAAGGGAACTAGAACTTGCTGTGACAGAAAAACTACACAATGGAGCCCAAAGGTTAAAGAAATGGAGAAGTGAAGCCACCAAGGCACTTGCTACTGGGTGTAGCAAGTGGGGGCTCATTTCAAGAAAGTTCTTTCAGTAGATCAATAAGGGTAAGGGTAATGGTGCCCAGGCCCCATGGATTAAACAATAAGTGGAATTAAGTAACAGCTATAAACTTCTTTTGAAAACTCTGGCCTCAAAGGAAATGGAAGAGCTAGGATAGTAGTTTGAAGAGGTAGCAAATCAAGTATTTTAATTAATTAATTACTTTACTATATTTTACTTTACTATAATTACTTTAATATATAAATACTTTACTATAATTACAGGATGAAGTGCAATGTCCAGTGGAAAAAGAGAATTTGAAAACACTAGTAAGAGCAGTGATAACTGATAGAATGAGCCTTCCTTCCTTCCTTACAAAACAATGTTTGGTTCCACCATCACTGCAAGCTCGTCTCATGCCCATTCCCCCATATCTGATGCCTCACTGATGTCCCTGAACTTGCTCAAGCCAGGAGAGGCTCAAAAAATATTTGCATGTGGTTCTCAGCCTGGATGATTTTCATGCCTCAGGTCTCATTTCAAATGTTTTGTTCTCTAAAAGATCTTTTCTGATAACACTCTCTGAAACTGTCTGCCCAGGAATCATACCCTATCAGAGAGTATCATTTATTTCCTTCATAGAACTTACCAAAATAGGAAACCATCCTGCTTTCTTGGTTATTTCTAAGCTCCATGAAAGGGAGTCTGTTCCATTCAGCAATGTAATTTCCCTGCTTGGCATTATAATATGCAATAACTCAACATTTGTAGAATAGATCAGCAAATAAAGGTAACACATTGAGACTTGGAAAACAAGAGAAAGACTTCACTTTAGAAATAGAGAGGAACACTTCTTTCCATAAGGTGGTTGGAGACATTTTGAAGAAACTCAATTTAATAAGGTAGGAGGCAAGGTTATCTGCTGTCATAATGTCTCAGTACTGCTACTGAGGTAACATGCAAAGAACACTTAATATTTTCCACATACTATGTTCTTAGTACTTTCCAGCCATATCCTACTTAGTCCTGACCACAGCCAGGGAATGGGCCATTCTCCATATTTTACAGCAATTGAGACTCAAAGAGGAAAAGAGATGCAGCCATGGTCAGATAGCAGGAGAGAGTCAAGACTGAGACGCTGGAGGGTAACTACATCTCTCCCTTATCCACGACAAGACACTACCAAGCATGAGAAGAATCAGATTGGACTTTGAGACATAAGACAGCAAAAGACCTTTGCTATAGCTGCAAAGGCGTGTGCATTTGGATTCAGGGTTAAGATGGAAGGAAGATTTTAAGTGGCTCTGGTGCAGAAGGACCAAATGAGTGAACTGGGGCTATTTCCCAGAACTCTTTCTCTGCATAATTCTAGTCACAAACAGACAAGTTATACAAGATTTGGAAGGCAGGAGGAGAGCATCAGACACATTATTTTCTGCTCTGGCAGTCAGAATAGGGCAGTGATGCACACCTAGCTCACACAGGCCGTCCCTGACCCGAGGTTCCCGTGGTCCATGTGGGAGGCCCTGCCCTTAGTTTCTGAGCACCAGCCACACCTCCTTCTCCAAATCCTGAGCCACCAAGTATAGCCCGTGGGAAATCAGCCAAGCCCAGCACTCCTCCCCCCATCACCTCTCCTCCAACATTTCCAACTCCTGGGCCAATGCATTTAGCTTTATGACACAGAAAACCAGCCTCTCTGGCAGGTCCCCTGCAGCACTATGATTGGAGCCTTTGACAGCGGTGAGAGAGGCACACAGATTCCAGCTTTCCTCATTGGTCTGTGCCAATTTGTCCTTGCTACTCACTACTTTTCTTTCACTATTCCTTCCTGACCACTCGCTCTGCCCATTCAACCTTGGCAGGAGTTACAGAAACAAGAGACATACATGACCTGTGTTGGGGGGTATGAATTTCTTCTGCCCTTCCAGGTCCTTCTAGTTGGACTAAGAATCAAGTTGACATGAGACAGATTAACAAGAGAAAGCCAAATTTACTTTCATGCGTACAGGGAATCCATACACACAAGGAAATCCAAAGACAGTGAGGCAACGAGGGGCTTAGAAGACCTAAGGAGAGGGGTAGGGGGTGAAGATACAAAAGGGAGGAAGACCATTAGCGGGAAGGTGAGAGGAGATGTTTGGACAACACAGGTAGCCCTATTATTATGCAGATAAGTTTCTCAGGGAAAGAGGAATATCTGTTAATAGCTCTCTTCTTGGTACAGGCAGGCAGCTGAGGGGAGGTAAAGAGTTTTTTTCTGAACCTTTTGAGTTTTGATTGCTTTTAACTCAAAATAATGTTCATGCCACAATGACCTATCTTGGGGTAGCCTGACCTTGGCTCCAACGACGGTTTAGTCAGCCCCACAATTGTATATATCACAGCCCCATAAGAAACCCCTTATACTATATCACTCTTAGTGTTTTTGCTTCTCAGTTTGAACCCTCAGGGACAAGAAGGGCCTGGTTGATGTAAGATAGTATTAGTATGAAATGGAGCCAGGTGCTATTACCAACAGTGATTTAAAATATAAATAAATAAATCAATAAACTGTCAGGAAAGTCCTGTGAGGGGATTAGAAATAAAAGAATAGCTGAAGGACAAAGTGAGTTATGGAATTCTGTGTACATTTCTTCATAGCCCTGTGTGATATAAGCTCCCTCCTTATATCTCACCTTCTCTGAGAAACCCACCCTGACTTTCTGGACCATACTAGATATCTCTGCTATGTGTTGCTTTAGGATCCTTTGTTCATCTCTACTGAAATCTTAATACATTAACTCAACATAACTTAAGTTGCATATTTACTTGTATGTCCTTTAGCTCACACATCCTCCGTCTCTAGCACCTTGTCTGTTACTTCTCCAGGGAGGGAGTGGGGGGTGTATGTCAATTATATCTCAATAAAACTGGAAAAAGGGGGCGCCTGGGTGGCTCAGTCATTAAGCGTCTGCCTTCGGCTCAGGTCATGATCCCAGGGTCCTGGGATTGAGCCCCACATCGGGCTCCCTGCCCCATGGGAAGCCTGCTTCTCCTTCTCCCCCTCCCCCTGTTTGTGTTCCCTCTCTCGCTGTGTCTCTCTCTGTCAAATAAATAAACAAAATCTTAAAAAAAACTGATAAAAGAAAAAGAAGCAAGGGGAGGGAGAGAAAAAGGAAGACTTTTTAATTTTTTTCATTTTTTGAAAACTTTCCAGTCCTTCCATATCACTTTGCAGAATATTATGCATTTACTAGACATTTGATACATTTTTGTAATACAGTAAATATATTTATAAATTAAAATAACAATGGGGTTTTGTTACATATTTTATAGCTCTCTTTGTGAAATGTATTATTATTTTCCACAGGATACTTTGATCATAGTATGCTTTTTAAAAGTACTTTGTTATTTTTTGAACTTTTTTCTTAAATGTTTCCTAATTCTCATTGAAAACCAAAATCAATTACGTGTAACTCATTTGATTAATTTGGCAGTGAAAATGAAATGAATAAACAGTCAGCAGAAAAAACGAATATGCTATAAAAGGATTTAAATATATATTTTGTACAAAGTAAATATAATAAACTTTGTGTACATATGTGGGATACATGAAAAGCAAGGCATCTACAAATTTTATTAATGCCTTACATAATATTAGGAAATTATCCATCAATGGATAATTGGATTTTACTTATATGTAGGCTATGACACATAATTACAAGAGTCCAAAGCGTGAAAATACTATAACTCTAGCTTAATAATATGAATTTATGGCCATCTCATATATAAATTTTTAGTAGATCTAGGTATAAACAAATAGTCTAGGTGATACTTTAATTGTGTTCATATATATTTTACATTACTTTATAAAATCCATATTGTTATGAATTCAACTATTTATTATTATTTAATATATTATTTAAAAGCCAAAAATTGAAAATGCACAGTATCTGCTTTTCCCCAATTTAAATCTAGATGCCACTAATGATGTATTCTTAATGTCAGGAGTAACCATAAAGCAAAAGGTGAAAATTGTTGGGCCAAATTGAATTTAACCCACAGATGTAACTAGGAAGAACAAAACAGATGGGTTTATATGGATGGAAAAAAGCACAAGGGAGAATATACACTTGAGAGATGATTCTGCCAGGTGGATCCTCAAAAAGCAACCGAATAAAAATGGGCAGCGATGAACAGAGGACTGATAGAAACTTCTAATGGTGGTTCCCTGGAGAATTACCTGCAGGTTGTCCTATAGAATGTCCTCCATAACTGGGAAGACCATTCTTTCCTCTGCCTATAGAATTTGTCCCTAGTTGGTGACTTAAACAGAGTGTTCTCCAAGCAGAGTAAATTATTTCCCTAGGAAGGCTCCACTGTGTGTGTAATGGAGCTGTTGAGAGAGAAGTGAGCCATAATAACTCTGAATCTACAAAAAGATTCAGAGAAGAAATAAAGGGAGCTCCAACTAGGAGCAAAATATATTGAAGCACTTCACTTAGAGAAAAAATAGTTCTTAGTTGGGCAATTACAAGAGTCCTAATCTAATATTTCTACTCTATAGTGAACCACCATATACAAAATCCTGTTGGTAGATCAGACTTTCCACTTACACAGAGACCACAGCAAACTTTTTCCATTCAGCAAAGAGGTCTTTTAGGTAAATAGACTTCTACAACTGTTTAAAACAAACCTCTACTAGTTACCCACAAAAATAGACATAAATGATGAACCAAAAAGTTAATAAACATTTGAAGCATGAAACTGAAAGATTATGAATACCAAGGACAATTCATAGAAAAAGAAATAGATACTATGTAACAAAAAGAAGAGAACTTAAGATTCTGATAAGCATCTTTAGCAAGATCAAGATCAGGTTGTCTATCTAAAAAAAGAGCAGACTATTGTGAAACTGAAAAAGTCATAGAACTAGAAATAGTTTTTGAAATTAGAGGGAAGCCTGGGTGGCTCAGTCAGTTAAGCATCTGCCTTCAGCCCAGGTCATGATCCTGGGGTCCTGGGATCAAGCCCTGTGTCAGTCTCCCTACTTGCAGCAAGGAGTCTGCTTTTTCCTCTCCCTCCGCCCCTACCCTCCCACTCTGCCCCTACCCTCCCACTCATGCTCTCTCTCTCACTCTCTCTGTTTCTCTCTCAAATAAATAAATAAAATCTTTTAAAAAATGAAATTAGAAATAGTTTTCATAGGTGAATTCTTCCAACTACAATAGTATAGCTTGTGGCATATGAATTCTCCCAATGGAAACAAATAGGAAAGTGCTATAAAATACAGAAATGAATCAGAAGGTATAGAAATGCTGCTAAAGCAGCAAGGACACGAGGGGCCAGACCCTGGAGAAAATGGAAGCTCATTGAGTTGAGCCCAATTTTCTGTACACTGCTTTTCCTTTGGGAGCATTTACCTATTTTTGGTACATGGCTGAGAAAGAAGAAAACAGGTTCTAAGAGACAATTAAAATGTCAAGTATTCTAGGGCTTGGAGACAAAAATTAGAATTCAGAGATATGAAGGTAACCAGCATCTTCTTACAGAGAAGGGGGCACAAAGAAGTTATCCCAATACATGAAACAGTTTTTGATATTGAGGCATTTACTGGATTTTTAAGCTGCACGAGGCAAAATGTTAAGAAGTCATGCTGAGGGACGCCTGGGTGGCTCAGTTGGTTAAGCGTCTGCCTTCTGCTTAGGTCATGATCCCAGGGTCCTGGAATTGAGTCCTGCATCAGGCTCCTTGCTCAGCGGGGAGCCTGCTTCTCCCTCTGCCACACCCTCTGCTTGTGCTCGCTCTCTCTTTCTGACAAATAAATACATTAAAAAAATCTTAAAAAAAAGAAGTCATGCCAAAAGTGGCTAAAAATCAAAGTGGACTTTATGGCAGCCCTATGGTACTGCACACGGAAAAGCTGAAATTCATTATCCACCAAAGAGGAGAATCCTAGTAAATACTTCATGTTCACATTTAAAACATCTAGAGAGGGGCGCCTAGGTGGCTCAGATGGTTAAGCGTCTGCCTTCGGCTCAGGTCATGATCCCAGGGTCCTGGGATCGAGTCCTGTGTCGGGCTCCCTGCTCCTTGGGAGCCTGCTTCTCCCTCTGCCTCTCTCTCTCTCTCTCTGTCTTTCATGAATAAATAAATAAAATCTTTAAAAAAAATTAAAAAAAAATAAAACATCTAGAGAGTTACACCCTCAGATTAGAAAGAAGACTAGCAAACATGACCATATGGCTTAGAAACTTCCCAGGTCTTGACTGGACTCAACGTAATCTATCCATCCGCTACCTGATAATAGAGTGAATCCTCTCTAAAGGAAGAAAAAAAATCATCCATAACCTCTATCTGACGTTAAAAATCACTAGGCATACTGAATGAGTGAATGCATGCATGAATGAATACAGTTGAGGGACAGAATGAGCACAAATAGAAATACAAGTGATATAGACATTGTAGTTATCAGATTTTAATGAAATAACTGTCATTACTTCAAGAAATAAATGATAAAATAAAAGAATTCACTGAGAATCAGACTCTATATGAAAAGATACAAGTGGAAACCATAGAAGTGAAAACAAAACAATACAAAATGAAATTAAGAATGGAATAAATGAATTTATCTGCAGAGAGCAGAAGGAATAAGTGAACTGAAATAGAAGTCATCAGAAAATGTGTAGACTTGACATGGAAAGCAAAAAGATGGAAGATACATAAAGCAGGTGTGAGACATCTGAGATAGAGTGAACACATTAAACACACGTTATTTGAGCCTCAGAGGAGGCAGATGAGAAAGAATGATAAAAGTAACAATTGAACAATGGCTGTAATTTTCTAAAACTGATGAAATATATCAACTTACAGATTCATAAGATGCTAGAAGCCCAAGCAGACTAAATAGAGCAAATAACAAAGAGGCACATCATACTAATATTTAACCCTACTTAAAATTAAAGATAAAGAAGCATTCTTTTTTTAAAGATTTAATTAATTTAATTTATTTATTTGAGAGAGAGAGAGAAAAATGGAGAGGGGTAGAAGGTTAGGGAGAGGGGGAGGGAAAGAATCTCCAGCAGACATCACACTGAGCACGGAGCCCAACTAGGGGCTTTATCTCAGGACCCTGAAATCATGACCTGAGTCAAAACCAAGAGTCAGTTGCTTAACCAACTGAGCCCTTAAGGAAGCATACTTTAATACAGACAGAGAAAAATCTGGACTTTTTAAGAAGCAACACTAAAACTAAGAGCTGACTTTTCAACATAAAAAATGGAAGCCAGAAGACAATAAAATAGCATCTTCAACTGAAAGAAATGACCTGACATTAAAGAAACCCCCAAATCCATATTCACTAAAATAAAAACATTTCTAGGAAAACAGAAACATGACAACTTTCCTTCATCAATCTTGTTCTACAGGAAAAACAAAGAAAGAAAGAAGAAAGAAAGAAGGAAGGAAGGAAGGAAGGAAGGAAGGAAGGAAGGAAGGAAGGAAGGAAGGAAGGAAGGAAGGAAGAAAG
>NW_027397077.1:36249788-36270753 GCF_003265705.2 Callorhinus ursinus | reverse complement strand
AGAAAGGAAAGAAAGAAAGAAAGAAAGAAAGAAAGAAAGAAAGAAAGAAAGAAAGAAAGAAAGAAAGAAAGAAGATAGAAAGAAAGAAAGGACAGAAAAAGAATTTCAGACAAAAGGAGATTATTCTACACAGCAAGCTGGAGACAGAGGAGGGAATAAATACTGATCGAAAAGATAATACTATGTGGGTATATCTAAATGAAAATTGACTATAGAAAATGCTAATAGCATCTAGTGAGGTTTAAAATATATGTAGAATTAAAATGCATGACAACAATGACAGAAACGTCAGTGGGATGATAAGTGCAACTGTCTTAGAAACAACTACTATATTATACTATATTGATTCAAGAATGAATATTTTAGGGGCTCCTGAGTGGCTCAGTCAGTTAAGCATCTGCCTTCAGCTCAGGTCATGATCCGGGGGTCCTGGGATCAAGTCCTGGGTCTGGCTCCCCCTCAGTGGGGAGCCTGCTTCTCCTTCTCCCTTTGCTGCTCCCCCGTGCTTGTATCCTCTCACTTTCTCTCTCTCTCTGTCAAATAAAAAATAAAATCTTAAAAAAAAAGAATGAATGTTTTAGTATCTAAGAGGCCAATAAAAGAAGAGTAGAAATGTATAAGTAACAGGAGAATATATAAAAGAAGGCAGAGAAAAAGAGAAAGATGAACATAAAAGAGGTTTGAAAGATTGAAACTGAATAGTGAGTGTGTATATAAGCAGACTAACTACTACAAATAAAAGATGAAATTGTCTTACCAGATAAAACTATAACAACAAAACATCACAAAAACAAACAACATTTATCTTAGAAAAGATACACTTTAAATATGAGGCACAGGTGGTTCAAAGTAAAAGAATATAAAATGATATTCCATGCAAATAAATACTAAGAACAACAACAAAAAGCTGATTTAGCTATTCCAATGTAAATCCAGTTGACATTAAGGTCAAAAGCATTACTAGACTAAAGAAGCACATTTCATATAAATAGAATATGTATTACTTTTTATTACTCTGTAACAAATTACCACAAATATAGCAGCTTAAAACAATACACATTTATTTATCTCACAGTTTTCATGGGTTAAAAGTTCAGGAATGGTTTAGCTGGGTTCTCTGGTTTAGCCTCCCACCAGGCTGCTACCAAGAATTTGGCTCTGAAAAACAAACTGAGGGTTCTAGAGGGGAGGGGGGTGGGGCGATGGGTTAGCCTGGTGATGGGTATTAAAGAGGGCATGTTCTACATGGAGCACTGGGTGTTATACACAAACAGTGACTCATGGAACACTACATCAAAAACTAATGATGTAATGTATGGTGATTAATATAACAATAAAAAATTTAAAAAATAAAATTTATATTGACATGCAAAAAAAAAAAGATTTGGCTGAACTTAATTCTCACCTCACCAGTGAAACTGATGAAGAAAAATAGCTTTAGTTTTTGTTTGTTTGGAAGTGTTATTTCACTGAATATGGGTTCATAGGAATTTTCTTTCAAATAAAAGTGTCATTATTAGTCATTAGTCATATATATATGACTATGCATATAAGAGGAGATGTGTTATAGGAATTGGATCACATAGTTATGGATGCTGACAAGTCCTGTAATATGCCATCCACAAATAAAGAACCATAATAACCAGTGGTGTAATTCAGTTCAAGTCTATAGACCTAAGAACTGGAGAGCTGATGGTGTAAGTCCTGATCTGATCGTAGCCTGAATGACTGAGAACCAAGAGTGTCTAGGTCCAAGGACAGGAGAAGATGGATCCTCTAGCCACAGCAAAGAGAGGGAATTTGCCCTTCCTACACATTTTTGTTCTATTTGGTCCCTCAACAATTTTGAGGATATCCACCTGCCCTGGTGAAGGTGATCTGCTTTACTCAGTCTAGTGATTCAAATGCCAATCTCTTCCCAGAGTACTCCTGTAGACATACCCAGAAATGTTTTACCAGCTGTCTTGGCATTCCTTGGCCCAATTTAAGTAGACACATTAAATTAACCATCATCATGTCATTTCATTATCTTCTGGCCAGGTAAGTGTCTGCTCAATCAGGTTGTTGACAGAATTCAGTTCCTTATGGCTGTATGACATTTCCTTATGGCTATATATAAGGGCTCTGACTTATTGGCTGTTGGTTAGAGGGCTGTTTCTTGCCACATGACCCTCTCCATATGTAGTTCATAGCATGAGTATTTGCTTACACTAGGAGAAGAAAGAAACTCTCTCTTGTGGGAAGAGAAAATGATTCAGTAAAGTAGAGACTATATGAATACAAAATTAATATATGGTCTCTCAGAGACCACACAATAACCGATAATAGCAGACTGTGAATTTTTAAATATAAATATGAATTTTAAAAATTAAACTTCAGCTGGCTTGTAAAATAATTCTCAACAAATATAAAAACATTGAAAATATTTAAGTATTGTCTCTGTGTGGATATGAATTAATTTATAAGTCAATAATATAATCATCATCAGGATAGTGATGATAATGATGTGGGGGAGGAGATAAGGAGAAAAAGAAGGGACTTTGGACAAAAAGGCAGAGGAAGAGAGGAAAAGAAGAAAAAGATCCTTAAATGCTTGGAAATGATACATTTCTAAGTAACCCAGTGATCACAAAAGAAATAAAAATGAAAGTGGAAATATTTTGCTCTTGAATCATATTGGAGGTGCAATATATCAAAGCTTGTGAGATACTGAGACAGTCCTCTATATAGAGGGATATTTATCACTTTAAATGTGTATATTATGGAGGAAAGACTGAAACATCAATTATATCGATTTCCATCTCAAGAAATTATAAAAAGAACAGCAAATAAATCCATGCAAAGTATAAGGAAAGATATAATAATGGTAAGAACTGAAATTCATAAAACAGAAAACAATCATACATTGAAGAATATTAATACAGACAAAGCTTTTTTCTTAGAAAATAATAAAGTTAAAAAACTACTAGCAAGAATGACCAAGATTAAAAAAAATTTAAAATATACGCATATAAAAATCTCAAAAACGTAATGGTGTTATAAATTAAGAGTAAAGTGTCCTATGGAAAGAATAAGAAGGTAGTGACAGAGAGATGCCCATGGGTGGCTTATGGTTCTAATAATATTCTTTCATGACTGGATGGTAGTTTCATAGGTGTATTCACTTGATAAAAGTTCCTCAAGATAGACTACATTATTTTTTTATAGTTTTGTTTATGTATGCTATGACTCAATAAAATTATTAAAAACAGTATAATAGAATAAAATTATAAATATAATGTAATAAAAACAAAATATTTACAATTTAAAAAGGTAACATGTCTGCAATTGCTCATTTTCTTTTTTTTTCCAAGTTTTTATTTAAATTCCAGTTAGTTAACATACAGTATAATATTAGTTTCACCTATAGAATTTAGTGACTCATCACAACTGCATTCCTTAATCCCCATTACCCATTTAACCCATCCTCCCATTCATATCCCCTCTAGTAACCTTCCGTTTGTTCTCTAGAGTTGAGAGCCTCTTTTCTGGCTTGCCTGTCTTTCCTCCCACCTCCAAGTTTATCTGTTTTGTTTCTTAAATTCCAATTATGAGTGAAATCTTATGGTATCTGTTTTTGAATGTCTTGATTGATTGCTGTAAACCAATGCATACTTCCGAATTTGAAAAATTAAATTAAAAGGAAATTCCTAGAACATAACAAATTTTTCCCTATAAGAGATAGGAAACATTCTAAGAAATTAAACTGGTATTCAAAATCAATTTCCCATGTGTCCCCTTCACCCACACAGACGAAAAAGTCAGCAGGTTGTTTTACAGCTAAATTTACCGAATACTCCAAATATGGTAACCGTTGGAAAGAATAGGAAAGGAAGTAAAGGAAACTCCTCCCGTGTTCATTTCATAAGTCTAGCAATATTTTGAAAGCAAAATTGCACAGAGAAAATCAAGAAAAGATAGACTAAATTCACTTAAGAAGGTTCGTGTAAAATTTAAGTTTATCTGTGGGTAAGAAAGTCCAATCTTCACACCAAAAAAAAAAAAAAGTCAACTGAATGTAAGGCAAGGTGAAATAATAAGAGCAATGTACACGCTAAAGAACTGGAATACTGGAAAAAAAAAATCAAGTTTCCTACAAAAGAAAATACGTATTTTCCGGATTGAATGTCTATAAAGATATATAAAAAAACTATTATTAAAAAAATTGTTAGCCTAGAATTCAGTTCTTAGTCACACTGGCAAACATATATGAGGGCAAGACACATATATTTCAGAAATTCAGTGATTCAGAAAGTGTAGCTTTTTCAAAATAATAGTTGAACCTCCAAGGACACTATCCTAGAAAGAATAAGGGACTAAAAAGACATGCATTACAAAGTGTGTATTTCTTCTTTTTTTTTATTTTTCATTGTTATGTTAATGACCATACATAATTAATTTTTAATGTAGTGTTCCATGATTCATTGTTTGTGCATAACACCCAGTGCTCCATGCAGAGCGTGCCCTCTTTAATACCCATCACCAGGCTAACCCATCCTCCCAGCCCCCTGCCAGACCCTTCAACTTGTTTTCCAGAGCCCATTGTCTCTCATGGTTCATCTCCCCCTCCGATTTCCCACCCTTCATTCTTCCCCTCCTGCTATCTTCTTTGTCTTCTTTTTTTTTCTTAACATATATTGCATTATTTGTTTCAGAGGCACAGATCTGTGATTCAACAGTCTTGCACAATTCACAGCGCTCACCATAGCACATACCCTCCTGAATGTCTATAACCCAGGCACCTCATCCCTCCCACCCCCACCAATCCAGCAACCCTCAGTTTGTTTCCTGAGATTAAGAATTCCTCATATCAGTGAGGTCATATGATACATGTCTTTCTCTGATTGACTTATTTCGCTCAGCATAACACCCTCCAGTTCCATCCATGTTGTTGTAAATGGCAAGATCTCATTCCTCTTGATGGCTGCATAATATTCCATTGTATATGTATACCAATTCTTCTTTAACCATTCATCTGTCAATGGACATCTTGGCTCTCTCCACAGTTTGGCTATTGTGGACAATGCTGCTATAAACATTGGGGTGCACATACCCCTTCAGATCCCTACATTTGTATCTTTGTGGTAAATACCAGTAGTGCAATTGCTGGATCGTATGGTAGCTCTATTTTCAACTGTTTGAGGAACCTCCATACTGTTTTCCAGAGTGGCTGCACCAGCTTGCATTCCCACCAACAGTGTAGGAGGGTTCCCCTTTCTCCCATCCCAACCAACATCTGTCGTTTCCTGACTTGTTAATTTTAGCCATTATGATGGGTGTGAGGTGGTATCTCATTGAGGTTTTGATTTGGATTTCCCTGACGCCAAGCGATGTTGAACACTTTTTCATGTGTCTGTTGGCCATTTGGATGTCTTCTTTGGAAAAATGTCTGTTCATGTCTTCTGCCCATTTCTTGATTAGATGATTTGTTCTTTGGGTGTTGAGTTGGATAAGTTCTTTATAGATTTTGGATACTAGCCCTTTATCTGATATGTCATTTGCAAATATTTTCTCCCATTCTGTCGGTTGTGTTTTGGTTTTGTGGACTGTTTCCTTTGCTGTGCAGAAGCTTTTTATCTTGACGAAATCCCAATAGTTCATTTTTGCCCTGGCTTCCCTTGCCTTTGGCGATGTTTCTTGGAAGAAGTTGCTGCGGCTGAGGTCGAAGAGGTTGCTACCTGTGTTCTCCTTTAGGATTTTGATGGAGTCCTGTCTCACATTTAGGTCTTTCAACCATATTGAGTCTATTTTTGTGTGTGGGGTAAGGAAATGGTCCAATTTCATTCTTCTGCATGTGGCTGTCCAATTTTCCCAACACCATTTGTGGAAGAGACTGTCTTTTTCACTGGACACTCTTTCCTGCTTTGTCAAAGATGAGTTGACCATAGAGTTGAGGGTCCATTTCTGGGCTCTTGATTCTGTTCCATTGATCTATGTGTCTGTTTTTGTGCCAGTACCAAACTGTCTTGATGATGACAACTTTGGAACAGAGCTGGAAGTCCGGAATTGTGATGCCGCCAGCTTTGCTTTTCTTTTTCAACATTCCTCTGGCTATTCGGGGTCTCTTCTGGTTCCCTACAAATTTTAGGATTATTTGTTCCATTTCTTTGAAAAAAGTGGATGGTATTTTGATGGGGATTGCATTTAATGTGTAGATTGCGCTAGGTAGCATTGACATCTTCACAATATTTGTTCTTCCAGTCCATGAGCATGGAATGTTTTCCATTTCTTTGTGTCTTCCTCAATTTCTTTCATGAGTATTTTATAGTTTTCTGAGTACAGATCCTTTGCCTCTTTGGTTAGATTTATTCCTAGGTATCTTATGGTTTTGGGTGCAACTGTAATTGGGATTGACTCCTTAATTTCTCTTTTTCTGTCTTGTTCGTGTATAGGAATGCCACTGATTTCTGTGCATTGATTTTATATCCTGCCACTTTACTGAATTTCTGTATGAGTTCTAGGAGTTTTGGGGTGGAGTTTTTTGGGATTTCCACTTAAAATATCATATCATCTGCAGTGAGAGTTTGACTTCTTCTTTGCTGATTCGGATGCCTTTTATTTCTTTTTCTTTTCTGATTGCTGTGGCTAGGACTTCTAATACTATGTTGAATAGCAGAGGTGATAGCGGATATCCCCACCGCATTCCTGACCTTAGGGAAAAAGCTCTCAGTTTTTCCCCATTGAGAATAATATTTGCTGTAGGTTTTTCATAGATGGTTTTTATGATATTGAGGTATGTACCCTTTATCCCTATACTCTGAAGAGTTTTGATCAAGAAAGGATGCTGTACTTTGTCAAATGCTTTTTCTGCATCTATTGAGAGGATCATATGTTTCTTGTTCTTTCTTTTGTTCATGTATTGTATCATGTTAATTGATTTGCGGATGTTGAACCAACCTTGCAGCCCAGGGATAAATCTCACTTGGTCATGGTGAATAATCCTTTTAATGTACTGTTGGATCCTATTGGCTAGTATTTTGCTGAGAATTTTTGCATCCATGTTCATCAAGGATATTGGTCTGTAATTCTCCTTTTTGATGGGGTCTTTGTCTGGTTTGGGGATCAACGTAATGGTGGCCTCATAAAACGAGTTTGGACGTTTCCCTTCCATTTCTATTTTTAGAACAATTTCAGAAGAATAGGTATTAATTCTTCTTGAAATGTTTGGTAGAATTCCCCTGGGAAGCCATCTGGACCTGGGCTTTTGTTTGTTGGGATATTTTTGATGACTGCTTCAATTTCCTTAGAGGTTATAGGTCTGTTCAGGTTTTCTATTTCTTCCTGGTTCAGTTTTGGTAGTGGATACATCTCTAGGAATGCACCCATTTCTTCCAGGTTATCTAATTTGCTGGCATAGAGTTGCTCATAATATGTTCTTATAATTGTTTGTATTTCTTTGGTGTTGGTTGTGATCTCTCCTCTTTCATTCATGATTTTGTTGATTTGGGTCCTTTCTCTTTTGTTTTTGATCAGTCTGGCCAGGGGTTTATCAATCTTGTTAATTCTTTCAAAGAACCAGCTCCTTGTTTTGTTGATCTGTTCTACTGTTCTTTTGGTTTCTATTTCATTGATTTCTGCTCTGATCTTTACTATTTCTCTTCTCCTGCTGGGTTTAGGCTTAATTGCTCTTCTTTCTCCACCTCCTTTATATGTAGGATTAGGTTGTGTTTGAGACCTTTCTTGTTTCTTGAGAAAGGCTTGTATGGCTGCATACTTTCCTCTCAGGACTGCCTTTGCTGCATCCCAAAGTTTTTTAACAGTTGTGTTTTCATTTTCACTTGTTTCCATGAATTTTTTAAATTCTTCTTTAATTTCCTGGTTGACCCATTCATTCTTTAGTAGAATGCTCTTTAGCCTCCATGTCTTTGAGTTTGTTCTGACTTTCCTCTCATGATTGAGTTCTAGTTTCAAAGCTTTGTGGTCTGAAAATATGCAGGGAATAATCCCAATCTTTTAGTACCGGTTGAGACCTGATTTGTGACCTAGGATGTGATCAATTCTGGAGAATGTTCCATGGGCACTAGAGAAGAATGTGTATTCCGTTGCTTTGGGATGGAATGTTCTGAATATATCTGCGAAGTCCATCTGGTCCAGGGTGTCATTTAAAGTCTTTATTTCCTTGTTGATCTTTTGCTTAGATGATCTGTCCATTTCAGTCAGGGGGGTGTTAAAGTCCCCCACTATTATTGTATTGTTGTCAATGTGTTTCTTTGCTTTTGTTATTAATTGCCTTATATAATTGGCTGCTCCCATGTTTTGGGCATAGATATTTACAATTGTTAGATCTTCTTATTGGATAGTCCCTTAAGTAGGATATAGTGTCCTTCCTCATCTCTTATTACAGTGTTGGTTTAAAATCCAATCTGTCTGAATGCCACCCCAGCTTTCTTTTGGTGTCCATTAGCATGGTAAATGGTTTTCCACCCCCTCTCTTTCAATGTGGGGGTGTCTTTGGATCTAAAATGAGTCCCTTGCCAACAGCATATCGACGGGTCTTGTTTTTTAATCCAATCTGATAGCCTGTGTCTTTTGCTTGGGTCATTTAGCCCATTACATTCAGGGTAACTATTGAAAGATATGAATTTAGTGCCGTTGTATTACCTGTAGGGTGACTGTTACCGTATATTGTCTGTGTACCTTTCCGGTCTATGTTGCTATTAGGTCTCTCTTTGCTTAGAGGACCCCTCTCAATGTTTCTTGTAGGGCTGGTTTCATGTTTGCAAATTCCTTTAGTTTTTGTTTGTCCTGGAAGTTTTTATCTCTCCTTCTATTTTCAATGACAGCCAATATTCTTGGCTGCATATTTTTCTCATTTAGTGCTCTGAGTATATCATGCCAGTCCTTTCTGGCCTGCCAGGTCTCTGTGGATTAGTTCTGTTGCCAATCTAATGTTTCTGCCATTTTAGGTTACAGATCTCTTCTCCTGAGCTGCTTTCAGGATTTTCTCTTTGTCTCTGAGACTTGTAAGTTTTACTATTAGATGTCGGGGTGTTGACCTATTTTTATTGATTTTGAGAGGGGTTCTCTGTGCCTCCTGGATTTTGATGCCTGTCTCCTTCCCCACATTAGGGAAGTTCTCTGCTATAATTGGCTCCAATATACCTTCTGCCCCTCTCTCTCTTTCTTCTTCTTCTGGGATCCCAATTATTCTAATGTTGTTTCGTCTTACCGTATCGCTTATCTCTCGAATTCTGCCCTCGTTATACAGTAGTTGTTTATCTCTCTTTTTCTCAGGTTCTTTATTTTCCAAAATTTGGTCTTCTATATAGCTAATTCTCTCTTCTGCCTCATTTATCCTAGCAGTTAGTGCCCCCATTTTTTATTGCACCTCATTAATAGCCTTTTTGATTTCGACTTGGTTAGATTTTCGTTTTATATCTCCAGAAAGGGTTTCTCTAATAACTTCAATGGTTTTTTCAAGCCCAGCTAGTATCTTTAAAATCATCTTTCTGAACTCTAGGTCTGATATCGTACTAATGTCCATATTGTGTAGGTCCCTGGCAGCAGTCGGTACTACCTCTTGTTCTTTTTGTTGAGGTGATTTTTTCCATCTTGTCATTTTGTCCAGAGGAGAATAGATGAATGAAAGAACAAAATGCTAACAGGTTAACAATGTCCCCAGAAAATATACTCTAAACAAACCAGAAAAGACCTGAAATCGGGGGAAAAGAAAGGAGGAAGAAAAAGAAAATTAAAAAAAAGAAGAGATAAAAACAAACAAAAACAGAACAAAGGGAAAACGGAATATGATCAAATATGATCAGGCTGGTGCATAAACCAGTGCCACACACTAGATTTCGGTGTATTTTGGTCTATTAGAAGAAAGTGCCTCCCAAAATTTTAAAGAAAGAAAAACTTATATGTGTACAAAAATAAGGTTTATTACAATGAAGGGATGGAATATGACTGTAATGATGAAAATTATAAAAAATTTTATAAAAGGAGTTGATAAGAAGTTGTTTGGAAAAAGAAAGAAGAGGATTTAAAAAAAAGGGGGGGGAGAGATTGTGATCAGGCAGGAGACTAGAACAAAGCCATACACTAGAGATTCAGGGTGTATTTTGATCTGTTAGAAGAAACTGTATCTCAAAATTTTAAAGAGAGAACAACTTATATATCTATGGCAAAAATAAGGGTAACTACTATGACGGGATAGAATATGACTCTAAAAATGAAAAATAAAAATGTTTTTTAAAAAAGGGATTAATAAGATGTTGGTTGAAAAAGGGAAAAAGAAAAATTCAAAAAAAAAAAGACAGTTAAAAAAATTAACTTTGAAGGACTAAAGAATCATGGTAAAAAAAAAAAAGCCATGGATTCTATGTGTAGTATTCCCCTAGCACTGGAGTTCTGCCATTCTCATTGATCGGTAAACTTGGTCTTGTCTGCCTGTTCTTGCTCATCTTCTGGGGGAGGGGCTTGTTGCTGTGGTTCTGAAATGTCTTTGCCGGAGGCTGAATTGGCCCACCTTTGCTGGTCTGGGGTAAGGAATCTGCTCAGGTTTGCTCTCGGGAGCTTTTGTTCCCCGCAAGCTTTCCGTTCGGCTTTGGAGGATGAGAGTGAAAAGGGCGGCCTCCCAATCTCCGCTGCGGAGGAGCCGAAAACTCGCGCCCTGCTCCTCAGTGTGCCCCCAGAGAAAAGCAGACAGTTGGGCGCCTGGGTGGCTCAGTTGGTTAAGCGACTGCCTTCGGCTCAGGTCATGATCCTGGAGTCCCGGGATTGAGTCCCGCATCGGGCTCCCTGTTCAGCGGGGAGTCTGCTTCTCCCTCTGACCCTCTTCCCTCTCATGCTCTCTATCTCTCATTCTCTCTCTCTCAAATAAATAAATAAAATCTTTAAAAAAAAAAAAGAAAGAAAGAAAAGCAGACAGTCACTCCCGTCTCCCTGGTCTCCAGCCGCACTCCGTGCTCACCCGGCCTGTGACAGAGCATTTCTATCTCTGGCACCTGACCCCATGTGGCGTCTCCAAACCCAGCAGATCCCTGCAGTGCACTCCCGCGCCGCTCCTCCCGGGGGAGGAAGGGGAGTCTCCCTGGCTCTGCCGCTTGTTGGGTCCCTGCTGGAGGAGCAGTGGCCGGACTGTGCCGCGGATCACAGTTTATGGCAACCCCGAGCTGAGAGCCCGCGCCTCGGCTCCATCTCTGCATCCGGCTTCCCTGCTCTGATACCTGGGAGCTCTGCTGCACTCAGGTACCTCCGGTCTTTCTGTGACCCCGAGGGTCCTGAGACCATACTGTCCCGTGAGGGTTCCACCCCCTGCTTAGCCGCTGGAGCGACATCCCTCAGCGGAGCCGACTTCTAAAAGTTCCGATTTTGTGCTCCGCGGCTCTATCACTTGCCCGAAGCGGCCGACGGAGGTCCCCTCCCCCGCCATCTATCCTCCCGAATATCGCCTCAGATTCACTTCTCTGCACGTCCTACCTTGCCAGTAAGTGGTCGCTTCTCTGTTCAGAGAGTTGTCGCTATTCTCTTCTTTGATCTCCTGTTGAGTTCGTAGGTGTTCAGAATGGTGTGATCCCTATCTAGCTGAATTCCTGAGACCAGATGAAATTTAGGTCTCCTACTCCTCCGCCATCTTGCTCCACCCCCCACAAAGTGTATATTTCTATTTCTAGTTGTCAGCTCTACAGCAGACCTAAGAAATAACTAGTCCATATTAAAAGAGGAAGACAGAAGAGAGATTCATCATGTAAGGAAAAGATAAATATCCTAGCAGGTTATATATATACATATATATATAATTTTATATATATATATAAAATTAGGTAGTTATTTCTTTGACCACAAGGTAAAATAAAGTTAACTAAAAACCACTATTAAAAACAAAAAACACACCAAGATAAAACAGAACACCCCAGGAAAGTCATGATCCTAATATTCTCAATACTGCTAATGTACTTCAATTTTAGAATCCACTTAGAACAAGACATCAATACTTCATTATAATTCCAGACAAGAGATGTGGAGAAATTTTTAATTTCCTTATTTCATATGTTGGTAAGTTGATAGAAAGTGTTGACAATGGACTGCCCAAGAAATAACCAACTCCGGGGAATATATCGCTTCAAGTTAAAAACAGAATTAACTACAACTAATAAAAACAACAATAACTGAAAATAATAACAGTATGGATAAGGGAAAGAGGCAGGAAATAAGATGAGTTTTATTACCTCTCTATCTTTCCCTGTGGGGAAATAATATATATTGAAAAATATGGATAAATCACCAGAAACCAGAAGTTTCTGTGTATTTCTTATTGTCATGGGGACCACCAGAGGAAAATAAAACTGATTATTTGTGGGGAATGGGGTGGAATAAACTAGGAGGGGATACATTACTTTTACTTTTGTAACCCTCGGTATTGCTGAAATCTCTTATTTTACTCTCCAAACAGTATTAATAAAAATGAATACATAATTATAATGTAGTCCATCTATTTCATATTCCCCACCTGATGTTTCAATCCTCTCCAAGATATGTTAAATGCTTGAATACCTCTGGTGAGTGACAGGTAACCAAATATAACTCAAGGCAGACACAAAACTATTTGTTTCCCTTATATCTCTAAATAATTTTACTGATACTACATCTGTTTTCCAGCCATTGGGAGGTAAATTCTCCCTCAACCTACTCTTCTAAACGGTCTCTCTTTCTTCAAATATCTTCTTTTGTGAACATATCGTTAAAGTACCTACAATGTTCTAAACCCTTTAGATACATGAACTCAATCCTCCCTTGGAAGTCCTTGAGGATGGTACTCTATTATCCCCATTTTATAGAGGAGGCAGTAAGGCATAGAAAACTAAAATAACTTATTTAATAACATCTCAAAGTGGGAAGACCAGGATTTGAACCCAAGCAGCCTGGTTTCAGCACCCATGCTCTTAGTAGCTGCACTGCTTTTCTTACTACAGAACAAAATCTAAATGTTAAGTCTAACTATGGTTGTTGCCTGAGTACCTTTCCTATTCCCATCAGTTTGCTAGTGTTAGTAAAAGTGCTGCCAGCAATAGAGCAGATGCTATTCCGGGGACGGTCTGATTCAGAAAGATTAAAATGAAACACCATCTTCCTCATTCTGAACACTTCTCATCTCTGATGGTAACTTTTTTTTTCCCCCTTTCGGTGTATGTGTGTGTGTGTGTGTGTGTGTGTTTTGTTTTTGGTTTTTTGCACAGCAGCCATATCACACTTTTGACATGTTTTACTCACAGTGAACTCCATGTTGCTATTCTTTCACATCTTTAGTTAAGCCCTAGTTCCTTCATCTTGTCCTTTTATAAAATTCATATTTTGTACTCAAGTGTGGTCATCTTTCCTTATTATATTTTTCCACTTTCAGCTGAGGAAATCAAATCAATAATGGCTAAGCAAGACAGCAAAACTACAGTTTATTGGTTAAGAGTTTTGACTCTCCAGTTAAACTGACCTTGCTCACATTTCAGCTCTGTATACCTCACTGAGCCTCAGTTTGTTTGTTGACCAATCATGGCCCTAATTTTGCATGAGACCTATTTCAGAGCTCTCTTACAATGTCGAAAGGTAACTACTTAATAGATAAGCTATGTGTCCAAAAGTGCACTACCAATTAATTATTGAATTTATTTATTTTTGTAGCACTCTGTAAATATTTACTGAATGTTGAGGTGATAACATATTCAAAGGGCATTTTTTGTTATCTTTTCTAAACTAGGAAATCGATGCAGCATCTGAGACCAAGAACCATACTGTATAGTGTAGAAAATAATGACCTACCATAGAGGATGCTTAGTGAATGTGTCTCAAATGAACATGTCCCAGAAATATTTGGTTGATCTAATTCCCTCTCTCTCTTTCTGTGTCTTTTCTTTTGTTCCTCAGGTTTAGTAGCAAGGAGAAAGGAATCTCTCTGCATTCCTAGGTTGGCTTTATTTTGAACAGCTTTAGTAGGTCCAAGGGACTCTCCTTCCTCAAAGAACCATTGACTCTTTGCATTGGAATGGACCTCAAACGATTTTCTAATCAACTTTCAAGTTTGTGGATGAGGAAGCTAAGGCCTACCTCAGCATGGGTCATTCCCACAATGTCACCTATAAGGGGTATCCCAATTTCCCATTTTTTGTGCCACCTTTCAGCTTCTAATATAACACACATTTTGGGATATTAATCCAAACTCTTAAAAATGAAACAAGGTGGAGTTTTGTTTGTTTTGTAGCAAAGATGATAGAAGAAAGGCAATTTCACAATTTGAATATAAATTTGTAGTTCTGATTTTTTGGGGGGGCTCACCCTTTCAAGAAATTGAGGAGCGCTCTAGACTCCAGTTCCCACAGAGAAAACTCAAATACATTTACATACAGTTGTGCTTACAATTTGAGGAAGTTGGTGGAATCCCTTTAGCCTATCTGTGGACCTCAGATTAAAAACCCAAGACCTGAACTCTTTTGAGAGCAAACGTTTGTCTGTATTCCCCTTTAGCATCTTCCAGATAAAAAAATCTGGGGCAGGTAATTTACTTTGTATTAGAATACTCCATTTCTCTTGAGTTACGTGAAGAACTTTATCATATCTGGTTAATGGATAGAAACCTAAAGTTGGCTGTATCTAAGGAAAAAACACATTAAGAAGGCATTGATTGATAAGAATGTCCTTGACAAACTCAATAAAAGAAAGAGAATAGTGCATGTCCAATATTTAAGTAATAATACTATCTTGCTCTCCCAATACACTCCCACAATTACGGGCCTCTTGCCTCATTTTTCTCAGTACACTTAAAAACATCCTTATGGCCACACATAGTGGCCTGTCAATTGCCATGAAATAATTTTCATAAAATTTTAGAGAAATGCCAATGAGATTCAGATGTGACATTGAATTTTATACCCTTTTGGAAATTTTAGAGAATTAAAGCCACATTGCCAGTGTTTTGTTGTTGTTGTTGTTGTTATTGTTATTGTTATTGTTTCTTCTTTGACTGGTTTTAGAAGAGTCAGGGAAAACATAAATCGGTTTGCAACATTTGGGGAGAGTAATTTATAGACACCTCGCTACACTGGCATGCTGTGACCCTGTGATGGGAAAGCAAGGATGAGCTGACTATTCCTTAATAGGTGGTAACTAGGGTGTGACTTGTCCCTTGTGTTAAGAATGTGTCAAGGCCTCCTTTGGATCTTAGCAAACCTTCCATTGCGCTTGTAACAGATAAAGGTCAAGAGAAAATCATATGTAATACAATCCTATACTATTGGACTATACAAATTTATATGAAGATCATGGTTTGTGCTCATATAAAAATCTGGCAGGACAAGTCTGATACCTATTGTTATAAACCATCCAACCAATAGTGCCTTCAGAAACTTCTCTGAGCATTTCTTCATCTTACCGCAGTCAGTGATGGTCAAATAAATAATGCAATACTTTGCATTTATGTACTTTCCAAAGTGCTTTCATTTCCATAGTCCCATTTGATCTTTACACCAATCTTACAGGGTTAGCGGTATAGGTTATATATTTTTATTTTTTCTTTGTAGAAATAGATTAGAAGTAATACTGTACCTTGTGCTGAAATGTTCTAAAGATTCATTTCCTTATGCCTTGAGGTCATACTAAATAAAATTATCATAAAATTGTTTTATAACCCGTTGTTCTTTTTCCTAAAACTATTGCAATAGAAATGAGAATTAAAAGAACTACATGGATTCCGGGGGGGGGGGGCGGGAATCTATTTTTAAGGACAACATGTTTTAGAAAATTAAAAATAAAACTAGATATTATAGTAAACATACCTATTTCAAGAAGAATGGAGAACAATTTCTATTAGTCATATTCTAAGCAAATGAAAACCTACACTCCACTTCTTAGTAAATCAGTTATTTTTCATAATGAAATAGTCCTGAAAGAATTAGAACAGGCATGTCAAATATTTGGCATGCATGCTGATACGATGTCTCCTTCGTTTATGGCAGTCATATCTGATTAATCCAGGCACTCTTTCTTACAGAGCTCAGATTTAGCTTCAAGGTTCTTTGGAGCAAATGCAATCACCATTAGTGGATAAGAGTTTTCAAGTGGAATGAAGTTACTTGGTCATTTAACTACATACAAGTCTGTGAGTTCACAGAGTGTGATTAATTGTGATTATTTTCTGTAACCCACTCCCAACCTGCAAAGAAGAAAAATTTATATAATAGAAGTTGACATAAATATGGGCTTTGTGAATGCAGACATATTTATAATGGACAATAAATTGACTAATGGATGAAAACAAAAGGAATAACAGAGGAAACTTTTCTTGGTGTGGTTTTTATTTGAAGTCTAGATGGACCATGAACACAAACCTGAACAGAGGAGATATAATCATGTGTCTATCTGCAGGTCTAGCCACCCTGTTTGCCTATAGCATCCCTAACTACTATGTGGCTTCCGTGATAGCACACTAAGTAACTAAGCTGAGGTCAAAAAGAGACAGCTTTTTCTTTGTCAGGCCACATTGGAGGGCTATCAACAACACATATTATAAAGTGGTCTTTTTTTTTTTTTGCCATAAGAGAAATAAATTTAGGACAGCTAAAGGTGGACAGATGAATTTAGTCACCTAATATTTTCATCTTAAAGTTTATTAATTTATTTTAAGCAATCTCTACACCCATTGTGAGGCTCAAACTCATGACCCTGAGAGCAAGAGTCGCTTGCTCTTCTGACTGAGCCAGCCAAGCAGCCCCTAATATTTTTTTCTTAGGGACCAAACCTTCCAACTGCAAATTTAATGCTGACACCTATAGTCACAAAACAAACCAAACGAAGGAAAAGAAAACATGGATATCAACCATAAGAAGCAGATCATACAGATTTTTATTTTTTGCCAATAGCATTAGTCATAATGTTAAGAGTTAGTTGGACAAAAGACTATATTTTTATTGTATCTTTGAAAAAATTCATGGAAAAAGACTAACGCTAAGTGCTTTTAAGCATATGTGAGAATCTTCCATAAAGATAAATAATATGGTGTGTTAATTTGCTTTATTTAATGAAATGTATTAATGAACTGATGTTTCTTGGATTGAGTTATTTGTTCTATACTCTGTTCTCACAACACTCATCTCAGTTAAGGAAGACATAATTCATGGGTTAACATATCTTCCAAACAAGACAGTAAGCACCAGAAAGGAAAAAAGACTGTTATGCTCCCTTCAGAAGTTCCAGTACTTTGAGCATTTCCAACATACAAATTAAAAAAAAAAATATATATATATATATATAAATTATATGAAAGATAAAAAGAACAGATTGAAAAACAAATTTAATAACAAGTCCTGAGACATTTCTGTTGTATTTATTTTCTCCTCCACTAATGAAAGCAGAGTGCTTAACCCAGAGAAAAAATGCAACATATTTTTGAATATCGATTAAAACAATGCTCAAAAATTAATTATGAAAGAATCTCTTATTCATTGGTAACTACAATACACCATGCAAACTAATGCTCTAGGTTAATAGGAAGTGATTTTGCACTTCCTCTTTCACTGAGTTGTAAAGGTGTATTTTCTTAGATTATTATTAGAATATAAGTTGCTGCATCTCCCTGTCATGGAAAGATGGATTATTGTAGGATTTACTTGTCAGGCTGTGAAATGACCCACAGCATTAAAGCAGCCCAAGCGCTCATTTCTGAAGTGGTCTCATTGCTTTCAATGTGGGATATGATGAATCACTGCTGGGTGTGTCAGTGTTTTTCCTAAAATGCTAATCTATGATTCAAAATGCACTCATATACATACATATACCAAGAGGGATAATGTGAGCAAGAAAGGGTTTGCAACACAAAGAAAAAAAGAGAACAAATAGAGGATAGAGGACCAACCAGATGACCACAGAAAAACTGCAAGTGATTTGGAAGCTCAGTGAAAGCAACATCAAAGAAAATAAAAACAAGCACAATGAATTAGATGATCTATATTAAAAATCTAGTGCCACTCTTTCTTAGTGTCCTCAGTTCTAATGTTAGCTAAATTATCAGGTTGGTTTTTCTATAGAACACTCATTGGAAAGTTATTTGTCAAACTTCTTTATTATTTATCACAGAGATGATTGGATCTGTACAGAAATATAAGAAATGTAATCGCCTTCATTTTTGTTATTAGCAGCAAAATGAACAAAGGAAAAATGAACTAATTTTTTTTGTTTTTCATTTTAAACTGTGATATTAACTTCAAATGTATGAAATAGAGATAGGGAAGGTCACTCGTATATGTAACATAGCGATACTTCCATTACTATAGATAAATATTTATGAATGCCACATACAAATATGTATCTTTAGAACAGGCATCAGGCTATTTGACATAATAGCTTTAAAAGACATTTTGGGGGGCACCTTGGTGGCTCAGTTGATTAAGCGGCCAGCTCTTGTTTCTGTTCAGGTCATGATCTCATGGTTGTGGGACTGACTGAGCCCCACCTTGGTTTCTGTGCTCAGCGGGGAGTCTGCTTGAGATTCTCCCTCTCCCTCTGACCTTCCTCTCTCTCTGTCTTTCTCAAATCAATAAATAAATCTTAAAAAAAAGTATTTTGGGAATGAGCAGGAATTATGAAAAAGACATAAAAAAAGTAGAAACAAATTATAAGTGGGTAAGAGACAACCAAAAATAACAAATAACAAATAAAAATGTATGAAATAATTTAAAAAGTAAGTAGAAAGAAAAGTGATAAGCAGGATGACCCGTAGGACTTAAAGAAGAAAGAATTTTGGAAAAGAACTCACAACACTCTCTTAATTGGAGTCCACCCAGGAAGCTGCTTAAAATGGAACGAGAGTGTAATAGAAAAAGTCCTGGAACTTGGGCAAGAAAATCTGGGTTTGGGAGCTATATACAGCACTTAGAAATTGTGAGACCATTCAAAAATGCTTCTATTGTCCGTCTCATGGGAAATAGTTTGTAGGTTGAAGTAAAATAATAGATAAGTAAGATACTGAAAAATTACGGGACATACAACCAATGTAAGGAATAGGAATATGGTGTAATCATGTAGAATGTGACTCTGGGGTTATTCTGCCTCATTCATTCCCTGCTTTCACCATATAAAAGTGATGAAGCTAGTTATTTAATCACATGTTGCCTTATTTCCTCATTTGCCATCTTTACATAGATTGTAATCAGTGCAAATAATGATAAAATAAAAGTCATGTGAAACACGTGGAATAATACCTAGTATAATTTGATGCATGTGAGTTATTATTATTCATTTTGCTATAGGCTGATATGGTGAGCGCTGTGAATTGTGTAAGACTGTTGAATCACAGACCTGTACCTCTGAAACAAATAATACATTATATGTTAAAAAAAAAAAAAGAAGAAGAAGAAGAAGATAGCAGGAAGGGAAGAATGAAGGGGGGGAAATCGGAGGGGGAGACGAACCATGAGAGAGGATGGACTCTGAGAAACAAACAGGGTTCTAGAGGGGAGAGGGGTGGGGGAATGGGTTAGCCTGGGGATGGGTATTAAAGAGGGCACGTTCTGCCTGGAGCATTGGGTGTTATACGCAAACAATGAATCATGGAACACTACATCAACAACTAATGATGTATGGTGATTAACATAACAGAATAAAAAAATTAAAAAAATAAACAAACATGAAGGTCAATACATCTTTTTATGTAGTCATCCTCTCTGTGATAAACCATGAAGTTTGATAACTAGCTTTCAGATGGAAATGAGTTTTCTATAGAAAAGCCAACCTGATAATTTAGCTAGGAGTAGATTTGAGGACATTTATAAAGTGTGGCACTAGAATTGTAATAAGGATTATCTGATTCATTTTTGTTTTGTTTTGTTTTGTGTGATACTTGTTTCATTCTGGTTTAACTAAATTTCCAATTCACTTGCAAGTTTTTTGTTCTGGTTGAAGGACAACCAATTGGGAAACATCGTGATTGAGCAGTCTTTAGCTCAGGCATCCATGATATATTGCAGAGATAATCTCTAGGCACATAGATGCAGTAGAGAGAAATCATGACTGGCTTTTGGTCCTATGCCTAGCCTTGGGACGAAGATAAAGGAAAAGGAGGAGAGCAGGAGGCATGCATGTAACAAATTGCTTCAGGGAAAGGCCTGGGACTGTACCATTTATTTATACATCCCTTACTGGAGAAAACACTTGTTCTCTCAGATCTCCCTTTATGTTCTGAATGTCTGGAAAAGAGTGTGTTGCTATCGATGCTTTAGGGAAGAGCGGCAAAACAAAAAAGGCAATGCTGCTGAGCCTTGTGTAATGAGAGCCACACGCTGGTCATGAATCCGGCTTGAGGCTCTCACTCTGTGATCCACCGAGGAATCTGTTATATCAGAGCCAGCACTGTCCTCATGGTGACAGGCATGCGCACATCAACACATACTTCCTTGCACTTGTGCACAGCCACATGCATTCACACACTCACACATGTGAACACATATGGTCACATGGTAAAATGGGTTTCCATTCCAAAAGACTTGTGCAATAATTATTGAGACAAATAAAATCAACTTATTCATGTTCTATTCTGGCACCTTGGCACTTACTGAGCTGCCAACCGGATGACTTCTTTATTGCAAGAAAATAGGAGTACGTTGGCAAATTTTATGTAAATGGTCATGATCATTGCATTGAAGGTTGACACTTCTTGATTTCCACTTTCTTCATTTCTTCACAACCAGTTTCCTAGTCTCCAGTGCTATGCCCTAGAGTTGCTGAATACTAAGGGGAAGAAAAATAAAACACCTCAAGGGAATGGTTTGTAATAATGGGAGTCAGTGGGAATCTCAGTCAAGCCATTGTGTTTTAGAGAATAATAAAGGAATTCAATGCATTTTAAAAGAATTGAAGTGTCGGGGGCGGAGCAAGATGGCAGAGGAGTAGGAGACCTAGATTTCGTCTGGTCTCAGGAATTCAGCTGAATAGGGATCAAACCATT
>NW_027397077.1:36227891-36239788 GCF_003265705.2 Callorhinus ursinus | reverse complement strand
TCCAAAGAAGACATCCAAATGGCCAACAGGCACATGAAAAAGTGCTCAACATCACTCGGCATCAGGGAAATCCAAATCAAAATCTCAAGGAGATACCACCTCACACCTGTCAGAATGGCTAAATTTAACAAGTCGGGGAACGACAGATGTTGGCGGGGATGTGGAGAAGGGGGAACCCTCCTACACTGTTGGTGGAAATGCAAGCTGGTGCAACCCCTCTGGAAAACAGTATGGAGGTTCCTCAAACAGTTGAAATTAGAGCTACCATTCGATCCAGCAATTGCACTACTGGGTATTTACCCCAAAGATACAAATGTAGGGACCCGAAGGGGTACATGCACCCCAATGTTTATAGCGGCAATGTCCACAATAGCCAAAGTGTGGAAAGTGCCAAGATGTCCATCGACAGATGAATGGATAAAGAAGAGGTGGTATATATACACTGTGGAATATTATGCAGCCATCAAAAGGAATGAGATCTTGCCATTTGCAACGACGTGGATGGAACTGGAGGGTGTTATGCTGAGTGAAATAAGTCAATCAGAGAAAGACATGTATCATATGACCTCACTGATATGAGGAATTCTTAATCTCAGGAACAAACTGAGGGTTGCTGGAGTGGTCGGGGGTGGGAGGGATGGGGTGGCTGGGTGATGGACATTAGGGAAGATATGTGCTACGGTGAGCACTGTGAATTGTGCAAGACTGTTGAATCACAGATCTGTACTTCTGAAACAAATAACGCAACATATTTTAAGAAAACAGAAAAAGAAGAAGATAGCAGGAGAGGAAGAATGAAGGGGAGTAAGTCAGAGGGGGAGACGAACCAGGAGAGATGATGGACTCTGAAAAACAAACTGAGGTTTCTGGAGGGGAGGAGGGTGGGGGGATGGGTTAGCCTGGTGATGGGTATTGAAGAGGGCACATTCTGCATGGAGCACTGGGTGTTATGAACAAACAATGAATCATGGAACACTACACCAAAACAAATTATGTAATATATGGTGATTAACATAACAATTAAAAATTAAAAAAAAAAGAGTGAACCCTAATATAAGTTATGGACCATATACATGGAATTTAGTTAATAATGCATCAATATTGGCTCATCAATTGCAACAAATGTACAGTAATGCAAGATGTTAATAATAGGGGAAATGTGTGGGTGGGAGTGGTATGGGACATGTGGGAACTCTGTACTTTCTGCTCAATTTTTCTGTAAACCTGACTGCTCAAAAAGTATAGTCTGTTTATTAGAAACAAAAAAAACAAAACAAAAACAAAAACAAAAACAAAATAAAAGAATTGAAGTGTCAAATAATTTTTTAAAGTTTCCATTTTCTCATACAGTATAATCAGTGAGCCACAAATGACTCATTTATCAGCCCATCAGCAAGTTTCCTTTGTATCACCAACAGGAAAACCAAGAAGGGACACAGCTTTCTTATGAAGTGGTCATGTCTTTATATGTTATACTCAAACAATGAATCATGGAACACTACATCAAAAACTAATGTTGTAATGTATGGTGATTAACATAACATAATAAAATAAAACAAACAATTATTTTTATATATATCATAATTAGGTCTCTTGAAAGGAGAAATTTAAAAAATTTCTAAAATGTGAGACCTATTACAACTTAAGATGACCCAGCTTGATTTCTCCTTCATGCCTTCCTTCCCTCTTTCCTCTTTTTTCCCTCCTTCCTTCCTTTTCTTCTGTTTTTCTCCCCTCCTCTCTTACTCTCTTTCTTGTTAGCAAATGTGAAAGAGACAGTGTAGCAAAGGAGAGCATGACTTCATCTCTGAAGTAAGAAGGTCTTGTATTAAAATCAGTCCCAACAGTGACCAGTTGTGTGGCCTTTGACAAACTCCTTAAATTTTCTAAGCCTTGCTTCCCCATTTCCAAAATGGTACCACCCTCCTGGGCTGTTGTAAAAGTTGGATGAGTTCATGTTCTATTTAGAACAGTGCCTGGCACATGAGAAGCCCTCAGACCATTTCAATTTATATTACTCTCTAGAGGGATTATGAAATATACTCAAGGATACCAGAAGATAATATTGCATTAATTTTGATATATTTGTGATCAGAGTAGATATCGTCAGAATGGCTCAAACAACACATTCTTGTGTGAAAAGACACAGATATCAAAGGAAAGGAACATTTTGGAATAAGTCTACACCTGAGATTTTGTTTCATGTTTAGATAAAATCTGACAAGAACAAAGAACAAAGAGGAACTCACAAGTTATAAAGAAAAATAAAGTCAAAATTTGGCAGATATTAAAGAAATTTCAAGCACCCAAAGTAAAATCTCTCTTCGTGAAGTCTGATTTTTATCACCCAAACTCAGAATCCTCTGTATTGGAAACGTTGTAGGGATGATATTACACAGAAGCAAAAATCAAGAGAGCTCAAGTGACATGTTTGAAGGTAAGGAAGAGAGATATGATTGAGCTGTATACAGTTTGGCCAAACTGATGAAAATAAGAAGATAGAAGGCTCTATAGAGCTGGATAGGGTTTTGACTGTTGACTGATTAATGCCTACAACTGTATGCATCATTTCAAGACAATCTACATGCAAGTTTTCATTCGCTGAGAAAGGTATGTTAGTTTATATTGATACCCTCTTGCTCATTCTGTTTCCTTTGTTTTGAAGGAAGTATTCCTTCCACAGTGTGTAAATTCTTCTTCATTTATCAAACAATAGAGATGTCCGTTTGTTATATTACATTCTAAAATATACTCCTGCTGCAGAAAATTAGTCACTCCTTCATCTGTCCTACAGAATCCTATGCCATTCCTGTTGATTATTTCCATGATAAGAAAAGGAGCTATTTCCCCCCATTTCCTAGTTCCTTAGTGCTTGACTGTCTGAAATGAGAGTCATCAAATGACTGAATGGAATAGCAAAGGAGATATCAGAGGACATAGAATACCAAGTGTGCCCACAATCAAGTCCCAGATGCTCTCTTCTACTGTAGGTTCCAGGATACCCATTTCTATCATTCCCTTTCCTGTAGATGAGGGCAATCAGAATGACAAGACTCCTAACAACTTGTAAGGCATCTCATTAACATTTCCCTTATATTCTCCTTAAAAGAAGTTACTGCACCAGACTTATGCCATCTACAAATAGAACAACTCCCAACAAAATAAAACTTGGCCTCTACTGAAGACTAGATTTTGTAAAGATTCATGAGGATTTTTAAGAAAGAGCAAGAATGTAGTACTTTAAATATCCATTTATGGTCTTAAATGAAAAACTCTACAATAATCCAATTTAAATTATACAAATCCCACTGCCATATTTTCATAACACTTTCTATAGCAATGCCTTGTCAATAGCACAAGGTATTTATTAGTTCAAATAATTTCGTACAGCCATTGTGCTCCTCAATTCACATGTAGAAAACTAAATGAATGAAAACATCAATGTCCTTATACCTGACATCAAAGTTATGAACAAAATAACCCGATTTTAGAACATAAAAACCCTGGAGTGATAATGAGAATTTGGTTCTTCACTTTGACTTCTCAGTTTTCTCTATATCAGTGAATTCCACAGGTCATTAATCTAAATTCCCTTTGATTAAGGCACAACAACAACAAAACAAAAAAAGATACTAGAGATCTGTGATTTATGAATATACAGTCTCTTAAACCTTATACTTATTTAATATTTCTCTATATTCCTAGAATTTCACATGTGAACCCTCTCGTGTACTCAAAACTTATCATCCCGCCTTTGGTTTTAAAAAACATTGGATTCTGTGGCCGGCTGAGGAGCCATTTCTACTTGAGCTAACAATTTAGCTATCTGACTTCTCATTGGCAAATATTACCTTTTTCTTCCTTCTGTTAACAGGTCTAATGTTTCCTAACTGTAGCAATTAAGTCCATCCTGACTGCATTCTAGGAAGTAAAGGGATAATTGGCAACTATTGTTTGTGCCAGTTTTCTGATAAGTTGGAATCTAAGCTAATGGTCTCAGTTCAGGCTTTCTTCTTCTTTACTGGTTCTTTTTCCAGAGCCATAAATTAGCATTCTCTGATCTCCATGGTCCCCTGGAGTCAGTAATTTCTTCTCTCAAGTTTTTGTAGATCCAAAGTGTTTGGCTATTAAGTAATATATACTGGCTTCAAGAACTTTTCTCCTTGGTTAAACTCATGTACTGCATACAAATTGATGCTAAGGGCAGCTGCTTGATTCATCTCGTCAAATATAAATTCAGTATCCAAATGTCCTTTTGCCCTAGTTTCTGTACATAAATAATTCTGCTTATGTCTTCATTGAAAATTAAAGTAAGTTTCCATGATTGGGGCTCATTTTTGAATGTCAAGGTTATTAAACATGTTATTAAGTTCAAATCCATTTTTTTCTCATTAGTGTGCCAGTGAAAGATTGATTCAGTGATTCACTTAACAAACTCCTGTATTTAAATAATATTTGGGAGACCTTAAGTGAGATTGTGAAAGCGTAATCTCTTTCTCTCTCCATACATATATTATGACCATATTGTTAAGAATTTTATTTCCTATTCTTATGTATTTTACACATAAAATAATTTCAATGAGCTCTTGGTAAAATGGCTTCAGTTTGATTTTTCTGTGCTCAGGTCAAACCTATACTGATGAAATGAATCAATATTCAAAGTATGCTACATCATATGTTGGTGGAATGGTCCCAGAGGTAGAATCAGAAAATGTGGATTTCAGCCTTAATCAATGATATTCTGGGTTCGTTTCTCATTAAAAGGTATGTATTTTAACAAAGAAAAATCTAGACCTGTTGTTCTCAAAGTGTGATGCAACTTTCTATAAAAATCCCCAAGACACTTGTATTGGGGCTGGAAGGTCAATGTTAGTTTTATGATAGTGTTAAGATGTTATTTACCTTCTTCATTTTCATTGTCTCATGAGTACACAGTGGAGGCTGTACATTATAGGAAGAGTGCATAGATGCTGCATAGCATGTGAAAATAACAACACTCTGATCCTGAAGGAATATGTGTTTGTTTTTTTTTTAAATTCCATTTTAATTTATAATGTAGGAAGAAGAGAGATCCACTTCTGGCATGACACTGTGAAGAGCTCCTCTTACCTGTTCCCCAGTGACATTGTCAAAGTTACAACAACAGCAATGACAACAACAACAACACAACCATTCAAAGCCTTTGGAAATGGTCCTAATGAAGAAATATCTATTCAGAAAAAATCTATGAAAATTCAGTAAGAAAGTTTTGAGTCTGCGGTTTTTTAACTGAGACTGCTCCCTCCATGTACACTGCCATCTCCCCAGCTCAGGGAGGTGGAAACTCCACTTTAGACTGTTGCAGCCAAAAACACAGGAGACCCTCCTGCCCCGGTGCCCAGCCAGGGTGCTTTGTTCCTGGGAGGAGCTGGACTTCAGCATTTCTTATTCTGTCCCCAGGTGCCTGATGCTGAGGTTAAGTCCTACAACATTTCAAACAAGAAGTGAATATTCCTTTCTTCTGTTCAACCCCTGCTCATGAAAGGCAGGCACTATCTTAGACACAGTACCACTGAGAATACTGGGACTCTCATAGTCCTTCCTAGGCTCCTAAAGAAGTGGTTCCAAACCAAGACAGGCAAGCTGAGAGGACCTCAGGCTTCTATGACCCCATCACTCAGTTCCTGAATGGGAGTGTCACTCAGGGAGAAGCTTGCTATTGTCCCTACTCCCAGCTTCAGAGCTCTGGCTCAGAGATTTTGCATGGGGGGTGAGGTAGGGTGGGTTAAAATAGATACTGTCCACTCTCTTCCCAGTGGAACTCATTTCATTTGCAATAGACTGTGGAGAAATTTAAACTGCACTCAAGAACAGTGAAGGTTGTGGTAAAAGGTAAATGGAAGGACATATGTGGACCTACTAGAGCTACATAGGAGTAACATTTCTATAAATAATTGGAATTAAGCTAGTATAAATGTGAAACTGATTTTGATGAGTTAAGATGTATATGGTAAACCCTAGAAAAATGACAAAAAATATATTTAAAAAACATAGTGAAAATAATAATTAATGAAGCTAAATGATATATTAGAAAATGTTCAGTTAATAAAAATTAAAGCAGTAAATGAGGAATAGAGGAACAAAAAATGAGGTATATATATAGAAAACAAAAAGAAAAATAAGATATGAAACCAACTATATGAATAATATTAAATGTGAAAGGATTAAACAATACACTTAAAAAGCAGAGCATGTGGGGTGCCTGTGTGCCTCAGTCTCTTAAGTGTCTGCCTTCAGCTCAGGTCATGATCTCAGGGTCCTGGGATGGAGCTCCGATTCAGGCTCCCTGTTCAGTGGGGAGTCTGCTTTTCCCTTTGCCCCTCCCCACTCATGCTCTCTTTCTTTCTGTCTCTCTCTCTCAAATAAATAAATAAAATCTTAAAGGGTAGAGGTTGTCAGATTAGACACCCCCCCAATAAAAGAGAGATAATCCAATTATATGTTGTCTATAGGAAACAACAGATTAAAAGAGACAAATATACTGAAAAGGACAAAAATATATATCATGCAAACATGAAATGTGATTACAGGAAAGGTGGAATGGCTATACTAGTATCAGTTAAAATAGACTTCAAGAGTAAAAAATGTCACTAGAGATAAAAAGGTACATTTCATAATAATAAGAGATCAAAGCACAGGAATTTATAATAATTATAAATATACATGAACCTCATAACAATGTATCAAAATAGATAAATAAAGGGAAAATATTTAATTCAGCAATAATGGTTGGAGACTCATTTCCCTATTGTCAATAATGGACAGGACAAAGAGACAGAAGATCAACCAGGGTTCAGAAGTAAGGCACAGCACTATTAACCAAGTAGATCTAACAAACATATATACAATATTCCAAATTAAAAGAACCAAATACCAAATATACAATTCTTTCAAGTGTACATAGTACACCCAGAATAAACCCTTAAATTTAAAAGGATAGAAATTTGAAAGTATATTCTCCAACAAAAATTAACTCAGAAATCCATAACAGGAAAAAATTAGGGAAACTCACAAAAATGGAGAAATTAATCAACACATTACTAAATAAATTATGGGTCAATAATTAAGTAAAAAAGGAAGTTTAAAAATTCTTTGAGATAAACGAAAGTAAAGTACCACATAACAAAACCTATAGGATGTAGTGAAAGCAGTCTTCAGTGAGGAATTTATAGCTGTAAATACTTACATTAAGAAAGAAAAAAAAATCAAATCAATAAACTAACCCGTCTCCTTAAGACACTGGAAAAATAGTAACAAACTAAACTTAAATCAAGCATAAGAAATAAACTAATAAAGATTACAGTAGAGGGGCCCCTGGGTGACTCAGGTGGTTAAGCATCTGCCTTCGGCTCAGGTCATGATCCCAGGGTCCTGGGATCGAGCCCCGCATTGGGCTCCCTGCCCAGGGGGGATCCTGCTTCTCCCTCTGCCTGCCACTCCCCCAACTTGTGCTCTGTCTCTCTGTGTGTCAAATAAATAAATAAAATCTTAAAGAGAAAAGATTACATTAGAAATTCACAAAATATAGAATAGAAAAACAATAGTTAAAATCAATAAAACCAAAAGCTGGTTCTTTGAAAAGTTCAACAAAATTGACCAATCAATAGACAGACAAAAAAAAAAAAAGATAAAAGTCAACTTGTTAGAATCAGAAATAAAAGCAGAGGCATTACTACCAACCTCCAGAAGGAAAATAAGATTATAAAGGAATACTATGGACAATTAGACTCCAACAAATTATATAACTTAGATAAAATGGACAAATTCCTAAAAAAGTACAAACTACCAACATTGACTCAGAAGAAACAGACAATATGAATAGGATTATAATAAGTGAAGAGATTTAATCAGTATACAAAAATCTACCCACAAAGAAAAACCTGGGTCCAGATGGCTTTATCAATTAATTCTATCAAACATTTAAAGAAAGCCAAATACTGATTTCCACAAAGTCATCCAAACAATATAAAGGAACACTTACTCACTTCTTTTATGAGGCAAGTGTTATCCTTAAAACCACAAAAAGAGGGGCCCTGGGTGGCTCAGTCACGTTGAGCATCCAAGTCTTGGTTTAAGCTAAGGTCACAATCTCAGGGTTGTGAAGATGAGCCGTGCATTGGGCTCCATGATGGGTGTGGCTCATGCTTGTAATTCTCTTTCTCCCTCTCTCTCTGCCCCTCCCTGCCCTGCTCTCTCTCTCTAAAAAAAACAACAAACCAAACCAACAAACAAAAAAACAGAAAAAGATATCATGAAAATAAAACCTATATAATCCTCTACTTTATGAATACAGATGCAAAAAAAAAACCTAGCAAATTGAATTCAACAATATAATAAAAGAACTGTATACCATAATCAACTGAAATTTATATCAGGAGTGCAAGATTAGTTTAAATCCAAAAATCAATTAACATAATAAATCATAATGATGTAGAAAAATAATATTCACTGAAATCTAACACCCTTTCGTGGTAAAACTACTCAACAAATTAGGAATAAAAGGGAACTTCTTTAACTTGATAAAGGACATCTATAAAAACACAGAGCTGATGTCATACTTAGTAATGAAATACTGGATGCTTAGTAACGAAATACTTAATGATGAAAGACTTGATGCTTTCCCCTAATATAAGGAACAGGACAAGAATGCTCGTTCAGGGGCGCCTGGGTGGCTCAGTCAGTTAAGAGGCTGCTTTCAGCTGGGGTCATGATCCCAGAATCCTGGGATCGAGCCCCACGTTGGGCTCCTTGCTCACTGGGGAGACTGCTTCTCCCCTGCCTGCCACTCCCCCTGCTTGTGATCACTCTATCCCTGTCTCTCTTTCTGTGTCAAATAAATAAATAAAATCTTAAAAAAAAATAGCAGCTACCATTAAAAAAAATTAAAAAAAAGAATGCTTGTTCATACTACTTCTGCTTAATATTGTACTGGAGGGTCTAGTCAGGGCAATTAGGCAATACATACTTATATACATACATGTATGGTATCTAGATTAGAAATAAAAAGGTAAAACTATTTCTATTCACAGATGACATTATCACGTATTTCGAAAATCCTAAAGGATCAACTGAAAAACTCTTATACCTAATAAATGAGTTAAAAAATGTTCACAAGATAAAAGACTCATTTCATTCACAGTAGCATCAAAAAATAAAATATTCAGCTATTAATTTAACAAAATAAGTGCAAAATTTATACCTGAAAACTACAATACATTGTTGAACGAAACTAAAGATGATCTAAATAAATGTTGTCACATACTATGTTCATGGATCAGAAGACTTAACATTGTTAAGATGGCAAATTAATTTGCAGATTTGACACAATCCATATTAGAATCCTAGTTTGCTTTGTAGAAATTGACAAGTTGATTCTTAAATCTATACAGAATTTCAAACAGCACCAAATAGCCAAAATGATCCTGAAAAAAAAGCGAAGTAGAAAGACTCACACTCCACATTTTCAAACCTAGTACAAAGCAATCATAATCAAGACAGTGTGATACTGGCATGAGCATACATAGAGTTCAATAGGATAAAACTGAGAGTCCAGAAATAAGCCTATATCTGTGATCAACTGATTTTTGACAGGTGGCAAGACCATTCATTCAGGGAAAGAACAGTCTTTTCAACAACTTGTTCTGGGGTAACTGGATAGCCACATTCAAAAGAATAACTTTAGAACTTTACCTCAAACAATATGCAAAAATTAACTCAAAATGGATTGAAAACTTAATTATAAGACCAAAACCTATAGAACTCTTATAGGGAAACATTGGGGTAAATCTTCATGACCTTGGATTTGGCAGAGGATTCTTAGATATGACACAAAATGCATGAGCAACAGAAGGGAAAATAAATAGGTCTTTATCAAAATTAAAAACTCCTGAGGTTCAGAAGACATCAAAAAGTGAAAAGACAACCTACAAAATAAAAGAGAAAATGTATGCAAATCGTGTATCTGATAAGTGACTTGAATCTAGAATATATAAAAAAATCTCTTATAATTCAATAGTGAGAAAAATTGTCCAATTTTAAACTGCACAAAAAAGCTAATAGACATTTCTCTAAATTTCCAATAAGCATATAGAAAGATTCTCCATATTATAAGACATCATGTGGAAAACCCAAAAGACTCCACCCCAAAACTGCTAGAACTCATACAGGAATTCAGTCAAGTAGCAGGCTATAAAATCAATGCACAGAAATCAGTGGCATTCCTATACACCAACAACAAGACAGAAGAGAGACAAATCAAGGAGTCTATCCCATTTACAATTGCACCCAAAACCATAAGATACCTAGGAATAAATTTAACCAAAGAGGCAAAGGGTCTGTACTCAGAAAACTATAAAATACTCAGGAAAGAAATTGAAGAAGACACAAAGAAATGGAAAAACGTGCCATGCTCATGGATTGGGAGAACCAACATTGTGAAGATGTCAATGCTACCTAGAGCAATGTACACATTCCATGCAATCCCCATCAAAATACCATCCACTTTTTTCAAAGAAATGGAACAAATAATCCTAAAATTTGTATGGAACCAGAAGAGACCCAGAATAGCCAGAGGAGTATTGAAAAAGAAAAGCAAAGCTGGCGGCATCACAATTCTGGACTTCCAGCTCTATTACAAAGCTGTCATCATCAAGACAGTATGGTACTGGCAGAAAAACAGACGCATAGATCAATGGAACAGAATCGAGAGCCCAGAAATGGACCCTCAACTCTATGGTCAACTCATCTTTGACAAAGCAGGAAAGAATATTCAATGGAAAAAAGACAGTCTCTTCAACAAATGGTGTTGGGAAAATTGGACAGCCACATGCAGAAGAATGAAACTGGACCATTTCCTTACACCACACCCAAAAATAGACTCCAAATGGTTGAAAGACCTAAACGTGAGACAGGAGTCCATCAAAATCCTAAAGGAGAACACAGGCAGCAACCTCTTCGACCTCAGCCACAGCAACTTCTTCCTAGAAACATTGCCAAAGGCAAGGGAAGCAAGGACAAAAATGAACTATTGGGAGTTCATCAAGATAAAAAGCTTTTGCACAGCAAAGGAAACAGTCCACAAAACCAAAAGACAACCGACAGAATGGGAGAAAATATTTGCAAATGACATCTCAGATAAAGGGCTAGTATCCAAAATCTATAAAGAACTTATCAAACTCAACACCCAAAGAACAAATAATCCAATCAAGAAATGGGCAGAAGACATGAACAGACATTTTTCCAAAGAAGACATCCAAATGGCCAACAGGCACATGAAAAAGTGCTCAACATCGCTCGGCATCAGGGAAATCCAAATCAAAACCTCAATGAGATATCACCTCACACCTGTCAAAATGGCTAAAATTAACAAGTCAGGAAACGACAGATGTTGGCGGGGATGTGGAGAAAGGGGAACCCTCCTACACTGTTGGTGGGAATGCATGCTGGTGCAGCCACTCTGGAAAACAGTATGGAGGTTCCTCAAACAGTTGAAAATAGAGCTACCATATGATCCAGCAATTGCACTACTGGGTATTTACCCCAAAGATACAAATGTAGGGACCCGAAGGGGTACATGCACCCCAATGTTTATAGCAACAATGTGCACAATAGCCCAACTGTGGAAAGAGCCAAGATGTCCATCGACAGATGAATGGATAAAGAAGAGGTGGTATATATACACTCTGGAATATTATGCAGCCATCAAAAGGAATGAGATCTTGCCATTTGCAATGACGTGGATGGAACTGGAGGGTGTTACGCTGAGTGAAATAAGTCAATCAGAGAAAGACATGTATCATATGACCTCACTGATCTGAGGAATTCTTAATCTCAGGAAACAAACTGAGTGTTGCTGGAGT
>NW_027397077.1:36194353-36227791 GCF_003265705.2 Callorhinus ursinus | reverse complement strand
ACAGATCTGTACTTCTGAAACAAATAACGCAACATATTTTAAGAAAAAAAAAAGAAGAAGATAGCAGGAGAGGAAGAATGAAGGGGAGTAAGTCAGAGGGGGAGACGAACCATGAGAGACGATGGACTCTGAAAAACAAACTGAGGGTTCTAGAGGGGAGGGGGGTGGGGGGATGGGTTAGCCTGGTGATGGGTATTAAAGAGGGCACATTCTTAATGGAGCACTGGGTGTTATGAACAAACAATGAATCATGGAACACTACATCAAAAACTAATGATGTAATATATGGTGATTAACATAACAATAAAAAAATAAAAAAAAAGACATCAGAGAAATAAAAAGCAAAGCCACACAAGATATGGCTCCACACATACTAGAATGTTTAGAATCAAAAAGTCAGGTAACAACCAGCGTTACTGAGGATACAGAGAAAATGAAACCTTCCACACTGCTGGTTGGAATGTAAAATGGTACAACTTTTCAAAACAGTCTGTCAGTTCCTCAAATGACTTAATAAAGAGTTTCCATATAACCAAACAATTCTCTTTCTAGGTATATATTTAAGAGAAATGAGAACATAATATCCAAAAAGCTTGTACTTGAAGGTCTATGGTAGCATTATTCATTAAAACCAAAAAGTGGAGACACCCTAAATGCCTATCAACAGACAAACAAATGGATAAACAAATTGTGGTTTATCCATACAATGGAATATTATTTGGCCATAAAAAGGATTGAAGTACTAATACAGGCTACAAAATTAATGAACCTTGAAAATATTATGCTAAGTGAAATAAACTAGCCACAAAAGACCATATAGCATATAATTCAATTCATGTGAAAGTCTGGGATAGAGAAATCTATCTATGGAGATGTAAAGTAGATTAGTGGTTGCTTAGGGCTAGGGTACCATTGGTGATGGTGAGGGGATAGAGAAATGGTAGCTAAAAGATATGGTATCTTTCTGAGATGTTGAAAATGTTCTAAAATTGCGTGGTGATGATTTTCTATATTTCTGAATATATTTAAAAAATTGAATTTTACATTTTAATTTGGTGTATTGTGTGCTGTGTGAATTGTATCTCAATAAAAATGTTAGAAATAGTTTCTAATCAGTAAATACTTACGGATATAACCTATATAAACAAAAGGTCTTTGGGGTCCTCAACAATTCTTAAGAATGCAAAGAGTTCCTGTGAACAAATAATCTGAGAAGTGCTGACCTAAATTACCATGACCCTGTAACACTTGGCCTGAGCTTTGTGCAAAATTCCATTACCACAAGCATTTCAGCATTTCATTGTTAGAAATATGAAGCAATGGCAATTCATAGGCATGATTTTCAAAAGCAGAGTTTCCATTTTTTTAGTTTAACATTTTTTCAGTAAATTCTCATCATGATTCAGTCGCGTTGGGAGTCACAGGTTCTGGGACCAGGTCTGCCCTCAACATGCTTTCTGATTTTAAGCAAAGACTTTTCTTCTCTAAATTGGTATTTCCTCTTAAACAATAAGAATGATGAATTGAAAGACCTCTAATACTCTTTCTAGTTATCAAGTACTAAATAAATTATTGTTTCTAAATGACATGGACTTTGAAAAGTAATATCTCTAGATTTTCCCACAAACACAATGTAGTAAACATGGATCTAATAATATTAACTTCTTTGTTCTATGATTTACTCTTTAATTACTGTTCATTGATCCTAAATTTAATTTACATAATGAAGATAAAATTTCTAGCTCTATATCCAACAAATTCTTTTAGAATATAATTAAGTAAAAAGGTCATGGTAATCACAGCTAAAATCTAATTTCTGTCACTGAAGAAGGAAAAATTCATATTCATTCTGAAAAGAGTGACTCATTCAGTATTTTCTTAGCTGTTCATGTCAGATTAGGTCCTTCACAAGCCAATGAAGAAATTTGCCATATGCATGCAAAATTAAACTCTGGATAGTTGGAAGAAAACAGAACATGGCCTAATTATAGGACCAATTCTGGAAAGATTGTAATAGAAATGTTTTCCATTTACTTGGTGCTTATTTAAATGTGTTCATGATTTGAAATGTATTCATAAAAACATATCATTTATTCACTGCAACTTTTTAAAGTAGGAATAAAAAATTCTTCATTACCCATATTTATAACTGAAGATAAAGAGATTAAAGAAGTAGTCTACGATGGTATGGACAGTAGCCAACTCCGAACTAGCTGTAGGTTCCCTGAAACCAAGCTTTAAGCTTTCTCTACAATACAGGCAACCATTTTTGTTGCTAAAAATTAAATTCTAATACATAGCATATGTCCGAAATTATAGCTAGTAGAGACTCTCCTAATAAGAAACTTACATGTTAAATTGATAGGCATAAGAAAATTATGGCTCACTGAAGGACTTGAATTACTTAGTTTAAATTTATGCTTTTATGAACTAATCTTTTAAAGTTCTAAATAGAGTCATTTTATTTTGGTTGTAATTGTCAGTAAAAGATAATAAGTCTGGGTGAATTACACATACATTGATGTTCCTTGATGGTCTTTAGCGTCAACTTTTTTTTTTTAAACAGGACAATACCAGTCATGAAAGAGTAGTACAGCACAATTAATCAAGTGGCACTAGTTATTCCTTTAAAATGAGCATTGTCAAAAACATTTGGGAGCCATGGAATTTCAGTGCAGAGTTAATATGTATTAGCATTTTAAAGATCTCAATACATCTTGACTTCATAAATTATTTCCCTTATATTCTGTATGGCATGGTTACAAGACCTAGCACCATCTGGCTTCTGCTGACAATTCTTGCCATTCTTCCCCTTGCTAAAGTAGCAAGGATATAATACATGGAACTCTTCCATTCTCACTTTTGACCAAAATACCAAGGGCCGGGTACATCCACATCCTGAAGTGAGATGCTAGACCATCCATGTGGGATCCGCCCAGAGTCTGGTCTGCCAGCCTAATTCTCAGCATCAGTGATCATAGTTCAAACCCACAGAGGAAAACTGGGGATTTTTTTGGGAAAGATCACGCAGTATTGAGATTTTCACCACTTTCCTACAATTAGGGAGAGGAGCTAGGTGCTTCCAGAGAAACCAAAGACTGTTAAAAACTGCACCTGCCATTAAATCTCCCATAAGCTATGGAGGTAGAGCTGAGAAATGATAAGAAGATAACCATGCCACTCTGAGATGTCCAAGCGTGAGTACATGCAGAACTAGAAAAAACAGGGGGAAACCCTAACCTGACTTTACCTTGAAGTTCCAATTACTGCTCTGGGCTGGATCTGTTTGTGATTGAGATAAGACTTATGGAGACTCATGAAGAAAAAAAAGCTTTGGAACCTGAGTTTTCATTCAGGGGCAGCAAAAGGATGACATTGAGAGAGCAAGTTTGAAGAACTTGGGAAAAAGAAAACAGTTGTTTTATGCTTTCAGTCTAGAGTCCGACTTCCTCGGTAAGACAGTTGAGTTTGTGGAGGAGGGGTTGTTTTCATGGAGGGTTATTTCACCGTAGAAAGTACAGACTCCACTTCTCTCAGTTCATAATGCACCGAGATGCTTTGGGTGATTACAGATGCTCCTGATTGGACTGGAACACTTAAATCTCCCTCTCCCTTCTTCCAATTCTTTGACTTATCAGATCTTACTTGGCCTTTCCCCCTCAGCCTTACCATCAATCCCTTGGGAAGGACTTTATCCTTACTTCTTTCCCAAGTAGGTCAGATTACCCTGACCCATTCTTGTAGTGTTCTGTGTCTTTCCTTCATGGTATTTATCAAGTATTTTTCTTACTGTCAAAAAGTTCTTGAAGACATATTATATTCCCATAAACTGGTGTGGTAGACCAAGATAAATGTTATAAATAATAAACATGGTAATAGCTAATCATTATTAATGCATATTATCCCACATTAATTCTGTAATACAAATCTACAAGTACAGTATTAATCATTAAGTGTATGTGAACTATGGGAAACTTTTTTTTTTTTGCAAATGGACTAGAGAAGATTGCAGCTAATGTGTATAGACAATGACTAAAACAAATGAAAGAATTAAGTCTACACGTGCACATGTTCAGATAGTATCATTAGAAGGTATATTTGCCATTCACAAGAATTTTATTCAGTTTTATCCCTTTGCTCCTTCCAAAAGTTGCTGAAGTGATCTCCAGATGACATAGATCTCACATGTCTCTACTTCTTAAAAACTATCCACTGTTCCCCTGGCCTTTGAGAACTCCCTCAAATGACAATGAATTTCCTTCACACACTGGTCCTGTGCATCCTTTGCCCTCAGCTTCTGTGACTATGTATAAGGTGCTTAAATAGTCTGAGGTGAATGCGATTGAACAATACTACTACTCCCGTATTAATGATGGCAAGAATCCCTAAATATTTTTATTGTTATGTCCCCCTATTGCACCCTGACTTCAATTCAGTGAATTACTTCTTAATATAACTGCTTTTTGGAGCCCTTCTGTGATCTGATTTAACTTGCAGATATTGGAAACTGATGAAGAAAGTGGAAAGACACTTATTAAAAAGAGATGTAGGCCTCTTTCCTTCCTATGTAGTTATGACTGTGACGGGCTGTCCTCCACACTCAGAATAGCTCTTATCTCACGGATGTTTCTTGCCCTAGAAACTATGAATATGCCCAAAATGCCCAATGATGTAACCTCTTTTGGAGAGGTGAGAAATGGGTCCTTTAACTTGATTGGTAAAGATGAATTTTAGGACTTTAGCCCCAGCTTCATAAACCCTTCAGGAAATCTGATTGGAACTTTGATATAATAGTGTAGTCTGACTCTAATAAATCCTGTTCTCAAAGGAAAGAGTAAGATAAAACTTTAAAAAGAGATACTGTCTTTTCTAGGCCTATTTGGCTTTTAGATCAAAGATAAAAGTCAAATAGACTTTTAGTGTAAAACCGTTTCCTTAATCCTGCCTAGTAGTTTGATTTTAAAACATCCTAATTGCCTTGCAATAGTTAACCAAAAATAGTACATAACTATATTAAACTGGTGGTAATTAACTAGATGACATTCTATTTAGCTTTCTAAATTATGCTGGGCAATACTGGCTCAAATTAACATATAATTATGCGAAACTGATAGGTAATTTTGCAGCAGGAAATGAGAAAAAAATTGGTTAAAATTTGTTTTGAAATTTATTACTGATATAGTTGAGGAAAATTTGTATCCCGTCTGAGCATTAGTTTTCTTATGTGCATACAGTAAAAATTATTATTTTAAAACAAGTTTTCTCATTGTTGGCACACTCTCTGGGCCAGATAATTCTTGGTTGTGGGGAGCTAATATGGGCACTGTAGGGTGAATAGCAGTATCCCTGACCTCTACTCACCAGATGACAGCAGAATTCCCCATAGTTATAACAATGAAAAATGTCTCCAGACATTGCCAAAGGTCTCAGAGGGGAAAATTGCCCTTGGTTGAGAACCATTGTTCTAAAGTGTTGTTACGAAGGCTTGTTTAACTTGTCTACTTACCAATGAGAGTCTACCATTCATTAGGCCTTGAGAAAGCGTTGGTAAGCATACATAAACAAGGCCTCCCTCATGATGGAATTTACAGCTCAAGGAATTAAAATCTATGCTAAAAACATACATGCCTAGCCCATGGCCATCATACAATGCATACTCAATAAAAACTTGCTAAAACTTCTGTCTTCTAGTACTAAAGAAATATACCTAGCTTTTGCATAGGGATCTATTGAAAAGGAAAATAAATTACATTTAACATAATATTTTGATACTTAACGTTACAGAAAGCCTACTATTAAATATTAACTGATGATACATAGAAGAGATGACAAAAAAATATCTTCCAAATTCAAATTGTGTATCATTTCCTAGGGCACTAGGGTAAATACAAGTGTTTATAATTCAAGGTAGAATGTGGGAGGTGCTGCTTGAGATCTTCAAAGTGCAAAGAGAGTTCAAAGGTAGAAAAACTGACATCTACTTTGGGCAAAACAGGAAATGATAAGTATGACTTCAGAGAGCTTTCATGAAATTATATTTCACAGAATTGCTAAATGATCATGTTCCTTTCTTCTTGTTTGGCTTAAGGCTTTCCACATTACATAGATTGGAGGGAAAAGTGACTTTGAATTCTGTGTGTATGTATGTGTGATTTTTAAACATATATTTTTTTTAAGATTTATTTATTTTAGAGAGAGATAGTGAGTGTGCACATGTGAGCGAGCAGGGGGAGGGGCAGAGGGAGAAAGGATCCTGAAGCAGACTCCCCAGTGAGATGAGCGTGGAGCCCAATGCAGGCTCAATCCCAGGACCCTGAGATCATGACCTGAGCTGAAATCAAGAGTCACCTATTTAACCAACTGAGCTACCCAGGCACCCCTAAACTTAAGTTTTATTAAAAAAAATTAAAGTCCAATCTATTTAAATAAATTCAAATTTAAAATAATGAATTATGTCCAAACTAAAATAATGAATTAAAGGCTATTTCAAAACATAAAATAGGCTTACTTGAATAATTCATGTGATTTAAATGTGTTCTGTTTTTCTGGTACTAGAGGATAACTTACAAAATGAGGTAGTTATAGATCATATTCCTAGATAATTGTTTCCCTTTCACCTTACATCCTCTTGTGGAACCACATTTCCCCTACTCTCAACCCATGTGGTTTACATGGAGCTAATCTTACTCCCGGGTTGAAGGTTAGATAAATAATCCCAGTTTAACCCATTAGACTTTTCCATCCTCCTGACTTTAGTAGTAAACTTAGAAGAATATGTAACCCCGTCCCCCCCGCAAAGGATCTAATGAGAGTTGATTCCATGACATCTGCTAAAATTTTGCAAGACATTGCTCTCTTTTCCTGGAGTTAGAATATGTCTAGAGAGGGGTCCTGGGAATAAAGCCAGGAAAACAGAGACAAGAGCTAGAGAAAAACAGTCTCTTGATTTTATACATATGGTAGAGACCCTAGATTTGTTATTGCCTGAATGGGAGTTATACTTTGAACTGTCTGGTTATATGAAGGGATAAAGTCTCATTTTGGTTTCAGTTGGGTTTCCATGTTTTGCAATAGAGGAAGTTCCGATTAATAAATGTTCTACTTACACTAAACATATACTTAAATAGGTAACTTTTCAGTAAAATACAATGGCATGACTTTGATGAAAAAAATTAAAAATAAAATAAGAGCAAATAATGTCTGCCAGTAAATCTTTGTTGAATGAAAGAACAAATACCATCTGTGGATGAAAGAATGAAAATTAAATAAATCAAACAACAAGCATCCTAAAACATTGTTGATTGTAATTAACAGAAATTCTTAGAACTACAGCCCTCAAAATACTGCATATAATAAAAGAATTATGGACATGTGTTTCCTCTGGTTAGCTTCTTTTTGACTGCGCAATTCAGTTAATAAATTTACATGATATTTTTCACATTCTGCATGATAGTAACAATGATACGAACTGAAAGGGCCACATTAGTTCTTTCTCAGCTTTTCTCTTTTAAAATTCTTCACAGGAAGAACAATCCTAGGCCTTTTAGGAACTGATTTATCATCCTTTCCCACGTGTCAATAGGTTATCCTTGCTGAAAAAGGTCTTTCGATTGTTCCTTGCATTTGAATCCAAGTTAAGTCAAATAGCTTCTTCTGGTGATAGGCTGCTTACAACTTTGCTACAAGTCTGCAAAACACAGACTATATATTCAGAGTTTTGGAAGCATTTCTATTTTTACATGCTGGCATTATATGATAAAGAGCCAAGAAATAGCCTGAAAAAGATGTCAAATATCATCCTATCCTATATCAGTGGGATCGATTCTATTCTAATGACATTTATGGAACTCTTACTGTTTTCCAAATTTTGTGCTGGGGGATATGGCAAGATAGAAAGTTAATAAAAATTGCATGACACATTGTTCCAATCCTCAAAGGTGTTCAAAGTTACTGGAAGAGAAGAATTTTAGAGATAATTTGCCATTAGAATTACTTGATTAATTGTAGCATGTTAATGCTGTGTCTCAAAGCTAGTAAAACAACAGAGAAACTGCCTTTCTCAAGCCAGGGAAGGAATAATGGAAAATTTCCACTTTCTGGCACTTAAAATGCTGCAAGATTGTCTGGCAAATTGAAGAACATAAAATGGCACTTGTTTTTGTTCCCTTCTTCTCACCCTCCTTTTCTGATCCATCCATTTATTTCTTTACGTATTCAATGCTTTTATGAAGCAACTAAGTGTTTGCAATGTGCCAGCCACTGTGATAGGCTCTAGAGATATAAGCAAGAATGAGCCTGGGAATTTATATCCAAGGAGCAATAATTTGACTGGTACAACAAATATACAACACAGAGACAACTAATTATCCCACAGAGTGTTATAGGCTACCATAGCGAAGGACACAAAAATATCATGCCAGCACCAGGGAGGGAGTGACCAGTTTGTGGGAAAATGAGGAGGTAGAGCAGAGGGAAAAGTGCTGAGAAAGACTTTAGGCCACAATTTATACCTTAGGCTCTGAAGTCTTGAAAAATGGTTAGTGTGAATCATAATAGAAGTTCAGAAAAAGGACAGGTCAGAGCCTGCTGGATGGATGAGATGGCATTTGAGCCAGCCTTTAAAGAAGGAGTGGAATATAGGTTGCAGAGACAGGATACGGGGAATTTCAGGCAAGGAGATCAAAGGAGAGTCAGTAAAGGAAAGGACCTTTATGGGGCATAGCAAAATCTTCCTTCTGGCTAGGACATGGAGTTTGTGAAGTGTAGTAGCAGAAATTGAAGACAAACAGTGCACAGGTGCACCGGGTGGGTCTGTGAAGGACATTGACTTTTTAAGAGGTAGAGGGCCATGCTCAGGTCTGTGTTTTATATAGAACAGCAACTTTGGGAGGAGCGAAGAAAGGGAAGGAAATGGGATGGGAGGACAAAATTGTTGCATGTTCCAGGGAAAAGCTGATGGGAGCTTGGATGGAGTGACAGAGATGAGAGGAAGGGACCCATTCAGAGGATGTGGTGGGAGGCCAGGACTTGGGACTGGATGAATCCAGCAGGGGTGCAGAGAACTCCAAGGTTTCTATCATTGGCAAGTGAATGGATGATTTTGCACTTATAAGACATGGAGCCCCATGAGAGAAGCAACCTTTGGGTAGAAAAAGGGGAACAATAGATGCCCTCACTCTAGTAACTTGATGAGAAAGGCCTCCATGGTATACATCTGCTTTCATCTGGACTGAATGTCCCAGGGCTAGTTTCCTCAATCTTCTCAGTCTGCTATTTACAATAGTATCTGCATGCACCACCTTAGTTCCTGGACTTTACTCCAACAACACTCCTCATTCATCTCAAACTCACTTAAATTGCTTTAGAGTATATTTCAGAGTCTACCATCTTGCCCCAGTCCCTGGCCCCATTATGTTTGCCCTGCCTTGCTTGCTCTTCCAGGATCCTAGAAGTGAAGCCAAGAATGGACGCCTCTGTCTCACACAGGAAAGTTAGAACACCCTCTGGTTCCCTGAGTATCTCAGCTTCTCTCCCAGGAAGTTTGTTAATAATTTCTTTTGCACAGACGCAGTGCTCTCCCAGAAAGCAGCCTGTGGTACATAATCATCTTCATCTGGTAGCTTGTGAAGGTGATACAGGAAGGAGTAGCACCACTCAAAGTGATAATCCACAGGCAGTTTCTCCACTGAGAATTCCAAGCTCCATTTCTTAAAGATTCTCGTAAAGCTTTATGGGGCATTAAGTAGACTGATAGGTCAGACGCTTAAGTCTAGTTTTAACAATTTCAAGCTATAGGTCAAATGTGAAAATTTTTATATTTTCAAGAGAACCATTTTATTTTTTTTCTATTTTGTGCACATATATAATTTTACCACACCTAAATGCCTGTGAATTGGTGGGGCAGGCACCCAGGGGCTAAAGGGTAGTGATAAGTACTCATAACATACAGACATATACATTATATATAATACATATATATAATATATATGTGTAGATATACATGTGTATATATATATCTCCCACAGAATATTATCTGGAACATCATGAGAGCTGAATAAATATTAGTGATGAAACTGAATGGTTCATAGGATCAGCTCTGATTGATAACACAATAGGATTATACTAATTTTGAAAGTGGTGTGTTACTAGGATCATAGTGTTGGGCACTTTTTCCCTGACTCACTATACATGCTTAATCAGCATTTCATCCAAGTGAGCATAAAGACCAGAAGTTAGGCATCAAAATTATACAGTTTTGACAGTCTTTTTGTCCTTTATTTTATTTATTTATTTATTTGTTTGTTTGTTTAAATTTTTTTAAAAGATTTTATTTATTTATTTGACAGAGACACAGTGAGAGAAGGAACACAAGCAGGGGGAGTGGGAGAGGGAGAAGCAGGTTTCCCGCCGAGCAGGGAGCCCGATGCGGGGCTTGATCCCAGGACCTTGGGATCATGACCTGAGCCAAAGGCAGACGCTTAATGACTAAGCCACCCAGGCACCCTAGTCCTTTATTTTAGACTGCCTGATATCCACCTCAGTTGCTGAACTCTTGAAATTCAAGGCAAATTGTCAGACTCTTCAAAGACTGGCTGACTTGCAGTACATTGCCAGGTTTTTTTTTATGAAGTGAAGCTGTTTACTTCCTAAATTTGAAAAAGTCAACCCAAATAAAGGAAATCACAGTAACTTTCAAAAAATATTTCATAGCCCATAGCTGACCTGAGTACATTTTTCATAACTCAGACTAATTTATACTCTTCTCTGCCCTTAACATCCTCAATGAAAAGATTTAAGGTTATTTGATAACCAGCTAGTATTTATGATCACCTGAAGGAGAATATGGAATCCCCCCTTTAAAGTCATGGCTGCCTGTGTGAAGTCACCTTAGGTCACAGAGGTCATTAATCCATCCAGGATTTTAAATGAGTAAGGATCATGCCTGAGGCCAAAAAAACCTACAGGAGTTTAGCTACTTAACCACAAAAAGGCCTGCACAGCAAGAAATATCATTCCAGTGTATGGGTTTTTATTGCTTCTCCTCTAATCCCCAAATGAGAAGCAATTTGTTGACATATTCATTATGAAATAGAGAAGACAGGTTTTTATAAGACAAACATGCTATTGTACAACACAGAACTTTGTAATCTTATATTTTAAGCATCAAAATATTGTTTAATTATCCCAGATGATCAAACAAATTTACATTGTATACCTTTTTCTGATATATTTTTTGACTGGTGTTGAGGAGCACCCGGGTGGCCTCTGACTCTTGATTTCAGCACTCAGGTCATCGTGAAATCGATTCCTGCCTAGGGCTGGGAGCTGAGAGCAGAGTCCGCTTGTCCCTCTCCTTTCCCTCACCCTGCCCCTGCCACTGGGGCACACTCTCTCTCAACTCTGTCAAATAAATAAACAAATAAAGGGAAGATATTTTGTGTCGAGTCATTGGTCAGAAACACAACTCCCAATGTTAATACTGTTTTTTGGGGGGAGGGAGGGCAATGAAATTCTTATATGATATATAGCCCAGGAATTAATTATATAAAACTTAGAGAATTTCTACTATAAAAAAATAAGTTTTTATGTGAACTGTATGATTCTCCTTAGACAAATGTACAAATATCGTTGGCTCATTACAGAGACATATCTAAAATATACAAAGAAAATCTGCTGAAGATGAAAAGTACATCCTACCCACCTGACTCTCTATTCAGTTGAATAAACAGAGCATACCAAGCTTCTAAAAGGCCCATGGAGTAAAAGTATTTATAGAACATTAAAAAAAGAAAAAGCAAAAGAAATGGTTTTTGAGGTGTGCACTTAGCTACAGGTGATAAACAAATTATCAGTATCCTGTACAACAAGACAATAATATATATGCTAAATATGTTTAGATGTGACAGAAATTACTCTCTCTGGCATTATTGCAGTCTATATAAAAACACAGTACTACCAAACGTTTCGGATCTTTCATTATGCTCATTGATGCTAAGGCTGAGACTGCTTGCTCTGCCCTGGAGGCTGGAGGGAGAGGTACATGAACAGATGGACAGAATCTCTATTCTGGGTTCTACTGGCTGTTGTTCAGAGAAGAGCAGTAGGCTAATAAAGTGCCCAGAGGACTTCTGCATCCATCCGCTCTTAATAAAAATAAATGAGGCTCTGAAGCAAGCACAAGGCTTTGGAGTTCTTGTGTGGAACCCTTCCCTTCAATAGTGCATGAGGAAGTGGAGGTGTTGATCTAAGACGACTGCTTACAGGTTGTGACAGCCCCACCATCTCATTGGCCCTTGCCTCCCAACCCCAGGTCCCCGTGCAGCACTCCCTTTTTTCCTGGCTATTTATCACGAGAAATTATCATGCTTGGACAACTTTAATGGCCTCTTAGCCCCATTGTGCCATGGCAAGTAATGAAATTAGATTAGTGCTGCTCAGTATAGTGATTGGGGACTTTATGATTCTCTTATGTTTGGGGAAATAAATGTTTATGAAGTTCCTCTTATAGTCCGCAAGTGTGCAGCCAATGTCATTAATGGTGTTCGTCTTGAGCCTCTGTTACAGGTTTTGACTGCAGCCTCTCTGCCATGTCTCCCACCGTGGCAGGAAACAGACACGTAAGGAAAGGCAGAAGCAGGGGTTTCCGCATTACCCCAGGTCAAAAATTTTGGGCAGGCGTTATAGATTTCCTTCTCCTGAGGAAGGTTTGGAATTGCCATCATATGCAGGGCACTGAGGTCCTCTTAAACTTTACCCAGCAAAAGGGGGAATGAAAGTGGGGTAAAAAGCATTTCTCCAAAATAAAATGAAGGTAGTCCCTGCGGCAAAGTGTTTGGGGCAATTTCTGGTTTAGAGTCACAGCTTTTAAATATTCTGTCTCCCAGGGATCATCCAACGAGGTTAACGAAGACTTGTAAAGATGCTTTCATGGGGATCCAAAGGTAGGAACTTCTGTTCAGTGGGACAATAGTCCTTTCATTAGCATTCATCTTTTTCATTTCTGGAGGAAAAGTGCTGAATTAGTATAAAGCAGAATAAGTGGGTAGAGGTTACAGAAAGATAGTTTTGATTCAGGTTTCTGAAAGATACCTGAGCTGGTAAGTTCCCTGCCTTAGGGGTAATCTAAAAGAGTCCGTGTTCACAGAGAGCATAGTGGATTGATGAGCTCTTTAAAATTAGAATGTGGTGAAGATAAAGTCTGAATCAACAGAGCCAGGAGGTTTCAATAAACTGGAAAGGTATTGACTCCAAATTAGGGCTCAGATTTCACTCAGAGGGCAGAAAATAACTAGTAAGTCTCTGGGATTAGGAGTCTAATGTGGCCTTTTTGTCCATTCATGTAATAAGAATGTATTAAGGCCCACTATGTGTGATACACTGGGACAGGCATTGGATATACAGATGTAACCATAATTATACATATCACTTTATCTCTCTCTCTATATATATCATCTATTATGTCTCTATATATCCAATGCTTTATGACGTATCACTGGTCTAACTATATCCATATCCACAGCAGCTGTTCATATGTACATCCATGTACACGGGGCCAGCACCATAGAATCAGTGATAGGATACACAAACAGAAGACTGCCGTAACTGCTACTGGGAATCACCTTGGTATCTGAGAGAATTCATGCTAAAGCCAAAGCTAATTCATGACAAAGGAGAGACCTGAGAAAATCAAAGAGAAATGGAGGTACTGTGCATACAGTTCACTCTTCCTCTGCACATATGGAATGGTGCATCATATAAAGGATTAAACCATCGTAAGCCGTGTTTTTGGTTGGAGCTGACAGACTCCTGACATAATTGATAAAGCACAAAAGAATTTTGGTGGCTGATGTTCATTTGTGAGCATGGAGAGAAGAAACAACTGGGGCCTGAAAAGGAACACTAGACCGCATCCTCAGGTTTTGATCTGCTTCAGGAATTCTTTGTTGTAGGCAGGAGGTAAGGAATTAAGAAGAAGAGAAATTATAGGTGAGCAAGGGGAAAACTGTCAAGAGTTCCACTACTAAGTGGTGATTACAAAGGATTTTAGCAAGAGAGATAAAACAACATTTCCCCCTAACTTACTAAAGGATTTTTTAAAGATTTTATTTATTTACTTTAGAGAAGGAGAGAAAGTGCAGGGGGAGGGGCAGGGGGGAGGGTGAGTGAAAGAGAGAATCCCTCAAGCAGACTTGGTGCTGAGCGCAGAGCCTGATGCAGGGCTTAATTTCAGGACCCTGAGATCATGACCTGAGCTGAAACCAAGAGTTGGATGCTTAACCAACTGAGCCACCCAGGTGCTAAAGGATTTTTTAAAAAAGGCATTCTCTCTCTTTGTCTTATTCTTTGTAGGAAGGCAAAAAGAGAGAAAATAAGATAGAAAAACAAAAGGGAGGAGAAGGAGGAAGAATGATAGAGGGAAAGAGTGACCATTTTTGGGTGAAGACGGGGACTCCCAGAGCCCTGTGGTCTGGACTTCCCACCTAGCCCACTCTCCCCTACTCACATGGCAGTCATGTGTCCCCCAATGCCCAAATCCCAGGAAACCTCAAAGACCCTGGAGAGATGCCCAGTATTAGAGGCTAAAGACGGAGAGTTGTTGTTGCAAAGGAGACTGGGTTTGCACACCAACTTGACCCCAGTGGGCACTCAGCTCCATAGGGTCAATGCTTCCTTATAGGGAGATGAGAAAACTCACTTGGATTTCAAAATAACCAAGCATTCTACTTCATACCCTGTATTCCTAACAAAAAGAAAAAAAATTGTTTAATTTTCAATGGCTTTAGGGTCACCTGTAGTACTGAATCACCCTATTGGTACATGTCTGCTAGTTTCATGCACTGAGACTAATATACATAAGCTCATATTTTATAAGATTATAATTCAAGTATGTACATTTTACCTTATTAACCTTATGATGTTTTTCAAATATCTTTTTGCAAAGAATGTAATAATCAACAAGCCACTATATTATATACATGAATTTAAAAAGTAGAAAGAAATTAGGTTCCAACTCTCCCATGTCTCAGATAAGTGATCTTTAGCAGGTCACAGAATCCTGCAAAATTTGAGATTCTATATTCACAAAACAGGGATAATACTAACTCCCTCCAAAAATAAAAGGAAGACTGGCAAGCCAAAAATAGAAGTCTGAAATATATTTTGCAAAAGCATACTGGAGTACGTAAAAGCTTAGATTTGGAGTCAGACAAACCAAGTCATAAGGTAGAATAACTAGTAATTTATTTAGCAGCCCTAGGTTAGTTTCTTCATCCCTGAAAGGAGGTAAATAGTACCTGAGTTGTAGAATTATTGTGAAGATTTGATGAAGTGAATACTAAAAATGTCTAGTATGTTGCCAATGTATATAAAAGCTTGATGAATGGCCACAATCATTGATGGGGTTCTCTCAGTTAACTTTTATAATGCCTAAACAAAAGGTTGGAAATACTTGGAAAAATCAATCCCCAGAACATTTAGGATAACATGTTTCCTACAGCTTAGATATATGTAATTTGAAACAGCTGAGATAGCAAAGCATGGAAATTGAAAATAAATTCTTGGCAGGCTTGTCGTTAGGACCTAATTATAAGTTCTCAGTATGGCACCAAAGCCTGGAAGGAAGATGAGGGAAAGGAAGCTCTGCATATGCTTGATAGCAGACTTCGACCCTGAAATCCCTCAACCATCCCAAAGCTGGTATTTATGTGTAAATAGTTAACTGGTAGTATATAGGAAAAGTATAATCCCTATAAAATTTTGTATTTCAGAAATCATCCAGCTGTGAAAAATCCCACAAAGGTGACATATTGATTATTTTCCCATTATGCTACCAAATACATTTAAAAAGTCTATTATTTAATGAATATTCTTTGGATTAAATACCAATTTGTTCTCGTTTTCTGTAGTATAATGATTGAACTGTACAGTAGGTTTCCTACCTTGAGTCCGCAGGAATCGTATGTAACATCAAATCATTAGGAGGGAGACACATTTAGATATACACACATACTGCTTTTTTTTAAATGTATTTATTCGTTTGAGAAAGGGAGAGAGAACACAGAAGGAAAGGAAGAGGGAGAAGCAGATACCCCGCTGAGCAGGGAGCCCAACTTGGGGCTCGATCCCAGGACCCTGAGATCATGACTGGAGCCGAAGGCAGCTGCTTAACCCACCGAGCCACACAGGTGCCCCCACACATAATACTTCTTAAATATAGGCTTCTTCAGGAAATACTTGGCTGTGAATCCAGAATGAATTAGAGAAGGTTGCATTTATGAAGATGGCTAACAAAATGCATTTCTCATTCACTCATTTGATGTTACTGGTATATATAATAGATTAATATTTAAGAATATTATCCTGGGAGTTTAAAAGACGTGAGATAGAGCCCCAGCCTAGGTAAGTTATTTAACCTCTGAATCTATTTTCTTATCTGCAAAATGAGGATAATAAAACATGCATTACAGAGTTGTTGTGACTATCAAAATAAATGATATAAGCCAAGTACTCAGCATGGTACTGGCATAAAGAAACCACTTAATACATGCTCATTATAATTCTAATTACCTCTTGCCAAAGAAAAACATTCCTTCTCAGGCTTGGCTCTTTTTAAATTATATGTATATAATTCAGAACTGTAAGTATTTTTCTCTTTTAATATTTTGTAACATATTATATACATTCCAACTACCTGAAAGAATTTGAAGGTGAATATCTGACTTAGGTCAGAACAAAAGAAATGGACAACGATTGAAAATTGAGTACATGGATGGATATTAAGGCAGCAGAAAGACTGAACGAGGGAGAGCAATGCAGATAGTACAGACTGTTCCACTTGCACATAAATGGGATTGAGAAATCACATCTAAAGACAGTATAAGGGCAATGTGTATAGGACAAAACTACTAGTGTGAGATGAAATAGGTTATTGCTTTTTGTTCAGAACTTCCTCCTAAGGGCAGAGAGCTAAGTCCATATGGGCATTTCTTCTTATCCTAGCTGAAGAAGACCCTTTCTCTCTTAAGCAGGAAATGACCATTGATCTACCACGGGGGCTATGAAGGGCACCAGCAACATTAATTTCTAAAGATTCTACCTGGTTTGAGGATAAAGAAGACCTACCTAACAATGTAGTCACCCACAGTGAGCAAAGGAAGTTGAACAAATAGTATGAATGAGTCCAGCTCTGATATAGATAACAAGCAACCCATAGGAATGAACACACCCTTTTACAGGAAGTTGAGATAATGTCATCAGGGGTGTATATGTATCAGTAGAGATGACCCATGGTGGAGTCATTATGTATGTGCAGAAATAACGTGAACAAATTAGGGATAGTAGATTCTGGGTCCTGGTGACCTACAACTTTGAGAAGACAATTTAACAACATCCACATCCACACATATGCTATACTGATTGCCTCTGGAGGTTCTAAGCACTGAAGAGGAGCTTTGCAAGATAGAGATTTCTAAATACTTTAGCCTCAAGTCCTTGGGCTATCCCCAGCTGCTCCTGATAATAACTTGATACTGTTCTATAGATCACGGCTACTTTTAAGTACAGATCCACCAATCACTTGCTACTGGTCTTTGACAGGAAGAAGCTCCAGCGAGAAGATAAATCAACATCATCACTGAGCACACTACTTAGTTCAACTGGCATTTTTCCTGATGACAGAGGAAGTGCACTGATTTGTATTTTGACTCAAGTTCTTTATCTGGTAGAGGACCAGTAACAGTTTTGGGCACCAGAACTTTGTGGTTTTTGTTTTTTTAAAAAGATTATTTATTTATTTGAGAGAGAGAGAGAGAGAGAGAGGTGGGGGGGAGAGGCAGAGGGAGAGTGAGAGGGGAAACAGACTCCCTGCTGAGCATGGAGCCCAATGGAGATCCTGACCAGAGCCAAACCAAGAGTTGGGAGGCTTAAGGACTGATCACACAGGTGCCCCTGGGCACCAGCACTTTGAATAGCAAAGCACGAGATTATTTAAGCAGAAGTCAGAGAAACAAGTCAAGTAGATTGAGGATAAATGTTCCACATAGTTATTTATGAGGATTTCAGGAATGGTACAAAACAAATAGTATGAGATAAAACAATTCTAACCGTTGATCTCTTTTTATTCTCAAAAAAAGCAATCAAGAAGGAACTGCTGCTAGGAGGTCAAGCACAGAAGTTATATTCTGATCAATTACTATAAGCTACATACCATACTTGGCAATGTACTTGTATCATTTGTTTTGAAGAAGCAGCTATTAGCCTCCAAATGAATTAGAGATTCTTGGAATGCACTTTGGAAAATTCTGGTTAACATACGTTTAGATCCTTCTTGATTTCTTCGAATAAAATGAGTCACACTATCCTATACCCTCTTCATTGGGTTAACATATATTTGGATCCTTGACTTCGATAAAATGAATCACACCTTCCTATACTCTCTTCATTGATCTATCTCTTTCCTACTCAAATATTAAAATTTCATACAATTCTGTTGTTCACCAAAACATTGATGGAGTAATGACTATATGCCAGGAACATTGTATGCTGAGCACATATAGAAAAATAAATAACTAGTTATCATTACTCTAATGAACTAAAAAATTAGTACATAATGTCCATATATAAAAGATAACTTAGTTTGGAAACCAGTCCCTTTGAAAGTAGAATTGACCTTCACCATGTAGAGTTGTTGAATGCACTTTTATATCTGATTCTGTATGTCAGAATGCTTTAATTGTTAGAGAGAGAGAGAGAAAAGAAACAAGGTCAAGTATCTTTAAGCAAAAAGGAAATTTATTAGTTCATACAATGCATTGGCCAGTGTTGGTCTAGCCTTAGCGAAGGCAAGATTCGAGGGTGCAAACAATGCCTTCAAAGCAATCGCTTCCTCTTCATACTTCTAATACCTAGTTGGCTTCATTTCCCCACCAGGCTTTTCCAACTGGTATATAAAATGAATGCTAGCACCACCAGATAAATATCTTCCCATTTGAGAAACCCAACCACAAAGAGCTTTTCTCTCCCCTGGAACTCATATGCAATCTCAGGAAAGGATCTAAAGAGTTTTGTTTGGTTCATAAACCCATCTCCAGATCATCATTGTAAGACAGGAATAGGGACACTCCAACTGGGTAGCCCAAGTTATAGTTCCATTCCTCAGGGGCAGAGTGTGAAGGGAGACAGTAGGGATTGGAGAGTAGACACTACAGTTAGCAGCTGCCCTAGGACTATGCGATTACGAATTTGTTCTCAAAGTTACCCAAAAAGGGTATATCAGATATCATAGATTTAAATTAATCTTGCTTTTATTATTTTTATAAAGGAATAAGTTATTATTTTATATAGAAATGAACATTTATGTATTCTTGGATATCTTATTGATTATAAAAATTTCTTTTTGACACTATACCTGTTAACATGCCAAGGAATTCATGTTAAATGGTCACTGAGCTAGCCAGATCTCCATTTATAGATAAATAAGGAAAGGAAAGCTCAAAGGAATAGCCATATTTGATTTTTAAGGCACTTTTATTTTTACGCCTTTAGCACTTTAGAAATTTCACCCTACAATTGATAATGGGCTATGGTTTGTCAGTGTTTTTTCCTTCTTAGTGGCACAGGATACAATGGAGAATCTCACATTCAATGGTATCTTTGGTGAGATAAAATTCACTAAATACTTTGCCCCAGGTCCTGGTAAGAGCACAGATAAAAGACAGAGCCTGGGGCATGACATGGGATTTGTGACTTTCATCCAGTGCTCCTTCAATCTCCCCACCGTGGGGTGACTGATGCCATCTGATAAATGCTTCTTGCCAGAAGCTAGGTTCTTGCTAAGAGCTAATGCTGACAGGGTATTACCCTAGAAGACCTGTAACCCCCCTGTCTGAAGTCTGGCAGATTTAAGTGAATTTTTTGTTCTTTGAGATTTTAGGTGAGGTGAATTTACTTAAAAACAAAAGTGCTACTAACTGTCTGTTTCTACTTGAAATCTCAAGTATGCATCCTTATGCCTTCCCCTGGCAAATGATTTCTATTCTTCTGGCTCAGGACTATTTAAATAAAATGCTGTTTTGTTCTGTTCTGTTGACTGTCAATATAATCTTTTGTACCTTTTGACAAGTTTTCAAGAGAGCCTCAATTTGGGTGTTACACATCCAAATGGATCCAATCAATACCCAAATTGCTGAAGTGACAAGTGAACATAGAAACCTGTTTGTGAATAAACACGATAATTAATGACAATCAATGGGACAGTTCAGTCAAGTAAATCTTAAGAGTATAGCTTTTACTAATAAGCATTTGTCAAACTGTATTGCTCAGCAAACCAGCTTACTTTAGGGAGTTATTAGCAACCCACTTTTATTTTATTTTATTTTATTTTTTTGCAACCCACTTTTAACAAAACCATTGTCAAAAGGAAGCAAACATAAAATATAGCTTCCCAGGAATTCAAGGAAATGGTGCCTTGCTTCGAAGACATAACTATAGAATTAATGACAGGCCCATTCATACACATCCATTCTTCATATAGAACACTCATCAGTTCAGAGGGGAAAAAAAAGAATCCATTTTCCTTGCTCTTTTGTATTACCAAAAACAATATAAATACCAGTCTTACAGATTTCACAATTTGCGTCTTTACAGACCATGGAGTTTAGAACTGTGGACACAAAAAATGCTTTGAAATTTAGGTGGTACAGAAACAAACTGCATGTGATAAATGAATTGATTCTAATCAGGTTTAATTAGAAATCAGCAACACACTGAAGTAAAATTATCCAAGAATTCATTTTTTTTTCCGTAGTGAAAGACACTTATGTGTTTTTTTAAAAACCATCTATTTTGTTTCTAATGGATGCTCACCATAAGAATAAATTCTAGCTCTTTGATCGAAGTTCCTTTTTGAAGAAGTCTTTTCACATTTATGATAGATTTTTTTTTTCCAGTTGGTACATTAAGGGACAATTTGTTTTTCACATCTCTAATGTTAGCAGAGGATTTTAAATTTGAATATTTGATTTAGCAAAATAAATCTCCACTAATATTAGACATCAGAAAAGAACTCTCTGAGTCCAAATGTACTTTTCAAATTTCTTACAAAGACAAAGCAGTGACTGACAATTACTATCCTAATTATTCAAAAGCAATAAAGGTTTCCTTTTGGTTCCTTTTTGTCTAAGAGTGAGTATTTTTCATGCAAAATGGCCATTTACTTATTATGTTTAAGTGGCCCTATATTTACAGTAACTGCATTCTCAAGATCAAAACTCGAGACACAAATTCTGGCCACAAGATAGAATGCTGCTTAGGGGTCAGACAGTTTACATACAAAATATTTTTTCAGGTTCATCATAACTCATAGAGGCTAATAATGTTATCCCATTTAGAGATGAAGCTCAGGGAAGATAAGTAACTTATTAAACACACACACACACACACACACACACACATACAACTAAACTACAAAGCAGTAATAGCTTTTATAGCATTTTCTAAATCTTTTGAGAAATAAGGACAAAAAGGTCAAAATAACATGCATCGATATCAGTATCAATATCAATGAAATGATTGCTGGAAACACTGGTCTATATCTTCAGGCAACAGGCCTCTTTTTAAAAGATCAGAATATGGGTCACCTGCAGACATGCTCACAAGAAAAAAGAAAAAAGGGGGGCTAATATATATATGCCCCGTTTCTCCTTTTGTAGTCACCATTCAGACATACATATCTTCTCCACCACTGCTAGGGTATACTACAGACAGGGCAATGCGAGCCAGGGTATTATGCTAATGGGGCATGTCACAGGAAGGAAACAGGAGGAATGGGGAAGCCCGTGCTCAGCTTTTATGCCAGCCTCCAGCGTCATCTTCACCAAAGCTCCATGAGGTCCTACTAATATTACATCATTTAGAAAGATGAGGTTTAGAGAGGTTCAATAATTGGCCCTAAGTAATACTGATACTACATAATGGAGCTGGGCTTGCATTTCAGTATCCAAAGGAGTGTCCAAAATCAGAGAATTTGTGGAATGACAGTAAGTGGAGGCTGGAGGAGGCATTGTCCACCCCACACCCAGCCTTACCTATGTAATCAACCCTGTAGATCCCACAGAGCTATTTGAAAAGATATCCTCTCATAGCTCATCGCACGGGTACTAGCATGTGCCGTGAGGATAGCCAGTGACACGGTATTGCATTATATGTTCCATCAAAAGGAAAAACAGCAGCAGAACCTTCTGACCAGTTTCTCAGCAGCCCTCTCTCAGTGAGCTGGCAGACAATTTGAGAGTGTGGAGCAGAAGGAAGATGAATTGAAATCTGCCACTAAGTAGGGGATTTTTAAAGATAAGTTTTTGTTGCAATAAAGGATCCAAAAACTTCGAAATAAAAGAAAAAGATGACTACCCATTCATTTAATGTCATACAGGAGTACTGCTCATGAAGAACGGAGTATGCCACCCTAAAAGATGTCACTTTGGCGTATTGATTATTTTGAATTAAAGTTACTTAAGAAACTTTCAGTGCAGAAAGGACATTCTGATCTTGCTTTGTCCCCCTGAAACCAGAAAACAAATCTCCGTGTGAAAAGTACCCTCCCTGTACCAGGAGGGTAGAAGGTACCCTGATTATCACCAGAAATAAGGAAATTAGGGAAGGCTCTATAAATACACCTTGTTACTTCTTCACCAATTTATTCTCCTAAGCCCCAACCCTTTTGTCTTGCCAATTCCTCAAAAAAGTTATTGTTTCCTTATCTACAGGGTATAAATGTTGCCTGCTCTGGCCACTTCTTTGAGTCTTATATGTTTATGGGGAACCTCTACATGTCAAATTATACTTGTTTTTTTCTCCTGTTAATCTCCCTTATATCAGTTTAATTATTAGACCAGCCAAAAAATCCTAGAAGGGAAGAAGGAAAAGAAAAATTTCCACCCCTACACTCAGCAGACCTATGTAAGAGTTATCTTTTCTTTTGGCTTCCTGCTTACTTTTGGTTGCAGTTGATACTTCTTTTCTTTTTTTAAGATTTTGTTTTATTATTATTATTTTTTAAAGTCTTTATTTATTTATTTATCAGAGACAGAGAGAGACAGAACAAGCAGGGGGGACGGCAGGCAGAGGGAGAAGCAGACTCCCAGCTGAGCAGGGAGCCTGACTTGAGACTCAATCCCAGGACCCTGAGCCTAACTAAGGCAGAGGCTTAACCACTTAACCGACTGAGCCACCCTTAAAAAAGGTGTCCCTTTTTAAAGACATTATTTACTTGAGAGAGAAAGAGAGCACCAGCAGGAAGGAATGAGGGAGGGGTAGAAGGAGAGGGAGAAGCAGACTCCCCGCCTGAGCAGGAAGCCCATAAAGGGGTTTGATCCCAGGATCCCAGGACCCCAGGACCCGAGGACCCTGGAGATCACGACCTGAGCCCAAGGCAGATGCTTAACGGACTGAGCCACCCAGACACTGCTGCAGCTCATATTCTGAAAAGTAGATTTAAACTTGTAGAAGATCAACATTTGAAAATAATTTTTATCCAAGAGAAAAGGAAATGATTTTTGTTGTTAGAAAAGTTTCCCTAAATATTGCTGTCTTGTACTACAGTCTTGTAGGATATTAACCCAGCTTTGTATCTCATTTTATAATCTTATTTCAACAATCTTTTATTGATTCTAGTCACTTTGGTCTCTTGAATCCTTTTTTGAACTAGCTTTATGATTCTATTGGTTCTTTTATTAATGCAACAAAAAATCTTTCAACAGGTATTCATATCTGTATGAGAGACATGTGTTTTAACTTTCTGAAAATTATACATTGATATGATTTGACTTTCAGAGTCTCAGTTTCCTAATTTGTAAAGTAGGAATACTAATAACTTCCTCAGACTGCCTAGGATTATTAATGAAAGAAGCCTCTGATTCAGTACTAGGTGCTTATTAAATATGCTAATACCATGCAATTTCTCATATTAACAGCAACAATTATGCCTGTGGTTGTAGTTGTTACTATTGCTTTTGTAATTCTTCTCCTATATATTATGGGCCAATATATCAAAAATGTGTATACTTATGCTTTGAATGACTACAGCTTTGCTAAGAATTAACTGGGTACATAAAAAGACATTAAATTTAAGTTCTATGATAGTTAAGGCAGGGCATCTCCAATGCTCTGTAGTAAAAGATAAAATTAAATAAATTAGATAAAAATAAATTCTACTCCATCTTTGGTGATGATAAAAATAAATTACTAAGAAAGCAAGATAAAAACAAAAGCATACAAACACATGTTCTTATTTTGTTAATTATTATATTCATTAGACATAAAACCATTGTCAGTTTGTTATACATCTCTAAACATTTGCTTTCAGTTTCTTAATTTCTCTTGCCCCAGACTAGCAGCAAATAGCTTGGGACTGGTTCACGGACTACACTTGGAGTAGAAATGATACAGGATTCACTGGATGACAACGAAATGGTGTTCCTTAAGAAAAACTGATCAGCTATATGACATTATATCTATCTGCAGCAACACTAACTCAATATGCTAGCACCATTACATTGTTTCTGAATTTCAATACTGGCACAGGCATTTACTTCAGAAGCCTATGATGAATAGAAATTAGCCCATATATCAGCAGCAACATATTCTTTAGTTTGAAACTACAAAGTCAGAATAAAAAGGAAGATGGTTTACATATGCTAGAGCAGAGATAAATGAATACTGTTGCCCTTTAAAGTCCTGCAGGTCTGAATGACAAGCACACCTCTTTCCCCTGGAGGATTAAGCTGTAAAGACCACAGATTCCTGCAAGAGCAAATTTAAGATTCTCCCTGTTTTATATTCTCCTTTAAACTTTGAATCTCAAAAGGAGATTAATCTGGAGCCAGTTTCTGTTTGCATTGCTTTCTTCGTCATGCAAATTTAACGCTGGCCTACTTTACCTTTTCTTAATTAGGGGTAGAAGAGCAAATTTTTCATCCATTCTATTGCTACCAGCTTGTATTTCACTCCCCACCCCCACCCCCTCACCCCCCTCTCTTTCTTAAGGAGATTTTTCTACTTTGGGCAGGGTTTTCAGTTTACATGTTAATAGTCACCAGTCTTTAAATTAACCACATGTACAATGGATTTGTGAAAAGAGCAAAGGGTTTTTGCTCCTTGGCCAAGAAGTAAACCTGGTTAGAATCCTAACAGGAAGCTCTTTGACCAAAGCAATGAGCCAGACCTTCAAGGGCCCTTATTCTGTTTGAAGTCTCCAGGGAAAATCAAAATTGACTATAGCATTCTGTGAGTTTGGAGACTCTTGACTCTATTAACTTCTATTCTAGATATGAAACAAAGGAGACCCAGGTCTTTCAGAGCTGATATTGGAAGCTAAGTTCCTAAATCACAACCAAGTCTATTTTTATTACATTAGAGAAGAACCATATATGGTATTTTATCTTTCCTTGGAAAGTACCCATTGATTAAAAAAAACAACAAAAACAAGAACAAAATACTTGTATAAAGTTAAAATTGATTACCAGATATCTCAATTCTTGTCCACTGATTTTATTTCTGTGTTACACAATTAGCCACAAGAGTTTAACTCCATTGGGAGTAAGTTCCAGCACTATGTTGCCCTCTGTCATTAAGTCATTTTCTTACCTTAGATAAATCAATCATCCCTTTCTCTGGATGCCTCTATTAATAACACAATTATAATCCAAAGCAATCTTGGCAGGTCTGCCTTCATAATGCTGGAAATGAAGGAGAGGTGATTTAAATAGGAACAAAGTAAATTCTTAGGATTGAGTACTGCCAAAAAAAAGGTTATAGCAGGAGACCATCTTAGGTCTTATAAATGTTCATGTATTATAGACAATAAATAACATAGCAGCTCAGAGCTATTTTCAAATACTTAAATATCTATTTCAGAATAGATTGTAGCTTACATACAAAGACATTGATTTTGTTTTTTGTTTTTTTTAACGATATTTAAACTGTTCGATTTTAGAGCTGGAAGAATATTATGTGGATTATTTAGTCACTCCAACTTTCAGTATCTATAAAATAGGGTAACCAGTAATTAAGACCTTCTTCACACTTCACATAAATACTTTGACAAGGACTAGGAAGAAGGCAGAGTCTTCTGGCATATCACTAGAGACCTCTGTCCTTGAAAATGTGGCTTTACTGATTTATTGATTTATTGGATTTGGTCATTCAGGGAATTTTAGAAACACCTACATGTATTTTCACATATTTCTCCCATTATTTTCTTCTCTGTCTTCAATATCAATTCTTTCCCATCAAAGTCCATTCTCTCTTTTCCCATGTGACAGTCTTCTGAACAGAGAAGGCAGAAAATAAAGCAAATTGAATAACTGGTTTCTCTCTGTTATCTGTTAAAACTTCACCATCTGCTCCATGCAGTAGGGCTCTTCCTTTTTTCTAAGGTCTATTTGGTTTAAGATATAATTAAGACATTGTTTAAACTGTTATACATCCTTCTCTTATGTGTGTGCCCTTTAGAGTTTATAAGAAGGTCCTTTACTACCCGGCAACCAACTTTATCTCCAGGTTGATAGTGTGAAGTAAGCAATTTTTTATTTAAAAAAAACAAAACAAAACCAAAAACAACCCCACTAACCCCAAAGAGGGGACCATAACACACCATTACAGGCAGCTGTAAAGATCACATTCCTTGATTACCTTGTTCAAATTCACGCCCTTTCCATACATGGGGCTGGCAAACCAAATCCATACTGCAGTGAACTAAGAATGGTTTTTACATTTTAAAATGATTACATTATTAAATGATTACATTTTTAAAAGTTAAATAAATAACCACACAATAGCCTCAATTTTGCATCTTGGCCTAAAGTCCAACATATTTACTATCTGGATCTTTAAGCCAAAGCTTGCCAATGCCTGTTCTATATGATAAAGTCTAGGAGAGAAGAATCTTCAAGACAGATCCTAGTGACAGCTTAAGGAACATGGATTAGTACTAACTTTAAAAAAAGAGGACAACTAATAAAAAAATGGAGAAAATGGAAACGTGAATATATCACTGAAAGTCAAGGACTGGACAGAGGAGGAAACTGCACAGCAGAAAAATAATATTAAAGTTGAAGTGGACAAGTACAACTTTGTCCTTTAAAAGTGTTTCTTAATATGTTTGTTTGATCAGTTATCTTTATAAGTTTCAGTTGTGAGTTTCTTGCGGAAAACATAGAACATCTTTTAGTTTAAATTGAGTATGATCCTTAGCCTGTGAGCCCTCAATAAAATGCATCTATATTTGCAAGGAACAGGCTGGGCTCAGAGAAGCTTCCTGGCCAACCAGAGGCAATCTGCCAAACTCCCACCCCCTTGCTGTTCAGGTGGTGAAGAGAGGAAACAAGGCAGGATACCTGGTGATCAGTAAGCACAGGTTCCTAAGGAATCCACCAGCAATCCCTTAGCACATTCAGAAAAAGCCAGAAACACTGATCCTATGGACTTATGCCATAGTGGAGCTGGGAATCTTCCTTCTCTTTCACTGTATCCACTCAGAGAAGAGCCCAGCAAAGTCACTTTGTTTCCTAGTAGAGTCAGATGAATGTGGTGATGACCTATTTCTCATTTTACTAGTCCTGTTTGGTATCAGCAGCTTCTTCTCTGTCCCTTCTGGGACTAGAAATGTGAAAGCCTCAGAAGACCAGGAACAAGTGGCCTGATCAGGAGTTGACAGACAAAGGGTGATTATTATCTATTTCATAATTGGGTAAGCTTTAGCAAGGCCAGTCTGCAAATAGCAACCAAACTTCATTTGGTTGCTATTTATTAGGAAGTTCTTCCCTGAGAGAACTCAGACAACACCCAGCCTATAGGGTTCCATGTGAAGCTAATAATAATAACCAAGTAAAATACATTATCAAATGCTTTATAACTTGTCCCTAGACCTGAAATGGTTTTATAACTGAGAAGAGTCAACTATTTTTACTTATGCTCCCATTAGTATAAGAAGGAAAACAACAACTCTGTGACAGTTCATTTTATGAGTCAACTTGGCTAGGCTCTGGAGCCCAGTTGTTTGGTCAACTAGATGTTCCTGTGAAGGTCTGCAGATATGATCAACCTCTATAATCAGTTAACTTTAAATTATACTTTATAACATGGGTCTCATCCAATCAGGTGAAGGTCTTAAGATCAAAGACTGAGGTTTCTGGAAGAAGAAGGAATTCTGCCTCAAGACTACAACATAGAAATTCTGCCTGTTTCCAGCTTTCACACTCAACACTACAATATCAATTCTTGCCTGAGTTTCTAGCCTGTCCTGTAGATTTTCAACTTGCCGGCTCCTACAATTAAGTGAGCCAATTCCTTAAAACACACACACACACACACACACACACACACACACACACACACACGCACACACACACACACACATTTTATTGGTTCTGTTTCTTAGAGAACCCTGATACCTCTTGATACTCTTAGAACTTAGTTATGAAGATAGGGCAAAAACTGCCCTAAAATCGGGAGAATCGTGTAGTACAGACTTCCAGGAGAGAAAGTCTGACTAATCAGAGCCAAATAGTAGAGAGTGGGGTCATCCTGTTAAATAGTCTTTCTGCAAGCTTGCTATGTTGAGTTACTGTACTTGGTGTTAGGCTTATGTAAATCCCCTGTTTACCAATCACGGGTGAGCTCATTTGCATATAGAAACATGTTGTAACAGGGCAGTCTGCATACTATACACTGTAGATGGTACCATGACAAAGTTCAGGTGGCTGTGAGACATCAAATATAGGTATCTGACTTTGTCAGCAGTTCTGGCAAGCTTCCCCAAGGAAGAGAAATTTGAACTGAAATTTGAAAGATGAACAGGAGGGCATTAAGCAAAGTTGGTTCTCCTATATGGATGACTTTCAAATCTAAGTAAGAAATGCTGACTTTGCTCTTAGATTTCAGATCTACAGGATGACTTTCCTTTTAGACCTTAAACTCCTAAACCCAAATGACTCTTCCTACATGAAGGACAGCTCCAGCTTTGCTCTTCCCCATCATACCACTCCTGACCACTTTCAGCATCAGTTCCCAAAGTTTGCTGCACATTGCAGTTATCTGGGGAGTTTTTAATACTCTCAGTGCCCTTGTCACATCACACACCAATTAAATCAGAATATCTGAGGGTGGTAACCAGGCATTTGTTTCATTTGATGATTATCAGGTGATTACAATGTACAGCAAAGCTTGGGAACCACTGACTATAGCCTATGATTAAAGTACAAAGTTTTTACTTGGACATTCAAGGCACTGTACTTTGCATCTCTCACTTAACTTTGAAGACTTAGTCTCTACATAATAATTATTATTCTCTACAATCTATATATAGACAAACTGAACTACTCATAATCCCTCCTTCCCTCCCTTCTTTCCTTCCTTCCTTCCTTCATCAGAGAGAGAGAGAGAGAGAGAGAGCACAAGCAGTCAGAGTGGCAGGCAGAGGGAGAAGGAGGCTCATGCCTGAGCAAGGAGCCCGATGTGGGACTTGATCTCAGGACCCTGAGAACATGACCTGAGCTGAAAGCAGATGCTTAACCGGCTGAGCCACCCAAGCGCCCCTGAACTACTCACTTTTCTATGAAGGTGTCTTCTATGATTCTGCCAACTAAAGCTGATCTTTTCACATAGGTTAGGCCCTTCCCTCACATGTACCTATTGGCATTTCATCTTTCAAGAACCACCTTCTCCAAAAAGCTCTCCCAGGTTCTCAAGTAGATGAGAATGCTCTCTTTGTAAACCACAGGCAGCAGCCTGCATTTCCCTTAGGGTCAGTACATTGTTTTGTAATCCAGGTTTTTCGTTTTCAATTCAACGAACATGTTCTGGGCACTTTTTGCCACTTAGTTAATCCGTAGGGGATGCCACTGTTACTAAGACTTCAATAAACACAAGCCTATCCTTTAGTTGCAGACTCAGGAGCTGGGTCTTTCTAATCTTACACTGTACACTGATCCCAATGTTTCTTTGAAGTAGACACTAAGTAAACATTTTTTTTCAATTTATGAAATGATACAAATCTAAGTATAAAGAAAGTGATACAGCACAGTGTGAGCATGAATATTATACTTAAAGTGAAACATAGTAATTTTCATCAGGAAAGTCAAATGTGATATATCAGCCCGAAATAGGATAACCTCAACTTTGGATTCCAGTAACTGAAACAATTTCAGGATCTCTCCATGAGTAAGCATGTTGCCTTCTGAGCCACATTTATCATTGCCCTTCTAAAATCTGTTTTAAAATATAATCTCTATTTATTAACCATTTAATTATTAAGCATGTGCTCTCTTTCAAGTACTAACTAAGCTAGAAATTGAGAAACAATAGTGACTATGGAAGTTATTTATTCACTTTTTTCCAACCAGTATTTGTTGAGTGCTTACTATGTGTCAGGCACAGCTCTGGGCATGGGGGGAGGGGGTACTGCAATGAATGAAACACAAACAAAATATCTGTCCTCATAGGACATGATCAAAGTAACTTTGGAATCAGACCCCAACCACATCTTTTTTCCTAATTTAATTACAGGCAGTTGGAAAATGTAACAATATAATTAAATTTAAATCACTAGACTCTCAGGTATAATTCTAGACTTGGATTTCATATAAAGAATGGTCAGCAAAAGAAAACTCAAGGATAACTTCACATGGATCATTCATTGTTCTTTTATTTTCAAATAAGCAATGTTCTTCATAGGCACATGCATGCCTTGTGCATACGAATATGTGTCTCTTTCGTGCCCCTTCAGGCAGAAACACGATCTATTTCTCTGCATGTTCCTCATCTGTCAAGTTGGAGACAGAAAATGAGAAGATGACTTGCAAAAATACCAAATCAGCAAGTTTTCTAAATTTTGTTGCCCTTCTGCTGGAGGCAAGAAACATTTCAGTGTTGTCCAGAGACTTCTTGAGCAGTTGGAGTGGATGGTGTTTGGGGTCTCTTTCTATATTGAAAGTCTATGATTCATGTTGTTATGCTAGGATTTTTCATACCGTATATTATTATTCCCCATCTACGAGTTAAAGATTATCTATTAAGATTCTTTCAGCCACAAGTAAGAGAATTCTCAGCAAAAAAATGTCTTCACAAATAAGAAAATTTAGAATTTCAGATAAGAGATCAGATAAGAGACCAATTATCAGGGTGGATTAATTCAACAGGTCAACCATAACAGTTTCTTTCCTACTTTCTGCTCTGAGTCCCTCTCTCCCCAAGTGTGGCCTCAATTCTCATGGAATATAACTGTGAGCTATTTGCAATGGCTCCAGGTATCACGCAAAAATATTTAAAGAAAGGAGAAAACCAAAACCAAGACCCAAACCAAATAATGCATCCCTTCCTGATGTTCCTCTTTAAGAGTCAGAAAAGCTTTTCTAGAGGTGCTGAATCTATATCCCCTCTTTCATTTTGGCCTGAAGGATACTATGTATCCATTTTTAAAGCCAGTCTGGCAGAGGAATAGAATTACCGCCATTGTTTTAGAAGGTGAATGGAGATCCAGACTCAAGGCGTCTGATTCCGTTAGAATGTTTTCTGGCTATTAGCAAGGAAATGGGAAGATTTGTTGCTGGATTGACACCAATGTATTCAACTGAATAACATGTGTTCCTAAAAATGGGTATATGTAGATGCTAACTAGGCAATTCCTTAAAAGATGATTGGTTCTCAGAGTTGGCAGCACTAGTAGTAAAAACAGTGAAGACAGGGGGCTAAAAACAAATACTGAGTCTGGGACCCACTCATAGAAATTCTGATTCAACAGTGCTTGAGCACAGCTTGGATGTCAGGATTTTAAAGGCTTCTAGGTGATTCCAGTAAAAGCAAAGTAGGAGAAGTATTGTTCTAAAGCAGTGCTTCTCACACAAATCAGCTGGTGGTTAATCACCTGCAGATTCTGATTCGGTTAGTAGCATTTCTACCATCTCCTGATGATGTTAATACTGCAGGTCCGCAGACCACACTTTGATTTGCAAGGCTGCAATATCTTGGGCTCCATGGCTCATGGTTCCATCACAACAATTTCCATAGTGTATATAACTAGGGGCATGGCTGACTTCTCAATTGCCCCTGAGCTTTTTTTTTTTTTTAAGATTTATTTATTTGAGAGCGAGAGCATGCATGAGTGCAGGGTAGGGCAAAGGGAGAGAATCTTCAAGCAGACTCCCTGCTGAGCACAGAGCCCCATGCAGGGCTTCCTCTCATGACCCCTAAGATCATGACCTGAGCTGAAACAAGAGTCAGATGCTTAACCAACTGAGCTACCAGGCGCCCCTGGCCCTGAGTTCCTTACAAAGAACTAGAAAACAGTTCACCCCAGACTAGGTATTTCATAACTGTTCATTCAGCTCACATTGTTGAATATTACAGGGAGCCTGTTTCTGGGCAGTAGTGTGTGACAGGTGGACCACACTAGAAAATGTATCTTTGAGATTCACAGATGAGAAATTCTGGAATAAAGGCTGATTCCATTTGATTGCCTGTGGGCTGTTGGCAGGGGACATTTGGTTAAGTTTAGAGAGTGATGCCATTTGCAAGGCCAACGTAAGTGTTCACATACAGATCTTACCTTAGCTTAGAAGACAGGCTGCTAAAAATGATTAAGTAAGAAGTAGCAGTTAAAGCCAAATCTGGATGCAAACAGCTGCCTTTCCTCCCTCTGGCACTTTTGCAGGAGATAACTTTTTTTTTAATTTCAATTTTTATATTTGAAGGCATGGCGCTAGCCTGCATGAGACCCAGGGAGACAATGAAAAGCTATTTTACATTAGGATGCCCATGATCATCTTGTGTAGCTCAAAAGAGCAAGGCTTGGCTTTTAAGCATAAAGAGTCAGCTTCTTTTTGCACAAAAGCATAAAAACTGTAGGCCACAGCACAGAGAAGCAAAGGAGACTATAGCCATTAGAGACACCTGTGAGTGGCAGTGAATTATTCTCCTCCACTACAAATGATAATCATCCAAAAAAGCTGGATCCTTGCTGCTTGTCTTTTTCTTGCTCATAGCAATGTAGTGCAGCACAGAATATCCATATGATTCATTCTCACAGGAGTGTCAAGGAATGAGATATTGTCCTAATATGTAATTTTGCCACCTGCACAATAGGCTATTCCTGACCAGTGCTCAGCCAACGTAAACAAGTCCTGAAGCAGGCTGTGTGCAAAAAAGCATAAACACTTGAATGTATAAGTGTCTTCAATTCCATGGTTGTCATTCCAAGCTGTATTTGTCGTGGCCACTAGAGACACATTTTTTTCCTTTTTGTTTTCTCTTTCTTTCCTTTCCTTCCTTCCTTCCTCCCTCCCTTCCTCCCTCCCTTCCTCCCTCTCTTCCTCCCTCCCTCCCTCCCTCCCTTCCTTCCTTCCTTCCTTCCTTCCTTCCTTCCTCCTTCCTTCCTTCCTTCCTTCCTAT
>NW_027397077.1:36189287-36194253 GCF_003265705.2 Callorhinus ursinus | reverse complement strand
CATTCTTTGTTCTTTGTACAACTGCAGTGATTCTCGTTCTCTGGTCCTGCTTCAGTCCTTTGCTCATTCTACTCTTTCCCTGGAATGTAATCCCTCCATCTTCATCCACCTACATCTACATGGTATAGTGACAAATGGAGGCCAAGAGACAATAATATAGACTACAAGGAAGCACAGTGTCTGAGCAGGTCAGAGAGGCTGGATAACAGCGTGCTTAAAGACATTGCTATGGGAGCTATTCTTTCTGTGTTTGATACCAAGCTTTGACCCATATTAGCTGTGCTACTTAAACTTTTATAATTCACTTTTCCCACATTTAAAATCTATCTAATAATCTGTATAGGGCCATATGTGTATTAAATGCTTTGATGCATGTGATTTTTTGGAGAATATCTGATACACGATAATAGTATATAAGCGGTATAATTTTTACATAAAAATGTTTACTTCAGGGTGGTGGGACTTGGTGGTTTATTTTTCTCTCTTCTTTATACATACTTTTGTTCTTTCCAATTTTTGAAAAACTGAATACATATTACGTTTATATTAAAAATTATATATTAAAAATATTTTTATCTGTATCAGTTAGCTCTTGCTGCCTAACAAACTACCCCCAATTCCAGTGACTTGAAACAAAATTTATTATTAAGCTCACGAATATGCTGCTTGGCTTCTCTTAGCTAGGCTCACTCATGCATCCGCGAATTCGCTGAGGGTTCTGCTCCAGGCTTGGCTTGCTTATGGGACAGCTCTACTCGACATTTTTCTCATTCTCCTCTGGAATCGGTGGGTTAGCCCAAACAGTCCTCCTCACTGCAATGTCAGAAACACAAGAGAGCAAACAGAAACATGCAAAGTTTTCTGAAGCCTAGCCTCAGACACAGTATTCACTTCATGCTATTGACCCAAGTGAAGCACAGGGCTGAAATCAGACTCAGGAGTTAGAGATGTATACTCTGCCTTTTACGTGAAAGAAAGTATGAAAATACATAGCAAAAATGGTGGACTGTATACATGAAGGAGAAAAAAATTGTGATGGGGACTGCCATCTTCCTGTCCTGTCCAAGCACCAGTTCCAGTTTACTACTACCCTATCACAGTGCCTGGAATCATGACATCTGGAGACAGATGCACCTGGCTTCAATCCCAGTTCAGCTCCTTACTGACTTTGAAAGTCACTTCACCTCCCTGGATCTCAGCTTCCTATTTGTAAAGTGAGGACAAAACTAGTGCTAGCCTCATTTGATTTTTAATAATTAAATGAGGAAATCAATGTAAATTTCTTAGTATTAAGCTAAGTACTATGAATATACAGTAAGCACTCAAAAAATATTTGTTAATAATCTTAGTTTGGTTTAACATCACCATCTTCTATTAAAGCTGTCATAAACTCCTGGGGTGCCTTGGTGGCACAGTCAGTTAAGTGTCTAACTTTTGGTTTCAGCTCAGGTCATGATCTTAGAGTCATGAGATCAAGCCCCAAATCGGGCTCCATGCTTAGCATAGAGTCTGCTTGAGATTCTCTTTTCTTCTCCCTCTGCCCCTCCCACTTGTGCTCACTGTCTCTCTTTCTCTTTCTCAAATAAATCAGTCTTTAAAGCAGTCATAAACTTCCCAAACAGAAGTTATCTCTTCCTCTGAAGTCCTTTACTCCCATAATCACGTCTATTGACCACTGGATGCACATCCCATACAGCTTGGCATTGTGGCCATTTATATACCTCTTTTACTTGACAATGAACATCTGGATGGGCAGGGACCATTGCCTCCCATAGCACTTTGTATGTCTTTGTCCCACTTAGAGTGCCAAGAATAGCCTATGCTTTTACAGTGCTTTACAGCCCACAAAGTGTTTTCTAATTTAATTCTCTCAGTGTCAGATAGTAGCACAGACTTTGTCCCCCTTTTATAGTTGAGAAAACTGAGGCTTAGAGACTTTGAAACCTGTCCAGTATCATATGATATGTGACATGCACTTTCCTCAATTGTACATCTTTGACTTTTACCCAGTTAACTTCCACTGTAGGTACATAATACAGATTTATTGATGGGAAAAATGAGGTAAGTTCAACAATTCTGCAAAAAGGAATTTTCAGTAGCCAACACTAGAGAGTGCCATGAAATTCAAGGTGTGAGCTATTCTGATTCTTAATTTTTTCCCGCAATACAGTTTAAAAAATGACACAAGCAATAATCTAAGTTTTATTTTGGGTTTTCCTGCTTTGTCTTTTTTCTACCTTATGCAAAATCACACAATGCATATGAATTTGTATAAAAGTTTCTAAATGCCATAGTTTTCACTTAACTCAGGATAGAAAAGCACAGCATGGTTTTAAAATGTTCTTTAAATTATAGGCGTCATATTTTTTAAAGTGCACCATCATCCAACTGAAGGGAGACAGAGGGGAGAGGGAAGGAAAAGCTTAAACTTCACATCTGAAAGGTCAGCACCTCATCTTGAGTCATCATTTCTTACCTTTAATCTCACAATTTCAAAGGCTTCACTCTCTAAAAAGTGAATGGCACTTTTTCTGGGTCTCTCTCTTCCTAATTCCCTCTAGAATTTGCTTTCATGTTTACCATAAATATGTTCATAGTTAAACTGTGGCCAAGCCCATATGTGTCCAATCGCTTGTTCATGGTTTCAGAATAATTCCTTTGAAATATGTACCCATTTCCCAATAATACTTTTTTAAATAATTTTTATTGTTATGTTAATCACCATACATTACATCATTAGTTTTTGATGTAGTGTTCCATGATTCATTGTGCATAACACCGAGTGCTCCACACAGAATGCGCCTTCTTTAATACCCATCACCAGGCTAACCCATCCCCCCACCTCCCTCCCCTCTAGAACCCTCAGTTTATTTTTCAGACTCCATCGTCTCTCATGGTTCGTCTCCCCCTCCAATTTACTCCCCTTCATTCTTCACCTCCTGCTGTCTTCTTCTTCTTTTTTTTTCTTAAAATATATTGCATTATTTGTTTCAGAAGTACAGATCCATGATTCATCAGTCTTGTACAATTCACAGTGCTCACCATAGCACATACCCTCCCCAATGTCTATCACCCAGCCACCCATTCCCTCCCAACCCCCAACACTCCAGCAAACCTCAGTTTGTTTCCTGAGACTAAGAATTCATCATATCAGTGAGGTCATATGATACGTCTTTCTCTGATCGACTTATTTCACTCAGCATAACACCCTCCAGTTCCATCCACATTGTTGCAAATGGCAAGATCTCATTCCTTTTTATGGCTGCATATTATACCATTGGGTTTATATACCACCTCTTCTTTATCCATTCCTCTGTCGTTGGACATCTTGGCTCTTTCCACACTTTGGCTATTGTGCACATTGCTGCTATAAACATTGGGGTGCACGTGCCCCTTCGGATCCCTACATTTGTATCTCTGTGGTAAATACCCAGTAGTGCAATTGCTGGATCATATGGTAGCTCTATTATCAACTGTTTGAGGAACCTCCATACTGTTTTCCAGAGGGGTTGCACCAGCTTGCATCCCCACCAAGAGTGTAGGAGGGCTCCCCTTTCTCCACATCCCCGCCAACATCTGTCGTTTCCTGACTTGTTCATTTTAGCCATTCTGACGGGTGTGAGGTGGTATCTCATTGAGGTTTTGATTTGGATTTCCCTGATGCCGAGCGCTGTTGAGCACTTTTTCATGAGTCTCGTGGCCATTTGGATGTCTTCTTTGGAAAAACGTCTGTTCATGTCTTCTGCCCATTTCTTGATTGGATTATTTGTTCTTTGGGTGTTGAGTTGGGTAAGTTCTTTATAGATTTTGGATACTAGCCCTTTATCTGATATGTCATTTGCAAATATTTTCTCCCATTCTGTCGGTTGTCTTTTGGTTTAGTGGACTATTTCTTTTGCTGTGCAAAAGCTTTTTATCTTGATGAAATCCCAATAGTTCATTTTTGCCCTGGCTTCCCTTGCCTTTGGCGATGTTTCTAGGAAGAAGTGGCTGCGGCTGAGGTCAAAGAGGTTGCTACCTGTGTTCTCCTTTAGGATTTTGATGGACTCCTGTCTCACGTTTAGGTCTTTCAACCATTTGGAGTCTATTTTTGGGTGTGGTGTAAGGAAATGGTCCAGTTTCATTCTTCTGCATGTGGCTGTCCAATTTTCCCAACACCATTTGTTGAAGAGACTGTCTTTTTTCCATTGGACATTCTTTCCTGCTTTGTCAAAGATTAGTTGAACGTAAAGTTCAGGGTCCATTTCTGAGCTCTCTATTCTCTTCCATTGATCTATGCGTCTGTTTTTCTGCCAGTACCATACTGTCTTGATGATGACAGCTTTGTAATAGAGCTGGAAGTCCAGAATTGTGATGCCACCAGCTTTGCTTTTCTTTTTCAAGATTCCTCTGGCTATTTGGGGCCTCTTCTGGTTCCATACAAATTTTAGGATTATTTGTTCCATTTCTTTGAAAAAGGTGGATGGTATTTTGATGGGGATTGCATTGAATGTGTACATTGCTCTAGGTAGCATTGACATCTTCACAAAGTTTGTTCTTCCAATCCATGAGCATGGAACGTTTTTCCATTTCTTTGTGTCTTCTTCAATTTCTTTCATGAGTATTTTATAGTTTTCTGAGTACAGATCCTCTGCCTCTTTGGTTAAATTTATTCCTAGGTATTTTATGGTTTTGGGTGCAATTGTAAATGGGATCAACTCCTTGATTTGTCTCTCTTCTGTCTTTTTGGTGTATAGGAATGCCACTGATTTCTGTGCATTGATTTTATATCCTGCCACTTTACTGAATTCCTGTATGAGTTCTAGCAGTTTTGGGGTGGAGTCTTTTGGGTTTTCCACATACAGTATCATATCATCTGCAAAGAGTGAGAGTTTGACTTCCTCCTTGCCGATTTGGATGACTTTCACTTCTTTTTGTTTTCTGATTGCTGTGGCTAGGACTTCTAATACTATGTTGAATAGCAGTG
>NW_027397077.1:36173068-36189187 GCF_003265705.2 Callorhinus ursinus | reverse complement strand
TTGAGGTATGTACCCTCTATCCCTATACTCTGAAGAGTTTTGATCAAGAAAGGATGCTGTACTTTGTCAAATGCTTTTTCTGCATCTATTGAGAGGATCATATGATTCTTGTTCTTTCTTTTGTTAATGTACGGTATCACTATGATTGATTTGCGGATGTTGAACCAACCTTGCAGCTCAGGGATAAATCCCACTTGGTCATGGTGAATAATCCTTTTAATGTACCGTTGGATCCTATTGGCTAGTAATTTGGTGAGAATTTTTGCATCCATGTTCATCAAGGATATTGGTCTGTAATTCTCCTTTTTGATGGGGTCTTTGTCTGGTTTTGGGACCAAGGTAATGGTGGCCTCATAAATGAGTTTGGAAGTTTTCCTTCCATTTCTATTTTTTGGAACAGTTTCAGGAGAATAGGTATTAATTCTTTTTTAAATGTCTGATAGAATTCCCCTGGGAAGCCCTCTGGCCCTGGGCTTTTGTTTGTTGGGGTATTTTTGATGACTGCTTCAATTTCCTTAGTGGTTATAGGTCTGTTCAGGTTTTCTATTTCTTCCTGGTTCAATTTTGGTAGTTGATACATCTCTAGGAAAGCACCCATTTCTTCCAGGTTATCTAATTTGCTGGCATAGAGTTGCTCATAATATGTTCTTATAATTGTTTGTATTTCTTTGGTGTTGGTTGTGATCTCTCCTCTTTCCTTCATGATTTTGTTGATTTGGGTCCTTTCTCTTTTCTTTTTGATAAGTCTGGCCAGGGGTTTATCAATCTTGTTAATTCTTTCAAAGAATCAGCTCCTAGTTTCGTTGATCTGTTCTACTGTTCTGTTGGATTCTATTTCATTGATTTCTGCTCTGATCTTTATGATTTCTCTTCTCTTGCTGGGTTTAGACTTTATTTGCTGTTCTTTCTCCAGTTCCTTTACGTGTAGGGTTAGGTTGTGTATTTGAGACCTTTCTTGTTTCTTGAGAAAGGCTTGTATTGCTATGTACTTTCCTCTCAGGACTGCCTTTGCTGTACCCCAAAGATTTTGAACAGTAGTGTTTTCATTTTCATTGGTTTCCATGAATTTTTTTAATTCTTCTTTAATTTCCTGGTTGACCCATTCATTCTTTAGTAGGATGCTCTTTAGCCTCCATGTATTTGAGTTCTTTCCGACTTTCCTCTTGTGATTGAGTTCTAGTTTCAAAGCACTGTGGTCTGAAAATATGCAGGGAACGATCCCAATCTTTTGGTACTGGTTTGGACCTGATTTGTGACCTAGGATGTGATCACTTCTGGAGAATGTTCCATGGGCACTAGAGAAGAATGTGAATTCCATTGCTTTGGGATGGAATGTTCTGAATATGTCTGTGAAGTCCATTTGGTCCAGTGTTTCATTTAAAGTCTTTATTTCCTTGTTGATCTTTTGCTTAGATGATCTGTCCATTTCAGTGAGGTGGGGTGTTAAAGTCCCCCACTATTATTGTATTATTGTCAATGTGTTTCTTTGCTTTTGTTAGTAATTGCCTTATATAATTGGCTGTTCCCATGGTAGGGGCATAGATATTTACAATTGTCAGAAATTCTTTTTGGATAGACCCTTTAAGTAGGATATAGTGTCCTTCTTCATCTCTTATTACAGTCTTTGTTTTAAAATCTAGTTTGTCTGATATAAGGATTGCCACCCCAGCTTTCTTTTGGTGTCCATTAGCATGGTAAATGGTTTTCCACCCCCTCACTTTCAATCTGGGGGTGTCTTTGGGTCTAAAATGAGTCTCTTGCAGACAGCATATGGATGGGTCTTGTTTTTTAATCCAATCTGATAGCCTGTGTCTTTTGATTGGGGCATTGAGCCCATTTACATTCAGGGTAACTATTGAAAGGTATGAATTTAGTGCCATTGTATTGCCTGTAAGGTGACTGTTATTGTATATTGTCTGTGTTCCTTTCTGATCTATGCTGCTTTTAGGCTCTCTTTTTGCTTAGAGGACCTCTTTCAATATTTCTTGTAGGGCTGGTTTTGTGTTTGCAAATTCATTTAGTTTTTGTTTGTCCTGGAAGCTTTTCATCTCTCCTTCTATTTTCAATGACAGCCTAGCTGGATATAGTATTCTTGGCTGCATATTTTTCTCGTTTAGTGCCCTGAACATATCATGCCAATCCTTTCTGGCCTGCCAGGTCTCTGTGGATAGGTCTGTTGCCAATCTAATGTTTCTACCATTGTAGGTTACATATCTCTTCTCCCGAGCTGCTTTCAAGATTTTCTCTTTGTCTCTGAGACTCGTAAATTTTACTATTAGATGTAGGGGTGTTGACCTATTTTTATTGATTTTGAGAGGGGTTCTCTGTGCCTCCTCGATTTTGATGCCTGTTTCCTTCCTCACTTTAGGGAAGTTCTCTGCTATTCTTTGCTCCAGTATACCTTCTGCCCCTCTCTCTCTTTCTTCTTCTTCTGGGATTCCAATTATTCTAACGTTGTTTCGTCTTATTGTATCGCTTATCTCTCAAAATCTGCCCTCGTGATCCTGTAGTTGTTTATCTCTCTTTTTCTCAGCCTCTTTATTTTCCATCATTTGGTCTTCTATATCGCTGATTCTTTCTTCTGCCTCATTTATCCTAGCAGTTAGTGCCTCCATTTTTGATTGCACCTCATTAATAGCCTTTTTGATTTCAACTTGGTTAGATTTTAGTTCTTTTATTTCTCCAGATAGGGTTTCGCTAATACCACACTTTTTTCAAGCCCAGCTAGTATCTTTAAATTCATGATTCTGAACTCTAGGTCTGACATCGTACTAATGTCAGTATTGAATAGGTCCCTGGCAGAAGGTACTACCTCTTGTTCTTTTGCTGAGGTGATATTTTCGTCTTGTCATTTTGTCCAGAGGCGAACAGATGAATGAGAGAACAGAATGCTAACAGTTTAACAACGTCTCCAGCAAATCTACTCTATACAAATCAGAAAAGTCCTGAAACCAGGGGACAAGAAAGGGAAAGAAAGAAGAGAAAAAAAAAGGAAAAAGAAAAAGATAAAACAAACAAAAACAGAACAAAACAACAAAAAAACAGAATATGATCAAATATCATCAGGCTAGTGCATAGATCAGTGCCACACACTAGCTTTTGGGCATATTTTGGTCTGTTAGAAGAAAGTGCCTGCTAAAATTTTAAAGGAAGAAAGACTTATATATGTACAAAATAAGTGTTGATACAATGAAGGGATGGCAGATGACTGTAAAGATGAAAATTATAAAAGATTTTATAAAAGGAGTTGATAAGATAAGAAATTGTTTTTAAAAAGAAAGAAGAAGATTTAAAAAGAAAAAGAAAAAAAAGGGAGAGAATGTGATCAGGCAGAAGAATAGAACAAAGCCATACACTAGTGATTTAGGGTATATTTTGATCTGTTATAAGAAATTGTATCTCAAAATTTTAAAGAGAGTACAACTTATATATTTATGTATGCCAAAAATAAGGGTAACTACTATGAAGGGATAAAAATATGACTCTAAAAATGAAAAATAAAAAATGTTTTTTTAAAAGGGATTGATAAGATGTTCTTTGAAAAAGGGAAAAAGAAAAATTAAAAAAAAGTTAAAAAAATTAACTTTGAAAAACTAATGATTTATGGTAAATAGCCAAGTATTCTATGTGCAGTATTCCCCTAGCGCTGGAGTTCTCTTGTTCTCCTTGATCGGTAAACTTGGTCTTGGCTTGCTGGCTGTTCGTGCTGATCTTCTGGGGGAGGGGCCTGTTGCCGTGGTTCTCAAATGTCTTTGCCGGAGGCGGAATTGCCCCTTGTGAGTCTGGGCTAAGCAAGCTGCTCAGGTTTGCTCTCAGGAGCTTTTGTTCCCCCCAAGCTCTCAGTACAGCTTTGGAGGACCAGGGTGACAATGGTGGCCTCCCAATCTCCGCCCAGAGGAGCTGAGAACTCGGGGCCCTGCTCCTCAGTGTGCCCCCAGAGAAAAGCAGTCACTCCTGTGTCCCCGGTCTCCGGCCGCGCTCCGTGCTCACCCGGCCTGTGACCGAGCGTTTCTAAGTCTGGCTCCTGACCCCAGGTGGAGTCTCCAAACCCAGCAGATCCCTGCGGTGCATTCCCACACCACTCCTCTCTGGGGAGGAAGGGGAGTCTCCCCGGCTCTGCCGCTTTTTGGGTCCCTGCTGGAGGAGCAGTAGCCCGACTGGGTCACGGATCACAGTTTATGGCAACCCCGAGCTGAGAGCCCACGCCTCGGCTCCGTCTCTGCAGCCGGCTTCCCCGCTCCAATACCTGGGAGCTCTGCTGCACTCAGGCACCCCCGGTCTTTCTGCGACCCCAAGGGTCCTGAGACCACACTGTCCCAGGAGAATTCCACCCCCCGCTTAGCCACCGGAGCGACGTCCCTCAGCGGAGCCGGCTTCTAAAAGGTCCGATTTTGTGCTCCGTGGCTCTATCACTTGCCAGAAGTGGCTGACAGAGGCCCCCTTCCCCGCTGTCTATCCTCCCGAATATCGCCTCGGATTCACTTCTCCGCACGTCCTACCTTCCAGTAAGTGGTCGCTTCTCTGTTCAGAGAGTTGTTGCTACTCTCCTCTTCGATCTCCTGTTGAGTTCGTAGGTGTTCAGAATGGTTTGATCCCTATTCAGCTGAATTCCCGAGACCAGATGAAATCCAGGTCTCCTCCTCCTCCTCCATCTTGCTCCGCCCCTCCCAATAATACTTTCATTTATATTTGGGGCATGTAGCTGATGTCTAAAGAAGCCTAAACCTCAGGATTTAAAAATCACTAACAATGTTTTGTATTTTTATAAATTTTAGTGTAACCAAGAATCACTCTGATAATTAATGAAAAGGTAATGAAAATATTCAGCATAAATATATTTTTATGTGGAAGGACCTATTCACTAGAGCACTGTCTACATAGCTTAAATAGATTAGTAAGGTAAATATTTATCTCACTCTCCAAGTTGATAAAATATACATTTAATCCCAGAGAGAATGAGAGAAAGAAAATGAGAGAGAGAGAGATCCTTAGCCTGTGTAGCTTATATTCTAATTTATAAAATAATATTTCCTTTTTACTTATGATTCACTTTTACACTGAAGAAACAGATTATTTCCTTTTTCAAAAAGAGTTCTACTCTGCTGGATTGGGGAAATATCTGCAAAATTACTGAAAAAAACATATAACTGTTAAAACCCAAACTCTGCAATCTCAGTCTAAGTCACTTGCTCAATATGATAGATGATCCTGATTTACAACCACCCAGTTTTCTTGATAACAAATTACCTCATCTTTCCCCTACACCAGTCACTGCCAACCTCTGAGCCATGGAGTCCTCGTGGCTTATGGGATTATGGCAAGTAGTTTGTGAGTCTATTTGCCTACTATGTAACATTTATAAGAAAAATAAGTTATATATTTTGCTTATATAAATCTAATTTTTATAATAACTAATGAAAATTTTCTTTTAAAATGAAAAATTATAGGGGCACCTGCATTAACCGTCTGCCTTCAGCTTGGGTCATGATCCCAGGGTCCTGGGATGGAGCCCCATGTCCAGCTCCTGGCTCAGTGGGGAGCTTGCTTCTGCCTGCCACTCCCACCTGCTTGTGCTCTTTCTCTCTTTTTATTTAAAGATTTTATTTATTTACTTGAGAGAGAGAATGAGAGATAGAGAGCATGAGAGGGAAGAGGGTCAGAGGGAGAAGCAGACTCCCTGCTGAGCAGGGAGCCCAATGTGGGACTCAATCCCGGGACTCCAGGATCGTGACCTGAGCCGAAGGCAGTCGCTTAACCAACTGAGCCACCCAGGCGCCCTCTCTTTCTTTCTTTAAAAAAAAATGAAAAATTATAATCAAAAGGTATCTATGAAATTATTTGATATTAAAACAGTGGTTTGTGATGTTATTGTCCAAAAGTTTGGATGGTGACTACCAGAGCCTCCACAATCTCCTGCTATAACCAACTTCTGATCTATGAGAATGGGGTTAGAGTAATGACCCTACATTACTAAACCGTTTGTGTTTCATATTTCTTAATCAAATAATTTTATTATTCACTGATTATTAGTTTTCTCTACCCTTTTCAACAAAATTATGTTTTATCTCCCCCCTCTACCCCCAGCTAAGGAGCAGTAAGAACTTGCTACTTACCACATGATATTCCAGTGATGTCCTGATATGTTAATGATGTGGCCTCAGGGATGATGAAATTTCATAATACTCTACATTCATCTTCAAAAGCATTTTTACCTTATATAGTTTTTAATAATCAAAACTTGACAATTTTCATACGACAGTTGCATTAGTTACAGAATAGAAATATGTATTGCTCCTTTAAAAATTTTATTGGGCATTCATTGTTTTACAGTATTGCTCATAATTTTTTCAGACTTCCTAAATTTATTATGCTCTAAGTACATATAAAGCAATTTTTCTTGACAGGTTTGTCAAAAGATTTTGTAAAGCTATATAACAGATAACAACTTTCATCAAAGGAAAAATTAACATTTGCCCAAAGCACCACCATAAACTAAGCATTTCTCTTGAGATTTATAGATGAGGATGATCATAAACTCATGGAGTTCATGGAAATATCGAATAGTAGTAACAACGACAATAATAGTAACTACGGTTCACTCAGTAGCTACTATGTCCCAAACACTATTCTATTTACTTAAGAGTCCTTATTCCATCTAATCCTCATGAGTATGGAGAGGTTATTATTTTCACTGCTTTTATGGTTAATTTTATGTGTCAACTGGGCTAGGCTATGGTGCCCAGATATTTGATCAAACACAGATTTAGATGTTGCTGTCAAAGTATTGTTTAGATTAACATTTAAATCAGTAGACTTTGAATAAAGCAGATTATTCTCTGTAATAAGACTGGGCATATCCAACTAGATGAAGTCCATAACAGAAAGAAGATGGAGGTCCCTCAAGGAAGAAGAAATTCTGCCTCTAGACTGCCTTCAGACTTGAGTTGCAATACCAACTCTTTCCTGGTTTTCCAGCCTACTGGCCTTCCCTGAAAAATTTAAAGTTGCCAGCCCTCAAATAATTCCTTAAAAATTTCATATGAACCAATTCCTTAAAAGTTTCTCTCACTCTATACCAGCCATGAAGCCCATTTATGGCCCTCCCAAGGCAGGGGAGCCAATTTCCAGTTCTGCCCAACTGCTGAGCATAACTTCTAGTCTCACCCCTCCAAAAAGTGTAGAGATAGGTGCCTAATAGCCACAAAGTATATCCTACCTCCTGTCTGGGTAGGGAGCCAAAGCAGCAGCCCTGCCCAAATACTAAGCTTAGCCACTGGCCCTGCATAACCAGAGAGCCTGAATAGTGGCCTTTAGAATTATGAAGCCCAGCCTGTGGGATATAAGGATGGTTCAACACATGCAAATGAATAAATGTGACACACCATATTAGCAGAATAAAAGATAAAGTCGTATACTTATCTCAGTAGATACAGAACAAGGATTTGACAAAATTCAACATCCTTTCATCATAAATGCTCTCAACAAATTGGATATAGAAGGAATATAACTCAGCATAATAAAGGCTATATATGACAAGCTCACTGTTGACAACATACTCAATGGTGAAATGTTGAAAGCTTTTTCTCTAAGATCACCAACAAGACATATGTGCCCACTCTTACCATTTCTATTTAACAGAATACTGGATGTCCTAGCCATAGTAATTAGGCTAGAAAAAGAAATAAAAGGTGTTCAAATCAGAAAGGGGAAGCAAATTTTTTTGTTTGCAGATGACATGATCTTATATATAAAAAAAACCTAAGGACTCCACACACACAGAAGAAAAACCATGAGAATTAATCAAGAAATCCAGTAAAGTAGCAGGATACCAAATCAACCTGTAGAAATCAGTTTCATTTCTATAGACTAACAATAAACAATCTGAAAAAGAAATAAAACAATTCCATTCATGATAGCTTCGAAAACAATAAAAATTTAAAAATAAATTGAACCAAGGAAGTGAAAGATTTATACACCAAAAATGATAAGACATTGTAGAGAGAAATAGACAAAGCCACAAATAAATGGAAAGATATCCATGTTTATATATAGGAAGAATTAATATTGTTAAAAAGTCCATACTACCCCAAGCAATCTTTAGATTTGGTGCAATCCCTATCAGAATTCCAATGCCATTTTTCATAGAAATAGAAAAAAATCTAAAATGCATATGAAACCACAAAAGATCTTGAAAAGCCAAAGCAATCTTGAGAAAGAATAAAGGTAAAGGCATCACACTTCCTGATTTTAAAATATAGTACATAGCTTTAGTAATCAAAACAGCATTGTTGTAGTTGATAATGGCATAAAAACAGACACATAGGCCAGTGGAACAAAATCAAGAATCCAGAGATAAGCCCCTGCTTATATAGTCATACTCAGTGGGGAAATTATAGGTTTTTTAATAAAGGGTATTGGGTAAACTCAATATTTATATACAAAACAATGAAATTGGACCCCTATTTTACACCAAACAAAAAAAAAATTGATTCAAAATGGATTAAAGACCAACATAAGACTTGAAACCCTAAAAATCTTAGGAGAAAATATAGGAATAAGACTCCTTGACATTGATTTGCAATAATTTCTTTGGATATGATACAAAAAGAACAAGCAACCAAAGCAAAAGTAGGTAAGTGGGACTACCTCAAAGTAAAATGTTATGGCGCAGCAAAAGAAATAATAAAAAAAAAAATGAAAAGGCAACCTATAGAAGAAAATATTGTAAATCTGATAAGAGGTTAATATTCTATGTTTATGGAATTCATGTGTCTCAATAGTCTAAAAATCCAATTAAAGAATGAGCAAAAGACCTAAATAGACATTTTTTCAAACACATACATAGGGCCAATGGACACATGAAATGATGCTCAACTTTACTAGTCATCAGGAAAATACAAATTGGAACCACAATGAGAAATCTCTTCATACCTGTTAAAATGGCTATTATTAAAAAGACAAGATAACAGGTTGAAACTGTGGAGAGAAAGGAACCCTTGTGCACTGTTGGTGGGGATGTTAAGCTGGTGCAGCCACTGTGGAAGACAGTATGGATGTCTGCCCCCCCAAATTAAAGTAGAACAACTGTATGATCCAGAACCCCACTTCTGGGTATATATCCTAAGGAGATGAAATCACTAGATGAAGCACTATTCTGCACCCTCATGTTCATTGCAGCTTTACCTATAATGGCCAAAACATGGAAAAAACCTAAATGTCCATCTACAGATGAACAGATAGAGAAGATGTGAGATGTGTTTGTGTGTGTGCTAACATAATCCCCTCAGGGTTATGCTAAGTACAGTAAGTCAGACAGTGGAAGACAAATACTGTATGATATCATTTATATGTGGAATCTAAAAACATCAGACTCATAGAAACAGAGTAGAATGGTGGTTGCCGAGGCCAGGTGGGGGTGCAAAAGTCTGGGAAATGGGTGAAGGTGATCAAAGGGTACCAACTTAGAGTTCCAAAATGAATACGTTTTGGAGATCCAACTTACAACATGGTGACTATAGTTAAAAATACTGTATTTTATACCTGAAGGTTGCTGAGAGAGTAGATCTTAAAAGTTTTCACCACACACACACACACACACACACACACACACACACACACACAGAGTAACTATGTGAGGTGATGGATGTGTTAACTAAATTTTATTGTGGTAATCATTTTGCGATATATTCATGTGTCAAATCATCAAGTTGTACACTTAAAACTTACATAACATTACATATCAATTATATCTCAATAAACCTGGAAAAAATAAAATGATGAGGACTGATTTAGACAATGAGTCTCAAACCAGGAAGCTCCCAAATGTGAAGGAAACAGGCTAGGGCTGGGAAAACTTGGAAAGCCCATGTCTCCATATAGGAGCTGTGTCCTACTCAGTTTTTACTTAATAGTTTTTAGAGGTTTTGATTCTTCAAGATAGTTCAGAAATCCAGTATTCATGTTTAAAGAAACCCTGCATTAAAGCAAAATCATATCTGTATGATTCAGGCTGCAGTTAACCAATTTGTAGCTCTCCATTTCTATAGGGAAATCTCCAGGATTCTGTGTGGGACCAGCTAGCTATTCAGGTCAAGCTCACACAGATCACCTCACCACACGAATAAATCTGGACCCTTTGGAAAAATATTTACCCTTCCAAAAGTTATTTTTTTTAAAGATTATATTTATTCATTTGACAGAGAGAGACACAGTGAGAGAGGGAACACAAGCAGGGGGAGTGGGAGAGGGAGAAGGAGGCTTCCCTCAGAGCAAGGAGCCCGATGTGGGGCTCGATCCCAGGACCCTGGGATCATGACCTGAGTCAAAGGCAGACGCTTAATGACTGAGCCACTCAGGTGCCCCTACCCTTCCAAAAGTTATAAGAGGAGTGTCTATGGGCCAAAATTATGCTTAGAAAATATTTTTAACACTGTAAGCTTTGACATCATCGAGTCATATGGGATTGTGTTGGTTTTTACTTCTACTCTATCTGGATTCCTTCTGGTGATTTTGGCTAATCATTTTATCACTTTTAGATTAACTAGCTGGTTTGGGACAAATAATTGTGTAAAAGTAGAGGAAAAATATAGAAGTATGAATTAAACCAATACTTTCCAAAATGTGCATGCCATGTATGCCTCTTCCTATAGACATAGCCAAATTATTTTGACTTATAAAATAAAAGCCATCTTTTTAACAACCTTTATATATCACAGATATTATTCAAGGAGGACTGCCTTGGTATAGTGACAAATGATGTATTTTAAGTCCACTCACTTAAGTCCAAAAATTATAAAATGTTAAAAAGTAAGTTATTCTTTTTTACTGCAATAAGTTTTAAAACTTCATTTTTCTTATCAGTGAAGAAATGTTACATGAAATGAACAATAGTGAAATTTTCAGGGACCCAATAAAGCATTTGCCCTACCTATCATCAAAACTCATATAGTTGTATTTTCCTTGAAATGATTAGTTAATAAATTGTTCAAATTACCTTGTGTTTATATTGTGAACTAACCTTGGCATAGAAGTGAATACTGTACAAATGATGGATTTTTCACTTAAAATGAATACTTTCCAAATATAGCACAGGATGGAAAGAGCAAAATTCAGAATCATTTAAAAGTATCTAAATCTGATTATTTAGAAAGTTCTATTGTCGGCTGCCTGGGTGGCTCAGTTGGTTAAGTGACTGCCTTCGGCTCAGGTCATGATCCTGGAGTCCCGGGATCGAGTCCCACATCGGGCTTCCTGCTCAGCAGGGAGTTTGCTTCTCCCTCTGACCCTTTTCCCTCTCGTGCTTTCTATCTCTCATTCTCTCTCTCTCTCAAATAAATAAAATAAATAAATAAAATCTTAAAAAAAAGAAAGTTCTATTGTCACTTAATAAATCATACCTCTTTCATATCTCCCAAAGCACCATTGAATATAAAGATAGTCTACACAAATTTGGACCCAGAGAAATAAACAAGAGAAAGATGATTTATAAATGACAGAGTTACTTCCTATGTGTTTTTATTAGAAATGAAGGAAAAGGGGCACCTGGGCGGCTCAGCCAGTTAAGCGTCTGTCTGCCTGTGGCTCAGGTCATGATCCCAGGAACCCTGCTTCTGCTCCTCTCTCGCTCTCTCTCTCAAATAAATAAATAAAATCCTTAAAAAAAAAAGTGAAGGAAAAGAAAATCTTTCATCTTCTAGACATTTATTTTTCTGAATCCATATGGGAAAAATATTTTAATAGAAAATACCTTTTACAAAGACACTTCATGACAATGTGTTTTGGTTGTGTTGATTTTTTTTTAAGTATATGGGCAAATGTAAAAATGTAATACATAAAACTGATTTTTTAATAAATAATTCTTTGTAGTTGTACTATAAAGTAATTGCTATGATAAAATTTCATAGAAATTGTCAGTTTATATATCAGAACATGAAAGCTATTTTCCCATTTTATTTAATTGTAATAGAGAAAAACATTTTTCTTCAGGGTAAGCAATGATATTTTCTTATTTTATCTACATTTGTCAATTTCTGGATTCATGAAAGCATTAAAGAAAAAAGCATTCTTCAGAGAACACAGCTCTGTTAATAGATCTATCCACTACTACTACTATTAATAACCATAATATTAATAATAATAGAAGTTAACTTTTATTGAGTGTTAAGCACTAAAACTATTCCAAATGCTGTACATATATGAATATTTATAAGAGCTCTATGAAGTAGTTTATTTTTTAATTACTAAACTTTTACAACTGCTGTAGATATACAGAAAAATTTGAGCAGATATTACGGAGTTCCCATATACCCACCCCATACAAGCAGTTTCTCTGTTATTAATATCCTTCATTAGCATGGTACATTTGTTATAACTAATGGACCAACTTTGATACATTATTGTTAACTAAAGTTTATGGTTTATACTAAGACTCACTCTTTGTGTTGTATAGTTTTAGGGGTTTTTGCCAAATGCATAATGTCATGGATGTACCATTAAAGAACCATACAGCATAGCTTCACTGCCTTAAAAAACTCCCTGTGTCATTTACTCATCCTCCCTCTCCCAAACTCCTGATAATCAATGATCTAATTCACTATCTTCATAGTTTTGGCTTTTCCAGATATTATATTGTTGAAATCATATGGCATGTAGCCTTTTCAGACTGGCTTCTTTTATTCAGTGACATACATTTAACATTCCTCAATTCTTCTGGTCACTTGGAATCTCATTTCTTTTTTTTTTTAAAGATTTTATTTATTTATTTGACAGAGAGAGAGAGAGACAGCGAGAGAGGGAACACAAGCAGAGGGAGTGGGAGAGGGAGAAGCAGGCTTCCTGCTGAGCAGGGAGCCCTATGTGGGGCTTGATCCCAGGACCCTGGGATCATGACCCGAGCTGAAGGCAGACACTTAATGACTGAGCTACCCAAGTGCCCCTCTCATTTCCTTTTTATCCAAATATCAATTTCATGGATATAACCAAATTTCTTTATGCATTCACTTGATAGAGCACATCTTGGCTACTTTCTTTTTTATTTAATTATTTTTGGTAATTATGAATAGAACTACTGCAGGCATTCATGTTTAGGTTTTTGTGTAGATATAAATTTTTATCTCAATTGGTAAATACTAGGAGTGTGATTACTGGATTGTATGATATAACTATGTTTTGCCAAACGTTTTTCAATGGTGGCCATAACATCTTGCTTTTCCTGACTAACAATGAATGAGAGTTCCAGTTGCTCTGAATTCTTGCAAGGATTTGGCAATACCATTTTGTAAGCCTTTTAATGGGTATACAGTAATGGCAATAGTCATTATAAACTGCAATTCTCTAATAACATGATTTGAGCATGCTTTCATTATTTTTATATCCCATTGGTATATCTTTTGTGGTGAGGTGTCTGTACAGATCTTTTGCCCATTTTTAAAGTTGTGTTGTTTTCTTATTTTTGAGTTTTAAGTGTTCTTTATATATTTTGGATACAAGTATTCTAACAGATATGTATTTTAACAATATTTTCTTCCCATCTGTGACCAGGTTTTTTTTTTATTCTCTTAACATTGTCTTTTGTAGAACAGACATTTTTATTAATAAAGTTCAACTTAGCGGAGGAAGATGGCGGAGGAGTAGGAGACCTGGATTTCGTCTGGTCTCAGGAATTCAGCTGAATAGGGATTAAACCATTCTGAACACCTAACGAACTCAACAGGAGATCGAAGAACAGAGTAGCAACAACTCACTGAACAGAGAAGCGACCACTTATTGAAAGGTAGGATGTGCGGAGAAGTGAATCTGAGGCAATATTCGGGAGGAGAGACGGCGGGAGAGAGGGCCTCTGTTGGCTGCTTCTGGTAAGTGATAGAGCCGTGGAGCACAAAATCAGACCTTTTAGAAGTCGGCTCCGCTGAGGGACGTCGCTCCAGTGGCTAAGCGGGGGGTGGGAAACATCGTGGGACAGTGTGGTCTCAGGACCCTCGGGGTCACAGAAAAACCAGAGGTGCCTGAGTGCAGCAGAGCTCCAAGGTATCGGAGCGGGGAAGCCGGCTGTAGAGACGGAGCCGAAGTGCGGGCTCTCAGTTCGGGGTTGCCATAAACTGTGATCCGCGGCCCAGTTGGGCCACTGCTCCTCCAGCAGGGACCCAACAAGCGGCAGAGCTGGGGAGACTCCCCTTCCTCCGCGGGGAGGAGCAGCGCGGGAGCACACCACAGGGATCTGCGGGGTTTGGAGACTCCACATGGGGTCTGGTGCCAGAGATAGAAATGCTTGGTCACAGGCCAGGAGTGCGGCCGGAGACCAGGGAGATGGGAGTGACTGCTTTTCTCTGGGAGCGCACTGAGGAGCAGGGCCCCGAGTTCTCAGCTCCTCTGGGTGGAGATTGAGAGCCCGCCATTTTCACCCTGGTCCTCCAAAGCTGTACCGAGAGCTTGCAGGTAACAAAAGCTCCTGAGAGCAACCCAAGCAGCTTGCTTAGCCCGGAACAACAAGGGCGGGGCAATTCCGCCTCCGGCAAAGACATTTGGGAACCACGGCAACAGGCCCCTCCCCCAGAAGATCAGCACGAATAGCTTCAAGCCAAGACCAAGTTTACCGATCAAGGAGAACGGGAGAACTCCAGCGCTAGGGAAATACTGCACATAGAATTCATGGCTCTTTTTTTTACCATGATTCATTAGTTTTTCAAGTTAATTTTTTTAACTTTTTTTAATTTTTATTTTTCCCTTTTTCAACCAACATATTATCAATCCCTTTTTTAAAAAAAACATTTTTGATTTTTCATTTTTAGAGTCATATTTTTATCCCTTCATAGTAGTTAACCTTATTTTTGGCATATATATATATATATATAAGTTGTACTCTCTTTAAAATTTTGAGATACAATTTCTTCTAACAGATCAAAATATACCCTAAATCACTAGTGTATGACTTTGTTCTAGTCTCCTGCCTGATCACCTTCTTGTCCTTTTTGTTCTCATTTTTTTTTAAATCTTCTTTCTTTTTTCAAACAACATCTTATCTTATCAATTCCTTTTATAAAATCTTTTATAATTTTCATCTTTATGGTCATCTTCCATCCCTTCATTGTATCAACCCTTATTTTGTACATATATGTCTTTCTTCCTTTAAAATTTTAGGAGGCACTTTTTTCTAACAGACCCAAAATACAACCAAAATCTAGTGTGTGGCACTGATATATGCACTAGCCTGATCATATTTGATCATATTCTGGTTTTTTTTTTTGTATCATTCTGTTTTTGTTTTTATCTTTTTCTTTTTGTTTTTTCTCTTTCTTTCCCTTTCTTTTCTCCTGGGTTCGGGTCTTTTCTGAATTGTATAGAATATATTTGCAGGGGACATTGTTAACCTGTTAGCATTTTGTTCTCTCATTCATATATTCTCCTCTGGACAAAATGACAAGAAGAAAAAAATCACCTCAGCAAAAAGAACAAGAGGTAGTACTGTCAGCAAGGGACCTACTCAATACGGACATTAGTACGATGTTGGACCTAGAGTTCAGAATCATGACTTTTTTTTTTTTAAAGATTTTTATTTATTTATTCATGAGAGACAGAGAGAGTGAGAGAAGCAGAGGGAGAAGCAGGCTCCCAAGGAGCAGGGATCCCGACGCGGGACTCGATCCCAGGACTCTGGGATGATGACCCGAGCCGAAGGCAGACGCCCAACCATCTGAGCCACCCAGGTGCCCCAGAATCATGACTTTAAAGATACTAGCTGGGCTTGAAAAAAGCGTGGAAGTTATTAGAGAAACCCTTTCTGGAGAAATAAAAGAACTAAAATCTAACCATGTCTAAATCAAAAAGGCTATTAATGAGGTGCAATCAAAAATGGGGACACTAACTGCTAGGACAAATGAGGCAGAAGAGAGAATCAGCGATATAGAAGACCAAATGATGGAAAATAAAGAGGCTGAGAAAAAGTGAAAACTACTGGATCACGAGGGCAGAATTCGAGAGATAAGCGATACGATAAGATGAAACAACATTAGAATAATTGGGATCCCAGAGGAAGAAGAAAGAGAGAGAGGGGCAGAAGGTATACTGGAGCAAATAATAGCAGAGAACTTCCCTAATGTGAGGAAGGAAACAGGCATCAAAATC
>NW_027397077.1:36163600-36168068 GCF_003265705.2 Callorhinus ursinus | reverse complement strand
CAAAAATAGACTCCAAATGGTTGAAAGACCTAAACGTGAGACAGGAGTCCATCAAAATCCTAAAGGAGAACACAGGTAGCAACCTCTTTGACCTCAGCCGCAGCAACTTCTTCCTAGAAACATCGCCAAAGGCAAGGGAAGCCAGGGCAAAAATGAACTATTGGGATTTCATCAAGATAAACAGCTTTTGCACAGCAAAAGAAATAGTCCACTAAACCAAAAGACAACCGACAGAATGGGAGAAAATATTTGCAAACGACATATCAGATAAAGGGCTAGTATCCAAAATCTATAAAGAACTTACCCAACTCAACACCCAAAGAACAAATAATCCAATCAAGAAATGGGCAGAAGACATGAACAGACGTTTTTCCAAAGAAGACATCCAAACGGCCAACAGACACATGAAAAAGTGCTCAACAGCGCTCGGCATCAGGGAAATCCAAATCAAAACGTCAATGAGATACCACCTCACACCCGTCAGAATGGCTAAAATGAACAAGTCAGGAAACGACAGATGTTGGCGGGGATGTGGAGAAAGGGGAACCTTCCTACACTCTTGGTGGGGATGCAAGCTGGTGCAACCCCTCTGGAAAACAGTATGGAGGTTCCTCAAACAGTTGATAATAGAGCTACCATACGATCCAGCAATTGCACTACTGGGTATTTACCACAGAGATACAAATGTAGGGATCCGAAGGTGCACGTGCACCCCATTGTTTATAGCAGCAATATCCACAATAGCCAAACTGTGGAAAGAGCCAAGATGTCCTTCGACAGAGGAATGGATAAAGAAGAGGTGGTATATATACACAATGGAATATTATGCAGCCATGAAAAGGAATGAGATCTTGCCATTTGCAACGACGTGGATGGAACTGGAGGGTGTTATGCTGAGTGAAATAAGTCAATCAGAGAAAGACATGTATCATATGACCTCACTGATATGAGGAATTCTTAATCTCAGGAAACAGAGTGAATTTGTTGGAGTGGTGGGGGGTGGGAGGGATGGGGTGACTGGGTGATAGACACTGGGGAGGGTATGTGCTATGGTGAGTGCTGTGAATTGTGCAAGACTGTTGAATCACAAACCTGTACTTTTGAAACAAATAATGCAACATATGTTAAGGAAAAAGAAAAAGAAGAAGATAGCAGGAGGGGAAGAATGAAGGGGAGTAAGTCGGACAGGTAGACAAACCATGAGAGACGATGGACTCTGAAAAACCAATTGAGGGTTCTGGAGGGGAGGAGGGTGGGGGGATTGGTTAGCCTGGTGATGGGTATTAAAGAGGGCACGTTCTGCGTGGAGCACTGGGTGTTATGGACAAACAATGAATCATGGGACACTACATCAAAAACTAATGATGTAATGTATGGTGATTAACATAAGAATAAAAATATTTTTTAAAAAGTTCAACTTATCAAATATTTTTCTGTCATTGATAATGTCTTTGTTATTGTATCTGAAAAAATCATTACCAAATTCAAGGTCATATAGATTTTTCCTGTTATTTTCTAGAAGTTTTTAGTTTTATATTTTACATTTATGTCTATGATCCACCTTGAGCTAATTTTTGAACCATATCTAGATTTTATTTTCTTTTTCATATGGTTGTCTAATTATTCCTACACAATTTGTTGAAAAACTCTCCTTTCTCCATTGAATTTTCTTTGCTCCTTTGTCAACGATGAGTCCGTTATATGTGTATGGGCCTATATTTGGGTTCTCGTTATTGTTCCATTGATCTATTTGTGTATTCTTTTACCAATATGATGCTATTTTGACTACTATCACTTTCTAGTAAGCCTTGAGGTCAAGCAGTGTTAGTGTTTTGATTTTGTTCTTCTTCTTCTTCTTCAGTATTGGATATTCTGGGTCTTTTGCCTTTCCATAACACTTAAGAATCAATTTTTCAATATCTACAAAATAACTTGATGGAATTTCCATGGGGATTATATGGAATCTATAGATCACATTGGGAAGAAATGACATCTTAATATTGAGTTTTCCTAACCAAGAGCATGGATTATCTTTCCATCTAATTAGATCTTTGAGTTTCTTCATCAATGTTTTATGGTTTTCCTCATATAGATCTTGAACATATTTTGTTACACTTATACCCAAGCATTTCATTTTTTAAGTGATAATGAAAATGGTATTATTTTAAATTTCTGATTCCAATTGTTTATTGCCAGTATATAGAAGTGCAATTTACTTTTATGTATTAACCTGGTATCCTGAAACCTTTCTGTAATCACTTATCAATTACAGGGTGTTTTTGGTCAATTTTTGTAGCTTTTTAATACAGACAATGCATTATTGCTACTTTTACTTGGAACAAACAATTTTTCATTAAATCAGCACAAAAATAAAAGATATAATGTTACCTTCATGTATTCCTTCTCCAGTGCTCATTCTTGCTCTATGTAGTTCCTGATTTTCTGACCTATATAACTATCTTTTCCCTCTGAAATTTTTACAAACATTTCTTAGAAGGCAGGTCTGCTGACAACAAATTCCCTCAGTTTTTATTAGCCCGAGAAAGTCTTTCATTTACTTTTGAAGCATGATTTCACTGGATACTGTGGTGATTTTTTTTTTTCATTCAACACTTTAAAACTTTCACCTCCACTGTATTATTTTGGGTGAGAAGTTCAGCGTAATTCTTATCCTTGTTCTATAGGTAAGTTTTTTTTTTCTTTGTCATTTCTTTCAAAATTTTCTCTGTGTGGCTTCCTGAAAATCAAATATGATATGCCTACATGTAGATTACTTTGGTATTTCCTGCTTGGTTTTCTCTGAGTTTCCTGGATTACATTGTAGTTTAGTACCTGCCATTTATTTTTTCATAAAGCTCAGCTATCATTACTTAAAATATTTCTTCCATTCTCTTCTGTGTCTTCTGGTATTCCATTATGTGTATGTTACACCTTTCTAAATGTCCCATGGTTCTTCGATATTTTATTATATGTTTCCATCCTTTTTTCTCTTTGCATTTTTGTTTGCAGTTTTCATCTCTTTACTTACATCATTTATCTTGTCCTTGCATTCTATTTTATTTTCCATTAGAGCCCTTAACAAATTAATCATAGTTATTTCAAAATCCCTCTGATAATTCCAAAGTCTATGTCATGTTTGAATCTGGCTTTGATGCTTGTTTTGTCTCTTCAGACCGTTTTTCTTGCCTTTTGTCATGCATTTTAATTTTTTGTTAAAAGCTGGGCACGAGGTATCAAGTAATAGGAACTGAGGTATTTGGCATCTTGTTTGAGGTTTTATTTTAGCCTGGCTAGCAGGAGTTGGGCTGTGTACATGGCTGTTTCCCATCTGTAGCCATAGATGCCAGAGGCTTCAGTTCCCTTAGTTTTCCTGTATTTTCTCCCTACTGCTTTTGAGTGTCCTAAGAACTCTTTCTTAATAATATAGTCTTTGTCATGTAGCCCTCCTAGCTGTAATGCACTGCTACTATGTTGGTGCCCATTGATGTGTCTATGGTAAGCAGTTTGGGAAGGGAAGTGTTCTATAATCTTATGATTAATTTCAGTATTTTAGTACATCTAAGTCCTTGACCTATGATTTGCCTTTATATTTCTTCCATTCAGTGAAACAGGAAGACTAGAGAGGGCTGGAGTTGTCTAAAATGCCCTTCCCTCTGGTAAAGCAGTTTTCCCTGGAGGACAGCCCTCTGTTATACAGTCCACTCTGGGAAATTTCAAAATAGTTACTTTTTCCACACACCATCTCTCGTTGGGTCTAGACCTACAATCATCTCAACTCCTAGAAGACCACAGGGGAACAGCAAGAGATGTGACCCTTGAGTAGGTGCCACCCATTCCAAAAGAATTGCAAGATTTTGTGAATTTATAACAACATAAATCTAGAAGATATGTATGGAAATGATACCCAAGGATGTTACAATAGGGTGGAAAGGATGCAATAATTGATTGGGATAAATTTATTGTGATCAGTGCATTAGGAAGAGATTTTGTATTTGATGTCATGTATCATCTTGCAAGGCTGGAAGTAGCTCTATCTGAAGTGTGGTCTGCAGGTGGACTATGCTAAATGAAAATGAAATGTTAGAACCTTTTTTTTGTTTCAGTATCCAAAGACTTGCAGAGATCAAAATGCTAGAACGGATTTACTGTGCAAGTCTCGTTCAGCCATCCTCTGATTATGTCCTTTAAGAGGATCCAGAGATGCTCCCTTCATCTAGGAGTTGGGATTTTTTTTAAAATTTTTTTATTGTTATGTTAATCACCATACATTACATCATTAGTTTTTGATGTAGTGTTCCATGATTCATTGTTTGTGCATAACACCCAGTGCTCCACGCAGAATGTGCCCTCTTTAATACCCATCACCAGGCTAACCCATCCCCTCACTCCCTCCCCTCTAGAACCCTCAGTTTGTTTCTTAGAGTCCATAGTCTCTCATGGTTCGTCTCCCCCTCCGATTTCCCCCCCC
>NW_027397077.1:36039230-36163500 GCF_003265705.2 Callorhinus ursinus | reverse complement strand
GTCTATCACCCAGCCACCCCATCCCTCCCACCCCTCACCACTCCAGCAACTCTCAGTTTGTTTCCTGAGATTAAGAATTCCTCATATCAGTGAGATCATATGACACGTCTTTCTCTGATTGACTTATTTTGCTCAGCATAATACCCTCCACTTCCATCCATGTCATTGTAAATGGCAAAATTTCATTAGGAGTTGGGATTTATATTAATGAGGAGAGTACCAGCTCCTATGGGACCATCCTCTGGGGGCTATTCCTTGTAGTCCAGAAATGATATTAACTGCTGCCATAATTTTAGTGGGAATAGAGAGTGGTAATGGTCCTAGTAGTGACATTTAACTTCCCAAGACAAGCTGGTCAGAGTTACCATAATGGATGGTGGAGCTGAAGCCTTAATCAGAATGGTTTGACCCAAAGAGATCTCTGGCATTGGCTAAGTGACCAGTGGTGGCCTAGGATTGAAACAGACAAGCCAGTGCTTGGCCTCTGCTCACTCAGAAAAATTCTCAGCTAAGATAATGGCTTGGCAGCGAGGATTATCTTTGCACTGGAGGCTCCTTCCTATTAAAATCAGCATACCAGCCCATATGTTCATCAAAACATTTACTGGTCCCACCTGTATCCAATATAGTTTGTCTGTCTCTGACAGGCTTCCTCTTCTCTTTGCTCTGCCCCACAATCTGTACCAAAGCCGCCTCCTTCCCTTGCTCATTTAGGAATGCTTTGTCCCTCTGGATTTTAATTCTTTTAGGTTTCTTTGTGTGCACAGCTCTTCATTTTTAAACAAATCAAAATCCAGTGATTTCCTATTTCAGGAAGAAGTGTCACTGTCTTACATATTAGCATATAGAAATATAAAAGATACTGGTAAAAATACCTAATTTAAAAACCTTTGGTTTGACAAGAGAAGAGAAAGCTACTTTATAGACATATAGAATGGAAGTTGATGAATTTAACATCTCTATAAACACATTGATGCTATTATATTCTGATTATAATTGTGCTTTGCATTTGTCATAAGAAAAATGATGCAAGTGTCTTGTAAGCTCTATGATTTATGGTGCTCCTGGAAAACTGGAGTGGAAAAGGCAACTTAACTTAAAAATTAAAAATCAGAGATTTAAACATTATTAAAAAAATGAGTCTGTACCTCTATCTTCTTTACAAAAATTTTAGAACTACATATCACCATTTAAGTAGCCCAGTAAATAGAATAATCAGAATCAAATTTAAGAACCATGAGTAAATAAGATGACCTGGGGAAAAATGTATACTTTAGATATGCTTCCATTTATGTGCATATATATGTGCAAACATAAAAGTTTAATCCTGAATGAAGTGATGGACAACCAATTCAGGCTAGAGTTTCAAGTTGGTTTGTACATCTAATCAATTTAGGTGATTGGTAAATAAAAAATAATGAACAACTCTTACCGGGTATTATGTAAACTAAAGAATAAGCTAGTTCACTTTACAGGTGGGCACTGAAAACACAAACCATATTAAAGCATAGGTTCAGCTTACATTACAGAATATTGTAGTTAGAGAAGTATGATTTTTTTTATTATGTTATGTTAATCACCATACATCATTAGTTTTTGATGTAGTGTTCCATGATTCACTGTTTGTGTATAACACCCAGTGCTCCATGCAGAACGTGCCCTCTTTAATACCCACCACCAGGCTAACCCATCCCCCCAGCCCCCTCCCCTCTAGAACCCTCAGTTTGTTTCTCAGAGTTCATAGTCTCTTATGGTTCATCTCCTCCTCCGATTTCCCCCCCCTTCATTTTTCCCTTCCTACTATCTTCTTCTTTTTTTTTTTTAACATATAATGTATAATTTGTTTCAGAGGTACAGGTCTGTGATTCAACAGTCTTGCACAATTCACAGTGCACACCATAGCACATACCCTCCCCAATGTCTATCACCCAACCACCCCATCCCTCCCACCCCCCACCACTCCAGCAACCCTCAGTTTGTTTCCTGAGATTAAGAATTCCTCATATCAGTGAGGTCATATGATGCATGTCTTTCTCTGATTGACTTATTTCGCTCAGCATAACACGTCATTGCAGATGGCAAGATTTAGAGAAGTATGATCTTGAGCAAATCATTTATACTGATCAGGACTCAGTCTTACTACCTGTAAAAGAGGATGGTGGACATGAGAATAGACATATTTTTATAAGGAGGAGTCTGGGGTGTAAGTGACTTGCATTGCTTGAGTTACAAAAGAGAATTACTTTTTAAATCGAAAATTCCAAGGGTCCAGCTACTTTCAGACTTGATTGGCTCCAGAGCCTTGAATGATTTTATGAAGAATCTGCTTCATTTCTATGCCTTGGTTTGTAGTCCCTCACATGTCATCCTACTGCCTTCCCAACTTCACTGAGGAGATTTCTTCTACTTCCAAATGTCCCACAAAAGATATGAGGTTGTTTTTTATTGGACATTTCTTGAGTCCTGAGCCCATATCTACAGAAATCTCAGTAGCCAGGGAGATTATCTATTCTAATGGCTTTTGCTCTGTATAACCTTGGAAACAAATGGGGGAAGGATTTGCTTTCAACATATTGACTGAGAGTGATAAGATGACTTTTTTAAAGGAAGAGAGGTGCTCTTTGTCTACAAGAAGGGAAGTTCAGGAGGCAAAAGAAGTTATAAGCCATTGCTATCTCTCAAAAGTCTTCCAGATTTTACATCCTAAACTTCTATCTTCTTTATTCTGTAGCTCCTGCCTCCTTTCCCAGAGTAAGGAAAACAGAGGGTAGGGAGTGATACTGCCAAAACTTTTCTGTGTAATGTGACCATCCCAGGATTATCACAAATACACTGACGTTGCTACATATTGAGTAAATCAGAATTTCTGTCAAGGTGTAAGCCATGTGGCACTATATAAGCTATCCAAATCCTTATATAACTACTAAATCCCTCCTGTATGACGTGCTAAGAATTTTACAATATCAACCCACAAACTTAATACCAGATCCATTCCATTACACAGGTCTAGAAAACATATTTCTTCTATGCCTGCTAAAAATTTTGTAATATACCCAGGAAGAGTCTAGGAGAGCAGTGCTTAGGAAAACACATTAGACTTAAATCCATTAAACTTGCCCATTCTTTGAAGACTGTCATCTTTAGGGAGCTATTTTTAGTATTCCTGTTGGTTCCTACTTTATCTCACTAGTTCATACTGAGGTAGGGGTGGTGGGGGCAACTGTATCCCTCTAGAGGACATTTGGCAATGTCTGGAGAAGTGGTTGGTTGTCACAGCTGGAGAGTACCATGCTACTGACATCTAGAGGCCAGGAATGCTGATAAACATTCTGCAACGCATAGGACAGATCCCTACAACAAAAAAATTATCCCACTCAAACTATCAATAGTGCCCAGGTCAAGGAACCATATTTACTACTTTTTTTTTTTAAGCTTTGAGATACTTCTCACTGTTCCAATTCAGTTTTCCTTTAACCCAGTACTATTAATTCCATCAATGGGGGATGCTTCATGGTATTGTTCACCAACTCAGAAGGGAATGTATGTGGGCCTTTAACAAAATAACTAAAGGGGCTTTTCATTTTAAAACACTGACAAGGGGTGCCTGGGTGGCTCAGTCGTTAAGCGTCTGCCTTTGGCTCAGGTCATGATCCCAGGGACCTGGGATCGAGCCCGCATTGGGCTCCCTGCTCAGCGGGAAGCCTGCTTTTCTCTCTCCCACTCTCCCTGCTTGTGTTCCCTCTCTCGCTGTGTCTCTCTCTGTCAAATAAATAAAATCTTTAAAAAATAAATAAATAAATAAAATAAAACACTGACAAATGGGAAGGAATATTCTAGATCCTTGGAATACAGGAATGTTTTTATAGTCAGAGTAACCTCTCAGCTTTTGATGACCTGTATATCTGCATATCATTCATTCTGTACACAGGACGTAAATAAATGGCTTACAGGGAGGGAGATGCTTATATAGATTAAATACCTTTATTTTAAATTCACATAATTTCTGAACTCCTAATATTTCAGACAGATCATAGTCTGGATATAGAAACACTCCCTTTGAAAGTAAGTTTTTTAAGAGTTACAAAATCTGCCACTTTGGATTAACTCCACCATTGACTTCTTCCTTTTGAAGGAAAGTCTGAACAAGTTAATAATTAATAAGAAAATAATGCTTCAAACAACTTACTTTTAAATACCTAAAAAGTTAATTCCAAGGAAATTTTAACTTAACTTGTAAGTCCCAATATCCACAAAACTCTCCACATGGGCTGGTAGTGACTACCAAAATCTCATCAACCCAGCCTCTCAAACAAAACCCCATGTTCACTGAAAACATGTTTTTAAGAAGTAATATTGCATCAGGAAATGTACAATTTTAATTTATGTTCATATCTGTCAAGTAATGGAATCAGTGCTTAGAGAAACACTTTCATTGCTCTTATATAGCTGTGAAGTACTGAATGGGCTCTTAATTGTTGAACCCAAACCATTACCAAGAATCACTATATATGTGTCTAAGAATTATCTTTGTTTTTCTTTAGCACTTTTTGTACTCTTTCAAACCTTTTAAATGCATCTGCTTTCCTAGATAGTTTATGGGTGATTAAAGTTTACTCTTAATATAAATCTAATAACCAGTTACACCCTACAATGGAGAAACAATTATCCTTAGAAAGCAGTGAGTATAAAATTTAAGGTGACAAAATGTCACTTACAAAAGTATTTCTCCAGATACAGAAAATAATAACTACACAATTTGCTTTGCCTAACCTCACTTAACCAGAACACCTAGAAAGCTAAAGGTTATCACCCTTGTGAATTTCATAACTGAAGGAAAACAGCTTTTTTGTACAGGTATTTGTTTGTTCAAAACCTGCTGGGAATTTCTTAGAAATGTGTTTCTTAGAGGTGTTTTCAGAGGTTAGACCAATCAGCCAAAATATAGAATATAGAATATAGGATAAATATTTGCTAGTTCATCAAATATATTTCATTATAGTCCTTAAAATGACTATTTCAAGATATTATGTTTAAAAAGTATTTTAAAGAAACCCCTGGGGATTAAAGAGTACACTTATCATGATGAGCACTGAGTAATGTATAGAACTGTTGAAGCACTATATTGTACACCTGAAACTAATATAATGCTGTATGTTAACTATACTGAAATTAAAATGAAAAAAACTTAATTTTTTAAAAAATTTTATTTATTTATGAGAGAGAGAGTACAGGCATGGGGGGAAGAGCAGAAGGAGAGGGATAAGCAGACTCTGCACTGAGCAATGAGCCTGACATGGGGCTCAATCTCAGGACCCCAAGATCATGACCTAAGCTGAAACCAAGAGCCAGACGCCTAAATGACTGAGCGACCCAGGCACTCCCAAAAATTTTAATTAAAAATAAAAAAAGAAGTCTCTGTTAGAGAATGTGCTCAAAGAGAGACTCACTTCATCCCTACCTCCCTGATTCTCCAACTTTGCTTTTGAAAGGCATATGGAATAAAACCAAAAATCTTATTTATTCACACTGCTTAATTGTTGCAGAAAACAAATCTCATATTAAACTATCTATTCACAAATAATGAAAGGTGAACACTCTGATATTCTGCATCAAAATTCCTACTTCTTCAGAAGAACATGCACAGATGGGACATCACCAAATTTTCTGGTACATTTCACACTGTAAATATTACAAGAGAAATTTTATCCGTTGGAGTGTTTCCGATAATCCAACAAAAGGAGAAGAAACAAGAGAAATAAAAGTTAAGAGAATGGCACTTTAAATTAAGAAGCCATTAAGTCTCTTGCACTGATTCAAAAACAAAAAAGCAGATAAATAGAGTGTTGGTCTGTGCTCATACTCAGGAGAATTCAACAATTACAGCTGGATTAATCTGGTTTCTAATGAAAACATACAATCCACATTCCAGTTGTGTTTAATTGATTTTGGGGAAAGGAAAGTAACTATCCTATTAACAAAATGATTAAATTGTTTCCCTGGCCAGCAAGGAGTAACTAGCATTATTGACTTAGCCACTGCATCCCTGTTCTTCTCCTGCATTCAGTTGACCTGGTATATTCACACAGCAGTGAGTATTGTGGTATCTGAAGTGAAGGTCTCAGTAGGGGGGATCTTTCTCTTCTTCTATTGTGAAAAAAATTATATATATAACTGTGGGAGAGAATGAAAAATAAAGCTGACAGTACCACCCAGCCACTCTTCTGCCTGTTCAAGTTTAGCAACCCATCACTGTGATAAGTAGCAGTAGAGACGCTCAAAGAAAAAAAAAATGACATTCAGTGTTCCTGTGTCTTATTTTGGGGGCAAAAGTAAGAAGCAAAATATAAAATGATAATTTAGTTTTCAGAGTAATGACTTGAGGACATGATCCTAAACACATTCATATTGTCAAATCAGCAACAGTTGTTAAAAAAAAAAAACACACACAACACAAAAGTACAATTCTACAATGGAGTCCGAGGATGATAATGGTGAGTGATTACACAAGAGAGAAAATAAGGAATAGGGACTGATCTGCAAACTGCTGTCTGTATGTTAATAGTACCTGATGTTCGTCTCACTCTGGAACTTGCTGCCTAGAGTTGCCCATGTAATAAAAGCAGCTTAGTAAGAAATCAACACCTGCAATTCAAGTGTTTATCCCCGTAATTTTTATTTGAGGCCCATATTTGAAACCACTGATTGCTTTATTCTGCTTGTAACATGTTCATATGACATTGCTGTTCCTTTTTAACAGTCACATAGACTTTCAGTTGTATTTGAGTTTCAGTTTCCATGGAGATGGCATGCATCTCTTTCATTACTGTTATCCCCATGATACCAAAAAGTGAATCTTGCAAGTTTCATCAATGTTTCTCAAATCCATCACAGACCAATATATGGTCTCCGTATGTGACTAGAACCCAGTTCATACCACATAGGACTGATCAGGGAAACTGATCTGTATACCCTGTTCAATGAATTGAGTCAATTAATCATGTGTTTGAGAATCATAGCAATGTCACATTGCTATGCAAATTTCTATAAAATTAACCTACATTTTTGTTTTTACTTGTCATGGGCCAGTAATAGGATTTGCTTACTACCCACAGTCCATAGAACACACTTTGATTAGCGCTGTATTCCATGGCCTATATTTTAACCTAGATCACAAAAAAAAATAAACTCATTTAAAATAAGTAAAAACCTCTCTCTTCCCCACCCCCCTCTCTCTCTTCAAAATTTGCTGAAAATATATCTAGCTTTAAAAAAAAATAAGATACTAGACAAAAACTTAATTTTCTTTGTATAAATAAGATCTGCAAAAATTATAGAGAGTTCAGAAGAGCTAATTATATTTTCCTTGAAATACCCTTCACAAGGGGTTACTTGGCTGGTAGGTATAAGCTGTTATGTTGCAATAAGCTGGGATTGTCATCAAGTACTCAGTACTTTTACTTCTATGTTCCATATGTCTCCTTTTTTGTTGTTCTCTAAAATAATATAATTTGCTAACAATTCCATATGTAAATATCTAAAATTAATTATTAGCAAAATAACCAAAATTTGGCACATCTATAAAAAATACGTAAACAACAAGGCTAATGACCAAGAGCAAATGGTAAGTCTCAGAACAAAGAGTGTTTCAGAACCATATACCATTATTGTATCATACAGAATAATTTGTGCTAAAAAATCCCCTGTGCTCTACCTATTTATCTCTCCCTGTCCCTGAATTCCTAGAAACCACTGATCTTTTTATTAGCTCTATGTTTTCCCTTTTCCAGAACACTGTATAGTTGGAATAATGCACTATGTAGACTTTTCAGACTAATCTCCACCTGAGTAAGTAAATTCACTTTCCTCCAAAGTGGTGGGTAGAGAAACTTGGGAATCATACCTAATATCGCTCTCCCTCACCATCCACATAAAATGTATTATTAGCCCTGTCTAGGACACCTCCAAAATATTTATTGAATCTCTTTACTTATGTCATTTTCTACCATAGTCCAAACCACTGGCACATCCCATTTGAACTAACACAACATTGTTCTAAGAATCTTGAAAGTCTCCCTAACTTAAACTTGGCTCTGTCTCTAGTACTTTCTCTACTGAACATCCAGGACAATCCTTCTAAAATGAAAAATGGATCTTGTCCTTACTTTGCTCAAAACACTCAATACTAATATGCCACTACCCCACTTGCACTTGAAATAAAATGTGAAATTCACGACATGATCTACAAGGTCCTGCATGATATAACTCCTCTCATCCTCTCCAGGCTCACTTCTCACCAACTTTTCCTTCCTTCTCTACATGCCAACTCTTCATTTCTCTCTCTTTTCTTCCAAGATCAATCTTTGTTCCTGACATGGGTCTCTCCATGGAGTGGAGATCCTGAATGACTCAAGATTAAACAGGAGTGAAATTGTGCTAAAAGTCAGTTTAAATGGTCCTGATTAATCAGTTCTCCACTCATAGTGATACTTGTTGGATGACATGATAGAAATAATAAGATTCCAAATGAAAATGGAAAACATGAAGAAAATTAGGTCAGTGAAACTTTTTAAGATTAAAAAAATAATAAAAGGAAATTATATCCTCCTGCATAATAGTCAGCATGCTAACATTTACAAATCCAATATTCTCAATGATGTTAGAAGGTTAAGATGATACCATACAATTACCTGGGAACTGTGCCAATATGGTTGACATGAAGAAATGAGATAGAATTAACTTGCTTAGCCATGGAAATTAACTGTAATAAAATGGTGAATGTGAAAAGCCAATTCAAAATTTATTTCATGTGGACACCCAAAGATGAAGAGAGAGACTAAAAGGTTAATTTCCTTTCCTTTCAACTTCTGATTGACAAAAGGGATATAGTCAGGATCAAAAGGCTAAATAACCAGTTTTAGCCACCCAGTTGCTGAGGTAGTTTCATCAGCATTAACAGAATAGAATCTTGGTGAATTGTGTTTCTGATTCATTTAGTAAGTCTTAACAAGGCATTATTTTTTCAACATTCTCCAAATCCATCCACTTCGTACTCACTGTCAAGACCCCGTTTCAGGGCAGTCTCCTGTTGTAATTAGGATGAACGTAGTGTCTTCTGACCGTTCTAACTTCTCTAATTTCCAGTGACCTATTCTAAAGTGAAAATCTCAATTTCCACCTTAAAATCTTGGCTTTTTCTATTTCCCTTGGGATATAGTTCAAAATCTGAGGCCTGACTTTAAAATCCTTTTTGAGATCTGGCCTCTATATCTCTCAACTCCTTTCCTGTTTCTCCTTCATTCCTCACCTTCTGCTCTAGCCAATCTGCTCCACCACCAGTAGGTACTGACATACGCTGTTTCCTCTGCCAGCCACAGTGTGTGCCCCATTTCCTTCCCAGAGTAGTATTTGCTCATTCTTCAGGATTTAGCTTAGACAAAGGCTTTCCTTGAGGACCCAGGGTCTAGCATGGGGTTCTGTCACTGTGCTGCCTCATCAATATCTATTTATCTGTCTCTTCTGCCTTCTTACTATTCCACCGAGAGCTCTCTGAGGGTAGGAAACCTATCATATTTATCTGTGTGGTTCAGGAATTTGGCCAAATGCCTAACAGAGAACAGGTTTCTCATTATCAATTAAATAATAACATAAGAATATTTCTAGCAGGTACTACAAGTTGAGCACTTAATTTGTGCTGGTATTTTGCCAAATATTTTTATATTCCTTTTCAGATTCCATTTTTTATTTTTGAGAGAGAGAGAAAGAGAGAGAACGAGTGTGAGCAGGGCGAGGGGCAGAGGGAGAGAGAGAATCCCAAACAGGTTCCATGCTCAGTGCAGAGCCCGACTCAGAGCTTCATCTCAGAACCCTGAGATCATGACCTGAGCTGAAGTCAAGAGTCAGATGCTCAACTGACAAAGTCACCCAGGTGTCTCCAAATTTCACCTTAAAAGTAGTTTTATGAAATAAATATTATCCTTTTTTCTTTAGAAGGGGAAATTTAAGTTCAGAAAATTTTCAAACTTTCCTACCACCAGATAACTCATATTGTTGAAACTGGACTCAACTCATATGTCTGTTGAACATAAAATTCTACTCTTTTGGACTATGTTATGTCTCCTTTCATCATATTAGTATAAATAAAATTTAAAGAAATTTACCTTGACCACCATTAAAATAGCTGAGAATCAGACAGAGGGCGAGGTTGAAGATCTTGAGGAAATATGCCAAAATGGCACCCTTATATGTGCAATGTTGACCAAGTGTGAGGCATCAAACACATTCCATAAAAAAGTCCTACATGTCATCTATTTCTTAGAAGTGTTTAAATAATATACGATTCATTGTATTAACAATTTTCTAAATTTTTCATGTTGAAACATTTTAGCCCCATATTTCCACAATTTTCAAAAAATGCAATAAGAAGATGTACTGTTTACTTTTGCATGTCTTGTGTGTTGAAGGATTGGGACTCAAAGAGTGACTTGATAATGTGAGACCTTAGCAATCAATTTTTCCAAACTATACCATAAATGAACAAACATATAAATTAATTTTTATTTCAGAAGATGTAGAAAATAGCTTCCCACAATTCTACATTCACAAATAAATAATTATTAATTACTCTTAATCTTCTCTTCAAGAATATGCAAAATCCAAATTGTATTTAATCTCATTCTAGGTCTCATAATTCTTCTGATCCCTGTATTTTCTGCCTTTTTTCTCCTCCTTCTCTTTCAATTCCCCGAACTTCCATTTGGTTTCTCACAAGAATCGTCAGAAGTGAAAGTAGGAGAAGGGAGAAAATTTTCAAATCTATTTCAGGACACATATTTTGAATCCTATAAGTGAATTTGTAGTGCTAAAGGCAGATTATTTGGCAAGTGTCGCTCCAAATTAATAACAATAACAAAAATAATATCAATAATATCTACCATTTGTTGAGTTCTTTCTATAAACCAGTTGCTATGTTAAAAGTTTATATACATTATTGCATTTAAGTCTCTCACACACACATAAAAGATAAGAGTTAAGTGCTATTAAAATCATCCTCATTTGCCAGATAAGGAAACTAAATATCTCTTGTCCAAGGTCACAGAGCTCAAAGTGTGGAAGTAGGATTCAAAACCATGTTAAGACTCTAAAACTCCTTTTAACCAAGGCCAAACTGGTTAGGGTCTCTTACCTAGTACCTCCAGGATGACTACTATGCCAAGATTGCCCTTTATTTTCCAAATGTTTCAGGTTGCTCTAAAAAAAAAAAAGTATGACCAAAAAAATTAATGAAGCATAGATTAGAAATCTTTGAATGTAAATACATAAAAGGAATCACTCCTTTTTGGGCAACATTTGGTGCTTACCTGCTCATTGGTTCAAGGTCCTGTTCTACCTGTGAAAGAATGTCTAATATTTTCTCAGTGTCCTAACCAGAGCTGGACTAGGGCCAGGCAAGCAAAACCCCAGGGTGCATAATTTAAGGAGGCACTCACTCTCCTTGTGGTGCAAGTACAAATGCTGCACCTTAGAGTGAGCACCACCTTAAATTTTACTCTCTGGCCCTTCACTTCTTTCACCTGGTTCCACTTTGCTCCAAACAATTTTAATTTAAACTCTAGGCTTGGCTACTGTGGTTTAGAGGCCCAAATGGAGTTCATTTGCTATCACTCAACAATGGGAAAAACTTTATTGTTTACTAATTACTTGTTCTTTTTTATGTAAGAATATGACTTACATATGCAGAAAACTCTGGATCTTCACCAAAACAGCTTATGAAATATTTTGAAATCATAACATCTTAAAAACACAAGTGTTTTTAAGAAGATAAGAATGATAATTATCTTGGTATTGGAAGAGTGATTGATAGGTCATATACACGTTAATCAGCCAAATGGGGATTAACTGCCCTAGGACCTGCTGTATTCCATGCACAGTGTTAATCACTGAAACTTTTCTTTGAAGTTCTTTCCTATACCAAAACTGTATGACACTAATAAAATTGGGATATGTTTGGAGCATTTCATTTTATCACATTTTTAAGTTTACAAAGCATCTTCAGGAACAGAGATCCTCTAGAGAGATCTTTAAAATTAAAAAAGGTTTTGTTGTAATTTTCCAAATTAGAAAGTGGAAGTGAGAAAGATCATGGGACTTACACAATGTAAGAATGTAGCCCAATCAGATTCCAAAAAAGATTTTCTCTCTTCACATGCTTTTTGTTAGTCTCAAATCACTAATTTAGTAACTTAAACATTTTCTCTTCTCAGAATTTCACACTAGTGACAATAAGTACCTGGAGAATTCTTTTTCAGAACTTTTTGAATTCTTTAGATTTCCTGAAATTTAATCAATGTAATAAAACAGTCAAGATAGATTGATATCTATCCCTGTAAATTGTGCCAGCACAACTAGCTTGGCTAAGTAATACACACACACACACACACACACACACACACACACACACACACACAACATTTCTTTGTCTTGTTGGTCAAATCTCCCTTATGCTTATCATCTGTTTGGGTGAGCATTTTGAATCATTTGGGAAAAAGACACCAGAGACAGAGCCAAATATCAGCTTTGGTATAGGTGACACTGATGGAAAAAAAATATGGCTTGAACCTGTGGCCAAAGTGCAATTCTTGCAAATAATCAATGCACCCAATTTCTATTAACTTAATGCACCCCCCTTCAATCTTTGTCCTTTGATCATGCCCTCCCACAATGTCTTTAAGGCTGGACATGTGGGACAGACTTACTTTGGCCACTGGGGCAGAATCAAACTTGATATAAGCAACTAGTAAGTGGCTATTGTTTTAAGAACTAAAAATAACCAATATCCCTGATGAATATGAATGCAAAAATTCTCACCAAAATACTAGCCAATAGGATCCAACAGTACATTAAAAGGACTATTCACCACGACCAAGTGGGATTTATTCCTGGGCTGCAGGAGTGGTTCAATATCAGCAAATCAATCAATATAAACACCACATTAATAAAGGAAAGTATAAAAACCATATGATCCTATCAATAGATGCAGAAAGAACATCCGACAAAATACAACATCCTTTATTGATAAAAACCCTCAAGAAAGTAGGGATAGAAGTAACATATACCTCAACATCATAAATGCCTTATGTGAAAGATACACAGATAAAATCATCCTCATGTGGAAAAACTGAGAGCTTTTCCCCTAAGGTGAGGAACAAGACAGGGATGGGCACTCTCACCACTGTTGTTCAACATAGTACTGGGAGTCCTAGCTTCAGCAATCAGACAACAAAAAGAAATAAAAGCCTTCTGAATTGGCAAGGAAGAAGTCAAATATTCACTCTCCTCAGATGACATGATAATCTGTAGAAAACCTGAAAGACTCCACCAAAAAATTACTAGACCTAATAGAAGAATTCAGCAGTCACAGAACTTAAAATCAATGCAAAGAAGTCTGTTGCATTTCTATACACCAACAATGAAACAGCAGAAAGAGAAATCAAGGAATTGATCCCATTTACAATTGCATCCAAAACCATAAGATACCTAGCAATAAATCTAACCAAAGAGGTAAAAGATCTGTACTCTGAAATCTATAGAACAGAAATTGAGGAAGACACAATGAAATGGAAAAAACATGCCAGACTCATGGATTGGAAGAACAAATATTGTTAAAATGTCTATACTACCCAAACCAATTTACACATTCAATGCAATCCCTATCAAAATAACACCAGCATTTTTCACAGGGCTAGAACAAAAAATTCTAAAATTTGTATGGAACAAAAAAAGACCCCAAATAGCTGAAGTAATATAGAAAAAGCAAAGTGGGAGGCATCACAATTCCAGACTTCAAGCTGTATTACAAAAATGTAATCATCAACACAGTATGATACTGGCACAAAAACAGACACATAGATCAATGGAACAGAATAGAGAACACAGAAATGGACCCACAACTATATGGTCAACCAATCTTTGACAAAGCAGGAAAGAATATCCAATGGAAAAAGTCTCTTCAACAAATGTTGGAGAAAATTGGACAGCGACATGCAGAAGAATGAAATTGGAACCCTTTCTTACATCATAGACAAAAATAAATTCAAAATGGATGATAGACATAAATGTGAGACAGGAATCCATCAAAATCCTAAAGGAGAACACAGGCAGCAACCTCTGTGACCTTGGCCACAGGAACTTCTTGATAGACACATCTCTGTGGCAAGGGAAACAAAAACAAAAATTAACTATTGGGACTTCATCAAGATATAAAGCTTCTGCACAGCAAAGGAGACAATCAACAAAACTAAAAGGCACCCATAGAATGGAGGAAGATATTTTCAAATGACATTGGATAAAGGGTTAGTATCCAAAATCTATAAAGAACTTATCAAACTCAATTCCCAAAATAAAAATAAAAAAAATCCAGTTAAGAAATGGGCAGAAGACATGAACAGACATTTTTCCAAAGAAGACATACAAATGGCCAACAGACACATGAAAAAATGCTCCACATCACTCGGGATCAGGGAAATACAAATCAAAACCCCAATGAGATACCACCTCACACTGCTCAGAATGGCTAATATGAACAACTCAGGAAAAAAGAGATGTAGGTAAGGATGTGGAGAAAGGGGAACCCTCTTACACTGTTGGTGGGAATGCAAAGTGGTACAGCTACTCTGGAAAACAGTATGGAGGTTCCTCAAAATTTTAAAAATAGAACTAGTCTAAGACCCAGCAATTACACTACTAAGTATTTATCCAAAGGATGCTAAAAATAGTGATTTGAAGGGGGCACATATACCCCAATGTTTATAGCAGCACTATCCACAATAGCCAAAACATGGAAAGAGCCCAGACATCCATCGATGGATGAATGGATGAAGATGTGGTGTGTGTGTGTATGTGTGTGTGTGTGTGTGTGTGTGTGTGTGTGTGTGTGTATATATATATATGTATATATGGAATATTACTCAGCCATCAAAAAGAATGAAATCCTGTCATTTGCAATGATGTGGATGGAACTAGAATGTATTACACTAAGCAAAATAAAGATAAATAGCATATAATTTCACTCATCTGTGGAATTTAAGAAAACAGATGAACATAGGGGAAGGGAAAGAAAAATAAAATAAGATAAAGACAGTAAGGCTAACCATAAGAGACTCTTAATTGTAGGGAACAAACTGAGGGTTGCTGGAGGGGAGGTGGGTGAGGGGATGCGGTAATTGGGTGATGGGCATTAAGGAAGGCACTTGATGTAATGATCACTGGATGTTCTATGCAAGTAATGAATCACTAAATTCTACCCATGAAACTAATACTAACTTGAATTTAAATAAAATCTTGAAAGAAAAAAAAAGAAATTAATAATAATAGTGGTTGTTGTCTTAAAATGCTTAGATTTGAGGGTAGTTTTTTATGTAGGGATATCTGACACATTACATCTTCCTCTGAATTAAGCTGACCTCTCAATCACAAAGGAGCTAGAAAACTCCTTAGTAATGAAATGGCGTTCCCTTACTCTTGAAATATCGAGAGACATTTATCACAAGAAAGGAAAAAAAATAGAATTCTTATAGCCATTCTTATGGGTAGGCAATCCTAAAGAGATAGTCACAGGTAAGTCAGGGCCTACGTAGGTATTAGCTCTTAATAGACTAACTCCACGCATTAAAGAAATATAACTTTAATGGATGTTTTACTCTTACAAAATTTCTAAGCAGAAAAACCATCTTAAATTGGGAAATGTCAGAGAGCCTGGGGAGAAAGTTGTAGCTTTGCCAGGAGTGACTTTCCCAGGACTACAAAAATAGAAGTTAAATTTCTACTTGATGAATTAGCATCAATATGGAAGAAGGGGAGAATATTCATCAATGCCACACTCAATTTATTGAGCACTTTCTGTGTGTAAAACACTATGCCATGCTAGGAGTTGAGCAGGCAATCTGGCATTTGATCATCACTGCACACACAAATTGGGCTTTACAATGACTTAAAGTGGAAATTATGATCCCTATTTACATAGGAGAAGAAATGAAATCTCAGCAGGTTTTATATAGTTGATCCATGAACACTAAGGTAGTAAAAGTAAGAACCAGATTTGAATCACACACTCTAAAAGTCCAACCTCTGCCTTATACTGTACTGGATAAATATAATTCAAGGGCCAATGTACTCAAGGGATTTATCACGTCGTGTGTGTGTGCATGCGTGTGCATGTCTAGGCAAGATGCTGAGGGAGATGAAATGTAGGAGATGTCTCTATTCATTTGAAAGAGAAAGTTTTTTGGAGAAAGTGAGACATTGGCTGAGATCTATAAGCTTGAGCTAGAGACTACATACTTGTACTTTATAGCATCCATCACCAAGTCCCTATTGTGTAACGACCAAAGTTATCTGATATATACTCCCCTTTCATTACAGTTTTGAACATCCTCATTAACTTATAACACATGGGTTTTCACCCTCAAGTGACTCCCTTTTTCTTCAGGCTCTTTTATCAAAACTTCCACCACTCCCTTTTCTACAATTGTCTGAATAAATAACCTGCCAGTTTTTAAACCAAACTTACGCCTTGTCTCGTTTTTCTTTTGTTCAAAGGAAGCATTCAGGCTGCTGATGAAGAGAGTTTGCCGAAAGGCCAGTGACCTGAATTTTTTGATCAGAACAGCAATCATGATTTGCAAAAGGCACAAAAAAGTGAATGATTTTTTGCTGTTTATCAGGATAGAGGTGTTGCTTCCTGTGCCTTATTTCAAGTTCTTATGTCTAAACTGAACATTCAAAACAGAGTCAATAAAGCAATAAAAATAAAGCTAAAGAAATGAGCAATTTCCTTTGATAGATATCATCAGGGTCACATATAACACTGGGACAAATTAAATTATTCTAACTAGAAATGCAACCTAGACAGATTGCACAAAATTCAATCAATATATTCTTAGCTTAACATCCTTCAAAGATCTAAAAGGCTCATGCTCTAACACTGAATCACTGCAATTTCCTGATATTATCAGCTGGTAATGAAAGAAAGGAATTAGAAAAAAATACATATGTCTAAAACTCTTCTCTGGCATCTTTCTAAAGAAAAGTATCTTAGTATTTGTAAATGTTACATAGTTACAATTATTTTAACAGGCTAATCAATGTCCTATATGACACCCAGGTTTTTAACCAATCCTCTTAATAGGATTACCAATTATTCCTTTAAATTGAATTCTGTGTTTAAAACTTAAAAATTAGAATCCAAAAAACTGCTACTATCCACTCAAATCAAATCCTATTTAGGAACAGAGTAGATTTTGTTCTTGACCTAAAATCTTGTTTTAAGTCAACAGAAATTTAATAGCAAATATGAGACAAAGTGCAGAGCAACTATTCTCATATAGGACTTACATTTCCAAAAGCAGTGTAATATATTATTTCATAATATTCTTTTATTTGTACCTTTATGTAAATATTTTAATTGATTTAAACAACCCTGTACATACTGGAACTGGGGCTACAAAGGCCTCAGAGAGCTTCCTACCACTTTGTCGCCATCAGAAACAACTGAGTCAATCTGCTATTTTTGTTATGCAAAAGAAATAAATATTACCAATACACACACATTAGTATTTATTAACTCATTGATGTCTATGCCTGTTTCCTACCAAAAAGAAGCATAAATCTGTACCTCAGCCAATTGGATACTGTGCAAATGTCAGTATTGATGATATGCTTGCCCAGCTTAAAGCCAGGTCATTTGAAAAATAATTTGTTAAGGAAAGTTATGCCAATTATTGATTATTCAAGGTGATGTGGAATAGGGAGAATACAAATTGTCAGATAACCCACTACTTCATGGATTTGGTAAAAATTTTCACTTTCAAGCAAATGTTTGAAAAGGTTCATTTTTAAAGCTCTGAATTATCTTTTTTTAATAAATTCTATTTCCCTTATAATATAATTGTAAGCAGCCAGTAGTACCACATTTACTTAAGAAAATATAGTTAAGGAAAAGATATCTGGGGAAAAAGGCATTATTTGCTTATAAGCAGCTGTAAAATGTTTACCTGGAGGGAAAAAAAACATAAAAGTTATTGGCCAATTTATTTTTTTATTTTTTATTTTTTGGCTTTTAAAATTTTTTTTTTATTTTTTTGCATTTCAAATGCAATTTTACTTTTTTTAACATAATGTATAATTTGTTTCAGGGGTACAGGTCTGTGATTCATCAGTCTTACAAAATTCACAGCACTCACCATAGTACATACCCTCCCCAATGTCCATTACCCCACCACCCCATTCCTCCCAGTACCCTCCATTCCGGCAATCCTCAGTTTGTTTCCTGAGATTAAGAACCTCTTATGGTTTGTCTCCCCCTCCAGTTTCATCTTGTTTCATTTTTCCTTCTGTTCCCCTATGATCCTCTGTCTTGTTTCTAAAATTCCTCCCACAAGTGAGATCATATGATAATTGTCTTTCTCTGATTGACTAACTTCGCTTAGCATAATACCCTCTAGTTCCATCCATGTCGTTGCAAATGGCAAGATTTCATTTTTGATGGCTGCATAATATTCCATTGTACATATTTACACCACATCTTCTTTACTCATTGATCTTTTGTTCCCTGAAAGCTTTCCGTACAGCTTTGGTGGATGAGATAGAAAATGGCAGCCTCCTAAGCTCTGGCCTTGGAGGAGCCGAGAACTCGGGTCCCCACTCCTCAGTGAGCCCCAGAGAAAAGCAGTCAGTCACTCCCATCTCCCCAGTCTCCAGCCGCACTCCATGCTCACCCGGCCTGTGACCGAGTGTTTCTATCTCTGGCACACGACCCGTGTGGAGTCTCCAAACCCAGCAGATCCCTGTGGTGCGCTCCTGCACTGCTCCTCCCAGGGGAGGAAGGGGAGTCTCCCCGGATCTGCCGCTTGCTGGGTCCCTGCTCGAAGAGCAGAGGCCCAGCTGTGCTGAGGATCACAGTTTATGGCAACCCTGAGCTGACAGCCCACTCCTTGGCTCCGTCTCTGCAGCTGGCTTCCCCACTCCAATACCTGGGAGCTTGGCCACACTCAGGCATCCCCAGTCTGCCTGTGACCCCAAGGGTCCTGAGACCACACTGTCCCAGCAAGTGTTCCACCCCCGCTTAGCCACTGGGGTGACGTCCCTCAGTGGAGCCCACTTCTAAAATTTCCTATTTTGTGCTCCGCGGCTCTATCACTTGCCAGAAGCGGCCGACGGAGGCCCCCCCTCCCCAGCTGCCTATCCTCCCCAATATCACCTCAGATTCACTTCTCCACACGTCCTACCTTCCAGAAAGTGATCGCTTTTCTGTTCAGAGAGTTGGTGCTATTCTTTTCTTTGCTCCCCTGTTGAGTTTGTAGGTGTTCTGAAGGGTTTGATAACTATCCAGCTGAATTCCTGGGACCAGATGAAATTTAGATCTCCTACTCCTCTGCCATCTTGCTCCTCCTCCTATTGGCCAATTTATACTTGCCAGATAAGGAACAAGAAAATCTTACTTTAAGAAAGTCTAATTGAGTTTTGTGTGATATATGTTTTATAGCATAATAAATCTCTTTAATAAATGCTATCTTCTCTAGTTTGAACCCCTATAAGTCAATTTGCAAACCCACATATTTACAATATTATATGACTTTCAAGCAACTAATGTGAAAAATCATGACGTGTTTAAGAGGGAAAAGAACATATATTGTAACCTTTGCATTGGTTTTTCCTTTTTATCCTCAAAAGAATTTTTCTTAAGATTTTATTTACTTATTCATGAGAGGCAGAGAGGCAGAGGGAGAAGCAGGCTCCCTGCAGAGCAGGGAGCCCAATGCAGGACTCGATCCCAGGACCCTGGGACCATGACCTGAACCAAAGACAAATGTTTAACTGACTGAGCCACTCAGGCATGCTACCCTCATAAGTATTTAAATCAAACTTATCTTCAAAAGCAAATTGAAGTGGAGATTCAGGTAAGCAGTTAACCAGATAATTCTTTGCCAGGGCAAAACTTCATTGTTTTTAAGAAAATAATAAGAAAATTAGTTGCAGGGGGCTCTCAATGTTGACAAATTTGATATTAGATACACTCTGACCTTATGAAAGTTTGCATTGGAATTCCCCTATCCCTGGAGCAATCTTTCCCCTTTCTATCTACCTGGCTAACTCCCTTTCAATGTTACTTTCGCTATGTGCCCTAACCTGAGCCCCTCCAAGTATTGTCAACAGAACATTTGACCTCCCATACCTTGCTATACTTTTCTTTTCCTCCCTCAAATACGTATCCCTTTCTAAAAACACTTAAAACAAATGACTGTCTGTTTCAACTTACTAGAATGCAAGTTACATCATCAAATTTGCATTTTTTAAAATTTTTTATGGTTATGTTAATCACCATACATTACATCATTAGTTTTTGATGTAGTGTTCCATGATTCATTGTTTGTGCATGACACCCAGTGCTCCATGCAGAACGAGACCTCTTTAATAACATTCACCAGGCTAACCCATCCCCCCGCTACCCTCCCCTCTAGAACCCTCAGTTTGTTTTTCAGAGTCCATCATCTCTCATGGTTCGTCTCCCCCTCCGATTTCCCCCCTTCATTCTTCCCCTACTGCTATCTTCTTCTTCTTCTTTTTTTTTTTTCTGAACATATCTTGCATTATTTGTTTCAGAAGTACAGATCTGTGATTCAGCAGTCTTGCACAATTCACAGCACTCACCATAGCACACACCCTCCCCAAAGTTTATCACCCAGCCACCCCATTCCTCCCACCCCCACCACTCCAGCAACCCTCAGTTGGTTTCATAAGATTAAGAATTCCTCATATCAGTGAGGTCATATGATACATGTCTTTCTCTGATTGACTTATTTCGCTCAGCATAACACCCTCCAGTTCCATCCACGTCGTTGCAAATGGCAAGATCTCATTCCTTTTCATGGCTGCATAATATTCCATTGTGTATATATGCCACCTCTTCTTTATCCATTCATCTGTTAGTGGACATCTTGGCTCTTTCCACAGTTTGGCTATTGTGGACATTGCTGCTATAAACATTGGGGTGCACGTACCCCTTCAGATCCCTACATTTGTATCTTTGTGGTAAATACCCAGTAGTGCAATTGCTGGATCGTATGGTAGCTCTATTTTCAATTGTTTGAAAAACCTCCATACTGTTTTCCAGAGGGGTTGCACCAGCTTGCATCCCCACCAAGAGTGTAGGAGGGTTCCCCTTTCTTCACATCCCCGCCAACATCTGTCCTTTCCTGACTTGTTAATTTTAGCCATTCTGACGGGAGTGAGGTGGTATCTCATTGACGTTTTGATTTGGATTTCCCCGATGCCGAGCAATGTTGAGCACTTTTTCATGTGTCTGTTGGCCATTTGGATGTCTTCTTTGGAAAAATGTCTCTTCATGTCATCTGCCCATTTTTTGATTGGATTATTTGTTCTTTGGGTGTTGAGTTGGATAAGTTCTTTATAGATTTTGGATACTAGCCTTTTATCTGATATGTCATTTGCAAATATTTTCTCCCATTCTGTCGGTTGTCTTTTGGTTTTGTGGACTGTTTCTTTTGCTGTGCAAAAGCATTTTATCTTGATGAAATCCCAATAGTTCATTTTTGCCCTGGCTTCCCTTGCCTTTGGCGATGTTTCTAGGAAGAAGTTGCTGCGGCTGAGGTCAAAGAGGTTGCTACCTGTGTTCTCCTTTAGGATTTTGATGGACTCCTGTCTCACGTTTAGGTCTTTCAACCATTTGGAGTCTATTTTTGGGTGTGGTGTAAGGAAATGGTCCAGTTTCATTCTTCAGAACGTGGCTGTCGAATTTTCCCAACACCATTTGTTGAAGAGACTGTGTTTTTGCCATTGGACATCCTTTCCTGCTTTGTCAAAGATTAGTTGACCATAGGTTTGAGGGTCCATTTCTGGGTTCTCGATTCTGTTCCATTGATCTATGTGGCTGTTTTTGTGCCAGTACCACACTGTCTTGATGATGACAGCTTTGTAATAGTGCTGGAAGTCCGGAATTGTGATGCCACCAGCTTTGCTTTTCTTTTTCAACATTCCTCTGGCTATTCGGGGTCTCTTCTGGTTCCATACAAATTTTAGGATTATTTGTTCCATTTCTTTGAAAAAAGTGGATGGTATTTTTATGGGGATTGCACTGAATGTGTAGATTGCTCTAGGTAACATTGACATCTTCACAGTATTTGTTCTTTCAATCCATGAGCATGGAATGTTTTTCCATTTCTTTGTGTCTTCCTCAATTTCTTTCATGAGTATTTTATAGTTTTCTGAGTACAGATCCTTTGCCTCTTTGGTTAGATTTATTCCTAGGTATCTTATGGCTTTGGGTGCAATCGTAAATGGGATTGACTCAATTTCTCTCTCTTCTGTCTCGTTGTTGGTGCATAGGAATGCCACTGATTTCTGTGCATTGATTTTATATCCTGCTACTTTACTGAATTCCTGTATGAGTTCTAGCAGTTTTGGGGTGGAGTCTTTTGGGTTTTTCACATACAGTATCATATCATCTGCGAAGAGGGAGAGTTTGTCTTCTTCTTTGCCGATTTGGATGCCTTTGATTTCTTTTTGTTGTCTGATTGCTGTGGCAATCAGGACTTCTAATACTATGTTGAATAGCAGTGGTGATAGTGGACATCCCTGCCGCGTTCCTGACCTTAGGGGGAAAGCTTTCAGTTTTTCCCCATTGAGAATGATATTCGCTGTAGGTTTTTCATAGATGACTTTTACGATATTGAGGCATGTACCTTCTATCCCTATACTCTGAACAGTTTTGATCAAGAAAGGATGTTGTACTTTGTCAAATGCTTTTTTTGCATATGTTGAGAGGATCATATGTTCCTTGTTCTTTCTTTTGTTAATGTATTGTATCACATTGATTGATTTGCAGAAGTTGAACCAAACTTGCAGCCCAGGGATAAATCCCATTTGGTCATGGTGAATAATCCTTTTAATGTACTGTTGGATCCTGTCGAATAGTATTTTGGTGAGAATTTTGGCATCCATGTTCATCAAGGATATTGGTCTGTAATTCTCCTTTTTGATGCGGTCTTTGTCTGGTTTTGGGATCAAGGTAATGGTGGCCTCCTAAAATGAGTTTGGAAGTTTTCCTTCCATTTCTATTTTTTGGAACAGTTTCAGGAGAATAGGTATTAATAGTTTTTTAAATGTTTGGTAGAATTCCCCTGGGAAGCCACCTGGCCCCTTTTGTTTGTTGGGAGATTTTTGATGACTGTTTCAATTTCCTTAGTGGTTATAGGTCTGTTCAGGTTTTCTATTTCTTCCTGGTTCAATTTTGGTAGTTGATACATCTCTAGGAAAGCACCCATTTCTTCCAGGTCATCTAAATTGCTGGCATAGAGTTGCTCATAATATGTTCTTATAATTTTTTGTATTTTTTTGGTGTTGGTCGTGATCTCTCCTCTTTCCTTCATGATTTTGTTGATTTGGATCCTTTCTCTTTTCTTTTTGATAAGTCTGGCCAGGGGTTTATCCATCTTGTTAATTCTTTCAAAGAATCAGCTCCTTGTTTCGTTGATCTGTTCTACTGTTCTTTTGGTTTCTATTTCATTGATTTCTGCTCTGATCTTTATGATTTCTCTTCTCTTGCTGGGTTTAGGCTTTATTTGCTCTTTTCTCCAGCTCCTTTAGGTGTAGGGTTAGGTTGTGTATTTGAGACCTTTCTTGTTTCTCGAGAAAGGCTTGTATTGCTATATACTTTCCTCTCAGAACTGCCTTTGCTGTATCCCAAAGATTTTGAACAGTTGTGTTTTCATTTTCATTGGTTTCCATGAATTTTTTTAATTCTTCTTTAATTTCCTGGTTGACCCATTCATTCTTTAGTAGGATGCTCTTTAGCCTCTATGTGTTTAAGTTCTTTCTGACTTTCCTCTTGTGATTGAGTTCTAGTTTCAAAGCATTGTGGTCTGAAAATATGCAGGGAATAATCCCAATGTTTTGGTACTGGTTGAGACCTGATTTGTGACCTAGGATGTGATCAATTCTGGAGAATGTTCCATGGACACTGGAGAAGAATGTGTATTCTGTTGCTTTGGGATGGAATGTTCTGAATGTGTCTGTGAAGTCCATTTGTTCCAGTGTGTCATTTAACGTCTTTATTTCCTTGTTGATCATTTGCTTAGGTTGTCTGTCCATTTCAGTCAGGGGGGGTATTAACGTCCCTCACTATTATTGTATTGTTGTCAATGTGTTTCTTTGCTTTTGTTCTTAATTTCCTTATATAATTGGTGCTCCCATGTTAGGGGAATAGATATTTACAATTGTTAGATCTTCTTGTTGGATAGACCCTTTAAGTAGAGTATAGTGTCCTTCCTCATCTTTTATTACAGTCTTTGTTTTAAAATCTAGTTTGTCTGATATAAAGATTACCACCCCAGCTTTCTTTTGGTGTCCATTAGCATGGTAAATGGTTTTCCACCCCCTCACTTTCAATCTGGGGGTGTCTTTGGGTCTAAAATGAGTGTCTTGCAGACAGCATATCGATGGGTCTTGTTTTTTAATCCAGTCTGATAGCCTGTGTCTTTTGATTGGGGCATTGAGCCCATTTACATTCAGGGTAACTATTGAAAGGTATGAATTTAGTGCCATTGTATTGCCTGTAAGGTGACTGTTACTGTATATTGTCTGTGTTTCTTCTGGCCTATGCTGCTTTTAGGCTCTCTCTTTGCTTAGAGGACTTCTTTCAATATTTCTTGTAGGGCTGGTTTTGTGTTTGCAAATTCCTTTAGTTTTTGTTTGTCCTGGAAGATTTTTCTCTCTCCTTCTATTTTCAATGACAGCCTAGCTGCATACAGTATTCTTGGCTGCATATTTTTCTCGTTTAGTGCTCTGCAGATATCATGCCAGTCCTTTCTGGCCTGCCAGGTCTCTGTGGATAGGTCTGTTGCCAATCTAATGTTTCTACCATTATAGGTTATATATCTCTTCTCCCGAGCTGCTTTTAAGATTTTGTTTTTCACTGAGATCGTAAGTTTTACTGTTAGATGTTGGTGTACTGACCTATTTTTATTGATTTTGAGAGGGGTTCTCTGTGCCTCCTGAATTTTGATGCCTGCTTCTTTCCCCACATTAGGGAAGTTCTCTGCTATTATTTGCTCCAACATACATTTTGCCCCCCTCTCTCTTTTTTCTTCTTCTGGGATCCGAATTATTCTAATGTTGTTTTGTCTTATCGTATCACTTGTTTCTCAAATTCTGCCTTCGTGATCCAGTAGGTGTTTATATCTCTTTTTCTCATTTTCTTTATTTTCCAAAATTTGGTCTTCTGTTTTGCTAATTCTCTCTTCTGCCTCATTTATCCTAGCAGTCAGTGCCCCCATTTTTGATTGCACCTCATTAATAGCCTTTTTGATTTCGACTTGGTTAGATTTTAGTTCTTTTATTTCTCCAGAAAGGGTTGCTCTAATAACTTACATGTTTTTTTCAAGCCCAGCTAGTATCTTTACAATCATGATTCTGAACTCTAGTTCCGACATTGCACTAATGTCCCTATTGAGTATGTCCCTGGCAGACAGTACTACCTCTTGTTCTTTTTTTTTTTGAGGTGATTTTTTTCATCTTGTCATTTTGTTCAGAGGAGAATAGATGAATGAGAGAACAAAATGCTAACAGGTTAACAACGTCCCCAGAAAATATACTCTATAGAAATCAGAAAAGACCTGAAACCAGGGGAAAAGAAAGGGAAAGAAAGAAAAAAGAAAGAAAAAAAAAGAAAAAGATAGAAACAGAACAAAACAAATAACAGAATATGATCAAATATGATTAGGCTGGTGCATAGATCAGCGCCACACACAAATTTGGGGTGTATTTTGGTCTGTTAGAAGAAAGTGCCTCCTAAAATTTTAAAGAAAGAAAGACTTATATATTGTCAAAATAAGGGTTGATATGATGAAAGGATGGAATAAGACTGTAAAGATGAAAATTATAAAAAATTTTAAAAAAGGAATTGATCAGAAGGTGTTTGAAAAATAAAGAAGAGGATTAAAAAAAGAAAGAAAGAATGAAAAGGGGAGAGAATGTGATCAGGCACGAGACTGGAAAAAAGCCATACACTAGAGTTTTGGGGTATATGTTGATCTGTTAGAAGAAACTGTATCTCAAAATTTTAAAGAGAGAACAATTTATATATATATATATATATATATATGGCAAAAATAAACATAACTACTATGAAGGGATAGAATATGACTCTAAAATTGAAAAATAAAAATGTTTTTTAAAAAAAGGGATTGATAAGATGTTGGTTGGAAAAGGAAAAAAGAAAAATTCAAAAAAAAAAAAAACAGTGAAAAAATTGAACTTTGAAAGACTAATGAATCATGGTAAAAAGCCATGAATTCTATGTGCAGTATTCCCCTAGCGCTGGAGCTCTCCCATTCTCCTTCATCGGTAAACTTGGTCTTGGCTTGCTGGCTGTTCGTGCTGATCTTCTGGGGGAGGGGCCTGTTGCCCTGGTTCCCAAATGTCTTTGCCGGAGGTGGAATTGCCCCGCCCTTGCTGGGTCCAGGCTAAGTAATCAGCTCTGGTTTGCTCTTGGGAGTTTTGTTCCCTGCAAGCTTTCTGTACAGCGTTGGAGGCGAGAGTGAATATGGCCGCCTCCCAATCTCTGCCCCAGAGGAGCCGAGAACTCGGGGCCCCGCTCCTCAGTGCGCCCCCAGAGAGAAGCAGTCAGTCACTCCCGTCTCCCCGGTCTCCAGCCTCACTCCGTGCTCACCCGGCCTGTGACCAAGCGTTTCTATCTCTGGCACCCGACCCCGTGTGGAGTCTCCAAACCCAGCAGATCCCTGCGGTGTGCTCCCGCGCCGCTCCTCCCAGGGGAGGGAGGGGAGTCTCCCCGGATCTGCCGCTTGTTGGGTCCCTGCTGGAGGCGCAGTGGCCCGACTGTCACCGATCACAGTTTATGGCAACCCCGAGCTGAGAGCCCGTGCCTCAGCTCCCTCTCTATTGGAGCGGCTTCCCCGCTCCGATACCTGGAAGCTCTGCTGCACTCAGGCACCCCCAATCTTTCTGTGACCCTGAGTGTCCTGAGACCACACTGTCCCGCGAGGGTTCCACCCCCTGCTTAGGCACTGGAGCGACATCCCTCAGCGGAGCCGACTTCTAAAAGGTCCAATATTAGGCTCCGCGGCTCTATCACTTGCCAGAAGCGGCCGACGGAGGCCCCCTCCCCCGCCGTCTATCCTCCTGAATATCGCCTCGGATTGAATATCGCCTCGGATTCACTTCTCCGCACGTCCTACCTTCCAGAAAGTGGTTGCTTTTCTGTTCAGAGAGTTGTTGCTATTCTTTTCTTTGATCTCCTGTTTAGTTCGTAGGTGTTCAGAATGGTTTGGTCCCTATCCAGCTGAATTCCTGAGACCAGACGAAATCCAGGTCTCCTACTCCTCCACCATCTTACTCCTCAAATTTGCATTTTTAAATATCACCCTGGCTGCTATTCCTGCTTGGTGTTCTCTAATCAAATGACGTTTGAATTCTACAATGCTGAGGTTGGAAACTGACATCCCCGTTGTTCCTAAGATTTTGTTTATTAAGCAACCCTTGATTTTCTTTCCAATTACCTTGCACACAAATCCAATCCAATAAAGCTGGGTGATTCACTTGAATTGTTATTTGACAGAATAATCTATTCAGATAATAACTTTGTTGTTATTGTTTTATTTGTTTTTGTTTTGTTTGACTATGAACATTCAATAGCTATCTGAAAGTATTTTCTCACCCCACCTATCCCTATATCCGACTACCAAACTAGGAGACCATGGAAGGCAATCTAAATTTGGAGCCCTTAAAATCTAGGTTTAAGCAGCATGAAAGCTAATCTCAATAGGAAATGAGCTGAGAAGGATACAGAACTGGAGACAAAAGGATGGGGTAACAAAGGGGAAGTTTGAGACTACCAAGGGCAAATTTTGCCAACTTGGCACAAAATAAAAGCTTTTTTATTCTAAATTTATTGACTCATAAGCTCGGAATTGCCATTTCCTACCATTCTGTTTTTTTGGCAAATTATAGGCCCTTTCTGAGTCCTTACTTCCTGGGAATGAAATAGGGATAGTATTTCCCACTTCATAGAGCCATCTTCATAGCATGAAATGGGATTACAATGTGCAAAACATCTAGTGATTGCTGGCATTTGGTAGGCACGAATAAGTGGCAATTCTTATTATTATTATCTTTATTACCAATTTTCTCAGGAGTGGTTGTAGCAAGTAATGTTGTGACTCAGTACTCTTCAATCATTTCTCTATTAGTCATTGTTATTACATAACAAGCAACTACAAAATCTCCTTGGCATACAACCATCTGTATTTATTTCTTGCTCACAAATGCAGGCTGGCTAGTGTTTCTGCTACATACTTTGGTAGCTAGAATGGTTGTGATTTATAATCCAGTTGGTTACCATAGCTCTGCTCCAGGGATTTCTTGTCCTACCCACAGAGCCGGGGGCCAGCTGGGCATGTTCTTCTCATGGCAATGTAGGAAAGAGAAAAGAGAGCATGCCCAGCCATGCAAATGTATTTCAAATATCTATTTGTGGTATGACTACTAACATAGCATTGGCTAAAGCAAGCAATATGCACTAAAAACACGAAACAGGGCTCTGCCTTTTGTGGGAAGGACTGAAAAGTTATATGGCAAAGCATATCAATGGGGATGGAGAGGTGGAGGAATTTGAGCCAATAACTTAAACTTCACCAATATCCTAGGCTCAAAAGAAGACAGATGGTGATAAAAGGTCAATCCCTGCTCCTTACACCCACACTTTAGAAGCAAAGTGGAATCCAATATTTGGATAAAATCAAGTGAGCAATATACATGTTTTTTTTTAATTAAAATTATTGAAACACTTCACTATGTAGAAGCAAGATTTGGTGCAATGAGAAAAACCCATGGGAATACTTCTGTTGTTAGGATTATTTTTGTGGGATATTAAAGAAAACATAAACCAGTAAGGTATTTTATTTTATTACTTATCGAGTTCTTTGTGCAATAAAGATTTATTGAAACCTACTATGTGCCAGGCAGCATGTTGTATCAATAACCAATTATGTGTTAGCAGGAGATTGCAATGAAAAATGAAGATTTCACTGAAGTAGGGAAATTAAGATATGCAGAGATAATAATACAAAGTAGAAACTGAAAAATCACATCAGAAAGGTACTAGGGGATGGAATAATTGCTTCCAACAGAGAACATACATACATATTAAAGAAACAAGTTATAATATGAATGTTGATAGAAAAATCAATAAAACATGAAAAAGACTCCAATGGAATTTATTTGATTTTGTGTCAAAATCTGATGTTGCAACATAATTTCTTGATAAATGTTTTTAAGGAATCAGTTCAGATTAGGACTTCAGCTTCGTAAATGAAAACCGAATCTGGCCTGTGAGAGATGAATTCCTTTTAATGCAATGCTGGAAAGGAAAAAGAATCAGACCAGGACTCACATGGTTGCCAATGAGAGAAGATTTGCATAAGTCATCTGATTCAGTATAGCTATTATCTCTAAGTCATTATTTCCTGCCTGCCAGTAATAATTTTATTTGGTTGGATAATCACACACAAACCCATGTTTTAGATGAATATTTTTCATTTTGCCTAATGAGGAACTGGAGAGGAAATACATTTTTGTCCAATGAAAAACACTTAGAAAAACATTATAACTTTGTTTTTATAAAGTTAATCTCAGTAAAATAGACAGAAAATTGTGTATTTGATTTAGTGTTATTTCGCTATTAGAAATTAACCAAACCATGACAGATTAGGTTTCCTGTGAAGAATTATTTGCCATTTTCTATGAACTTGTTAAGTTTTTGTTATTCTGATGTACAGACGCATGCATGGTAAATTTTTAGCTAGAAGGTAAAATACTGAAGCTGTGAACACTTTTTTTTTAGTTCTGTCCAAAAAAATTTTTGCCTTAAAAAAATGAATAAAACTTCCTGAGTTTAATTTAAGCAGGTACAATGATAACTAATGATACTTTCTATAAAGAGAAGGATGGTTCTTAACTTTCTAAACACAATAGTATAGTTAAATGATATGAACCTCTTGAAAAAAAAGTGTGAAAATAATTACATTGGAGATTTAAATATAATTCTGATACTCCTGAGTATGTTCCTTCAAATTTAAACATTTCAATTTCCTTGGTGAATAACATTTATGCATTCAAAAACAGATTTATATAAATCAAATTTCATTTTCCCAGTGACCTATATAATCATTTTAGAGTTATTTTAGCTTAATTAGAAATTACCTATCATTAGCAGGGGTTCTGAACATTGTCGTTGAAAATATTTCTACCCTGTAATTCTGCTATTCATTGGCAATGTTTAGTTAAGCTGTTCTAGGCAAAAATGTAAACTGAAATCATGAACACTTTTAAACATGCAAGTATCTTCTTGGCAATTCAGAACTAATTGACATTATCTGCTAGCCTAAAACATTGGGATAAATCATTACCTTCTGTAGTCACTAATCACCATGTAGTCACATTTAGTAATGTCTTTTATTCTTATTTTAAAATGTTATTTTCACTCTCAATACTTGTATTGGTCCTGGTTCTCAGTTGCAACCAATAGAAGGTGGCTGTGCCTGAAATAAGCTGAAGAGTAATTTATTAAAAAGTCTTGGGGTAGCTCACAGAAATATTAGGAAGGCTAGAGAACTATGTTTAAGGTTGAGTGGCCATAAGCAACCCTCCAGATCACACTTCAATTCATATTTGAAGAGAAAAAAACAAACAAACAAAACTGCTGTTCCCTCCGAGAGAGAGAGAAAGAGAGAGAGAGAAGAAGAAGAAGAAGGAGGAGGGGGGGGAATATAGGAGGAGAAGAGAGGACAAAGAAGGAGGGGGGAAGGGGGAACAGGAGATCTTCTTGGTCTTTCTTTCTTCTTGGTCAACACCTTCCTTGTCAAAACTATGTCTGTGACCTAGCTACAAGGCAGGCTGAGAAAAGAGGTACAAAGCATTCCCAACTCTTTACCGTCTTACCGAACTTTTCTTCCCACCAAGCTTCAAAAGTTCTAGAATTCCTCATACATAGAAGAGAATTCAATTTCTGGGAGGTCAAAAAGAACACCACTTGCATCCTGCAGCTCTATACTATTATTTCATAAACATGGAATGTTACATGAGTTTATAACAATGTAATAATGTAACAAAACAAACAGAAACAAATAAATAGAACAGGTAGGGAAATGCTATACCTTATATCCCACCTTTAAGATTTGTAATGCACATGAGCATAAAAATACCCTAAAATTTTCACAATGAATAAAATTTGAAATAAAATGAAACCCAGAATTTTCTAAACTTACTTGACTTTAGAATGATTATTTTTTATGACACTGTTTTTTAGACACTGTTAGGTGTATATCTAACATCTATTTCCACCCCCATTATCCTTCTTCCTAATCTTAATTTTGTCCAGTTGTCCACCATTTTCCTCTTGACCTTGTCCAGGAAAGGCCAACTTCATTCCAGGCCTGGGAATATGTCCTGCTTGACAGATAATCATGAACATGTGATACATTTCCATCTAAAGAGATGTCAGTGGAAGTTGGCTAGGGTTTCTGGGAAATTTTCTTTAATCTTACAAATAATTATACATAAAACTAGACTTTTTATTCCCATAGACTTTGTCACATTAGATGCAATTCATTTAATTAGTTTAGCCATCTTGCAACCACAAAGGGGGCCAGCCTGAAGACAAAATTTATGCAAAAAGGAAGGCAGACATGAGAACACCAAAGTACTGCCATCATCTGTATCACAGGACACCTAGAATCATTTCTCATTATGTGAAATGATATAGTTTATTTTTTTTAAGCTTTTGAAAAACATCTCAAATGAAATATGTTGACCATCTTGAATACATTCCTTTGGGATATCCTTTGGAAGCTATAAATACATAAACTTCTGAGTTCTAAACCTTGTTCTGGATACTAATTTCCTTGAATTTTTTCCGCTATTATCAAAAACATATTCCCCTTCCTGCATCATACTTGACAGCCTGCATTTTATTTGAATGTATAGTTATAGCTGATTAATCAGGCAAATAAAACCATTTTCGAGGGCGCCTGGGTGGCTCAGATGGTTAAGCGTCTGCCTTCGGCTCAGGTCATGATCCCAGGATCCTGGGATCGAGTCCCGCATCAGGCTCCCTGCTAGGTGGGGAGCCTGCTTCTCCCTCTGCCTCTGCCTCTCTCTCTCTCTCTCTCTCTCTGACTCTCATGAATAAATAAAACATTAAAAAAACATTTTTGAAATCTACCATGTTTGTTTCTTGCACAAACGTGGATAAGACATCAAATATTGTACACCATTCCTTCACCTAAGAAACACAGAGTCCTAGCATTAAACCTAGCATGGAAGAGATAATATTGTTTAAATCATGAAGCAGTGTGGAATTATGCTGTTTGAGCATTCTTTGGGGGAGGGGAGACTGAAGTTACAAACTCATGACTTACGTGTGGAAGGAGAAATTCACACACATTATCCAGCACTTTACTTGCATGTTGTAGATGCTCTCTCAGAATGGGTTACCTTTCCTTAATTCTAATGTTATATATAGTCAACTCTTACACCAGCCCAATAATGGTTTGAGAACTAATTGTAATTTACAAAAAAAAAGAAAGAAAGAAAAAAGAAAAAGAAAAGTTGGTGTATTTATAAAAACAAGTATTTAAAGGATTAAGAATCAAAAGTATCAATTGTTTGCCACAACATAGTAATCACCAGATACGGTGTGTGTTGTAACACGAGAGCATCAGTCTGGCTCACGATTCCTACACACAGCCTGCCAGAAAAAAAATGTCCTTGCCTCTGCCAGCAACTTCTCCTGTGGATGCCATCGCCGGAAGCTTAGTATGCGTGAGGGAACTCTGCGTAGCTTGAAATCCAACACAGTAGTTAGGGCTGTGAGGGTGGAGAAATGAGCCAAGGAGGAAAGTGCAGGGCGAGGAACAAGCAGGTATCAGAGACTGACTGCCTCCATCTCCAACACACCATCGGCAACCCAAACTTCCTTCTAACATCCATGAAAGATAGACAGAAGGGAAGGAAGGAGACAAGAGAGGGAGGGAGAGAGAGAGAGAGAGAACTCAGCCATTTTCAACTAATAGGTTACTGTTGTATTGATTCTCAAAATTCTGGATTTCTTTTTTTTTTCCTTTTCTCAAATATTTCTGATTTTTGGATGCAAGTAATTCAATCTTATATCCATTCAGTATTATTTTTAAAGATAGTCTATGAATCTATCTGTACTTTCCTTCACTACCCCTTACTCCAGATGAGAGTCAACTGTGCTCCAAATACAACTTCTATTAATTCATATTTCCTTGTTGTTCCCCCAAAGTTTTCACCACAGAACTTAATCCTAGTTCCATAGTCATTGTAGAGACATACAATATTATGTAAGCATATCTAGGTATTACCCATGATTAGTCATTCAACCAATTTATATTGAGATTTTAATCTGTGAGATGTTGAAACTTGAGCGACATTTTCTGTATGTTGTTCTCTGTCATTTCATCCTTTCATTCCTTCACCCATCTGCCCCTTCACTGAAGGAATATTTATTTAAAGAGAATTAAGAATGCTTTCTTCTGTTTCAGGTTTGGAAGTTTCTATGAGAAACTCGAGTGAATGTATTTGACAATGGTATGGATCTCCTCATTCTAAGCTAATGCTCAGAACCCCCCCTGTCACATCCCTCAGAATTCCAGATATTATGCATACAGGTCATTTGAGAAGTGAATGGGCTGGGATGCTGCCAACCTGAATAGTCACTCGGGATTTAATTTATCTTGGAGATAGAGCCTTTATTGAATCCATAGGAGATGTAGTAGGCTGAGAGTGGTGCTAGCAGTGCTCAGCACTCACCTCCTGCTCAAGCTCTCTTCCGAGTCCAACAACCAAATGATGAAGGGCTTGGGCTGCTTTCCAAGATGGTCCCTAGTGATCCCCAACTCTAGGTGTTAATGCCTCTGCTTGGCTGTGAGGTGGACTTAGTGCTTTGCTGTCAATGAATAGAACACAGCAAAAGTGACAAGATGTTTATCATCACTCTACTGTGTATTAGAGCTCTCTGACTTATCTACCAAGTATACTGCAATATAAATGTATCAAATCAATATGAACTTGTACCCCTTAAACTTATATAATATTCAACTATATCTCAGTATTAAAAAGGGCGGACAAGATGTTAGTTCTTAGATTAGATTACAAAAGACTGACTTCTGATTTGCTTACCCTCTTGAGATCTCCCATTGGCTCACTTTTATGGAACCCAGCTACCATGCTGTGAGCTGCCCCACGGAGGGCCCCATGTGGTAAGGAACTTAAAGCCAAGAACATGCTGGGAATTAAATCTGCCAACAACCACATGAGTGAACCTACAGATGCTTTCACCTCAGCTGAGCTTAAAAAACACTGCAGCTCTGCTCAACATCTTGATTGCAACCTTGTAAGAGACCATGCGCCAGAAGATCCAGTTAAGCTGCACCTGGATTCCTGACCCATAGAGATTGGGAAATGGTATACACGTGTTGTTTTAAGCCATGAAATTTGGGGATAATTGCTATGCAAAAACATACAACTGACACATATAAACTAATAATTAAAATTCATTCTCAAAACAGAATATATAGTATATACTATATTATGTAGTATATATTAATTACATAAATAAGTACATAGAAATATATAATATAAAGTTGTGCACACTTAGCTGACCACTTTATTTATTTATTTGTTTATTGACTTATTGACTTATTTATTTTTGATGTATCTTTCCTATTTAGACTGGGAGGGAATGAGGGATCTTTGGAGCCATGATACAGAGTGCCTGGCACATAGTAGGTACTCAAAATATTTTAAAAGATGGATTCTCTTTTCTTCTGAACCTTGGAACCTCATTAAATATATAAAATATAGCCTCAAAGATTTGGCTGAATTTACAACTAACTTGTCTGGAGTGCTATCAGCTTCAAGAGTGTTGGAGGAGGTAATCGAGAGGATGTGACTGATGGTTGACCCACCAGCTGGACCTGGACAGTTAGAGGCTCTGCATCCCCTCCTCTGTCCTTGGACTATATGCTCTGCCTACTGTCCCCACAGTGGGAGCTGTTCCAAGGACATAGCTTTGAGAGAGTAAGGCACTGTTGAGGTCACTGGACTGATGTGGTTCCTTGAGGAACTGCGCACAGCACGCTGAAGGCAAAGAAAGAAAACAAAGTGGCATTTTGGCCCCTGGAGCCCAACCGGAGGCTGTAGCTATTGTTAGAAGGTTGGAAGTAGGGCCGAGGGTAGAGAAGGATGTACAGGTTCCACTACTCTGCTGGCTTCAAGGCTGGCAGATAAGGTGGAAGAGCGGGACGGTAAATTGGAAACTTTAGCATGCCGTCTTACAAAGCTAGGGGCGCCCAAACGGCAGTGGATTAAAGTCCCAGCACTGTGACAAACCTGATGGGGACACTAAGAGGTGGACTCCCTGGGAAAGTGAGGAGAGTAAAGGGGAGGATGTTGTGATGATTGACAGTGAAATGGACAAAAGGCCCCATGCTGTGCCCTGTGGACCCCTACCACAAAGAAAAGGAGAACCACAGCAATAACATTAGCCAACAAGGCAGCCCCCAGGTCAGGAAACCATCATGATGAGAGAGTATTCTCTCATGAGCTTATTGATACAGCTGCCAAGTTCCGCAAAAGGCCAGGGAAAGCATCCAGGCAAGGTTAGCGCAGCTATGAGATACAGGGCTGATGGCATTTCTCTGGCCTGGCATGAGGCAGAGAAAATGAGCAACATCCACACACCCTGCCCTCTGGCAGCACCTGCATGGTGCTCGGGGCGCTCAAGGTACTCACTCCCTTAGAGATTGGATTATCCATCCCGCAAGAAGGCTTGGCTCAATAAGGAGGATCTCTCTGGGCATGTGGAGCCCTGGAAATCTATAGCAGAGGTTCAACAAATTCTTAGGGAGTCGGGAATGACAGACAATCTACGCCCCTTTCACTGAAAGCCTCATTCATTGCAGGAATTAAAGTGAAAATTCCCCAGGCAACCCCTGGTACCTGGTATGGAATGGTGATATCCGTATTGAGTCTAGCTGTGGAACAAGATTTTTGGGATCCTGGACAATTCATTGCTGATGTGTGGGAAACTGACAAATCCTGGGGATGGGGATGGGCTATGGGAAAGACCCAAGATAGAGAGGGAGCTTGGAAAACTAAAAAGCTACTTACAATCAGCTATAGAAGATCCAGTAAAAATAACATGAAAGCAAATGTGGTTTGACTTCTTTGCTGCAGGGGCTCCACCTGAACAGACTGACGACCCAACACTATCTTGGTTGGCCTGTGGCAAGCCTTAACACCTGAACAACAAATGGTTCAGAACTATTCCATCTTCCCCTACCAGCCCTGATGCCCCACATGCTCCAGCAGAAGCCTCAGGGATACAGTCTTATTTGGGGACGGGGGGTGGCTTCCATGCCTCAGCCATATGATGCAGGCCAAGATTGCCTCCAGGTGAGAGAGTTTTTGGAGGCAATCACTGGCCTTACATTGAGCTTGCTATTCACTGGTTCTCCAGAAATAAACCAAAGGTGACAGTTCCAGTGGTTACTGGAGCGAAATGAACTCTAATTAATGGGAACCCTCAGAAGTTTTCTGGCCCCCTTGGTACCATCCATTGGTTATGGAGGTCAAATGGTTGTATTCAGAAAGTCCTTTTGACATTGCAAATTGGGCACCCCCCCCCAAATGATTTTTTTTTTAACTGAAGTATAGTTTCAGGTGTACAACAGAGTGAGGCTTTTATCTCTTTAATACCAGAAAACGTACTGGGCACTGATACCCTACAGGATCAAACTCTGCAAACATCTATTGGGAAATTGTGCCTCCAGATTAGACTAATCAAGCCAGTGCTGAATGGAAACACCAACTGGGAACCGGTAAAAGCCTGACACCCCTGCGAAGAGTGGTAACTGTCAATATAAATTGCCTGGGGGTGGGGCATAAATAGGTAGGAGAAACTATCCAAGATATTGTATGCCTTGCCCCTAGTGCTTTGAACAGCCTGGTATGGCTTGTAACAAAGCCAATGGCTCATGGTGGATGACCTTGGACTATGGAGAATTGAACAAGGCAGTGCCCCCCACCCATGTGGCCCAGCCAAACATTGCCACCATCTTAGATACCTTAGTTGTGGTCCTATGAATATACCATGCTGTGGCTGGACTTAGCAAATAGCTTTTTCAATATATTTTTGGCCATTGAGTCACAGGATCTATTTGCCTTCACATGGAGGGAAACAATGAACCTTTCAAATGCTTCCTCAAGGTTACCAGCACAGCCCCACCATATATCATGGGATGGTAGACCAAGACCTGTTCTGTTCTCTTTTCCCACATTAGTAAAATGGCCAATTACACTGATGACATAATGTTAACAAATGAAGACTTGTCTCTGCTGCAGGGCTATTTGCAGGCTTTGCTAGAATGTCTGTGAGAGAGAGGATGGACAGTGAACCCACAGAATATTCCAGGCCCAGGCACTGCTATGAAGTTTTGGGGAGTCATTTGATTGGGTGAGATGTGCAGTATCCCAGAAGTTGTGATTGATAAGGTGCAAGCCCATCCAACTCATAAGAACATAAAAGAGGTGAAGGCTTTGTAGGGATTTGGGGATTTTGGAGCACTTTTATTCTGTACCGGGCACAGTGACTCTGTCCCTTAGACCATCTGGTAAAGAGAGGACACATGTGGACTGGGAATCAAAGCAGCAAGCTGACTTTGAGAAAGCAGAATGACTAGTGAAGAAGATTAAAGCTGTGGGCATCTCCCAAGCAGGGCTATCATTTCAGTTGGATATGTCTGTGATGTATGGGTTGGACACTGTGGCAGAGACAAGATGCCATCCCAAGGCTAACAAAGTGACATTATCTTTGCCATGGAAAGCCAGCGCTCAGAAGCAGTGGTAGAGGATGTGTGAAAAAAAGACAGGTGGGGGTGACAACATAGTTTTCCAAGTAATCAGAGTCCTCCAGCAGCATGCTTCTGTTATCAGTCCCCATGAAGTTTTGGCAAAGCACAGAATAAAAATGGTAATTTCTTGAAAGTGTATGATGAATTAATGTCAGCCTTTGTGAATTAAGGTAGCCTGCATCGAAGCCAAAGTCTGTGCCACATGGACTTTGGTGTAGATTCGTAAAGAATAAAGACTTGATTATGGTTCCTGTTTTCTTGCAACTACCACTCACATTTCTTAACGCAAATTTGCTCCTCATATTATTCCTGGTAGTTGATTTGAATTTACCATTAATAAACCTGACAGTCAGATATAATAATAACATATTGCTTGAAAGTGTTCTTTGTATTCAGACATTTATTTATTTTGGGGGGGGAGGGGGTGAGTATAAAACTGAGAAAGACCCTTCTAGATACCACCTTCTATATCTGAGGAAAGATGAGAGGTATTTTTGTAGTTGTTAGATTAAACACTTCCAATGTCTATTATTTTTAAGTGTAATAAACACATGGAAAGCAATCTCTAGTTTTAAAAATGTTCTTTAATTTAGTATTTTTTTATTCACCAAATACCTATTGGGTACTTATTGTGCCCTATGTCCATTTTTTAGGTTATGAGGACAGTTAGAAATAATATAGATGTTCTTCAAGCTTACATTCTAATGAGTAGAAAGAGGTAATAAATAAGTACATACTAATCAATATTAATATAAACTAATCAATAATAATGCAGTTTCAGACAGTGAAAGTGCTATTAAAAATCATCCCAATAAAACAAATCATCCCAACTTGACTTTTTATTTCTTCCCAGGAAATGTGCCTTCTAAATGTAAACTGTAAATTTTAAAAGGCTGCTTAATTTCCACATAAAGTCCAAATAAGTGGTGATATATTTTCATTGGGATATTTTAAATGGGGCAACTTGGCATAATTAACTATTAGCTAGTAGGTAGCCTAGGATAGTTTCCTTATGATCAGTGTCATGGTTTGAAAACATCCTGGAATGACTTCATTGGCATAAAGAGTGCTACAAAAATCATTCAGCTCTCAAACTAGCAAATGTGAAATGTTTGGCTGTGGAGAATATGGATTGTAGCTCACACAGGTGGTGAGGTCTAAATCTAGAAGGTCTCAACAAGCATTGCATATTTGAAAAACAGTAATACCAAATAAACCACACCCTTACTGAAACTTTCTCCGATGACATTAGCCCATTTTAATATGATTAATTTCTGACTTTTTGAGTGTCTTTACCATCTCAGTGACACAATTAAGAAAAAGTTGAAGTGTATTGGCATAGCACATATAGTATTTTGTAATTTTTGTTTCTGCTGCGTGTATGTGTTTCCCACAAGCCTGAAGTCCCTCACAGCATATATGGCTTTGAATAATAAGTATTAATTAGGTCATTAGCAGCTGCTACAGTTAATATGGTTGGTGGATACATGCAATATCAAGGTACATGATCAAGTGAAAAGGTTCAGAGAAAAGAGTTTCAACAATGTATGAGTTGTTGCATAAAATCTAACTTGGTCAATTTGTCATGATGGTAGGTGGGGAAAAGGCTGTAGCTCTCTAAACCAAGTCACTGTGCATGTGGGGGGAGATGGGTGAGATTATAAGGGACCACAGCAAAAACAAACAAAAACCCCAAACTGATACTAAGACAGGTAGGAAATGGGAAGAGAACCAGAAGTAGAGGGCAGAAGGAAGCAGAGCAGGCATGCAGTGGGTCCTGAGGACCAAGAACTAGGCTGCCCCTGGGTGGGGGGGTCATCTCCATCACAGACACTGGAGGCAGTTTCAGTAGCATCCTCTGCAGCCAAATGAGTGAGGCAGGATGGTGGCCGAAACCAGACTGCTTGGACTAGAACAGGCTCTGTCACTTACTAGCACTGCAAGCTAAATTGCTTGAGCAAGTTAATTAACTTCTGCATGCTTCAATAACTCCAGGTTAAAAAAGAAAGTGATGTTGATTATAATAGTATATATTTCATAGGGCTATGGTATGGGTTAAACAATATAGTTTGTGCAAAGCTCTTAGAACTGAACCTGGCACATAGGGATATACTATTACATCAAGGGAGACTGGGTGAGGTCTAAGAAGCCTGGAAATTGGTTTTAATAATGGTAGATGGGGGCACTGAAGTTAAATCTGTAATCTAGCATTCTGTGGTCAGGATGGTGCTTGATCTTCTCAGAATGGACCTAATTTCTAGCTCAAGGAAACAAAGGAGCAATCTAGCACTGTAACAATAATATCAGGAATATTTTAGATGATGTAGAATTTTTGAAAGTCCTGTTATTAAAATACAGGTTCAAGGATGAGGAAATCTCAGGAAAGGAGTATTAGTTGGACATGACTTTACACTGAGCCATAAAGGTAATGGCACAGACTCGCCGAACGGAACAGGATTGGTCCCAGACGGGCCTGGATGCAGAGTTTAAGTGGCTTCATTTGTGGAAATTTGCAAGTGGAAGAATCCAGAAACTGTACAGAGCACTGTGATCTCGAGAGGGAGGCAGCTGTTTCTATATGACTATTGGCAACATGTAGAATCATGACATATTTATGGGGAAGAAGACATCATCAGATACTTTGTGAACAATGAAGCCAGAAGTTGGGTCTCATCTTGACCTTGGTGGTAACCACCCACTCATTACTCTTGGTGTCAACCAAGTTACTCTACAAAATCTTCATATGAGCTCTCTCACAAAGCAAATGACCATTTAGATTTTGCAGCAAACATTTTGCAGTTTGATTTTAACAATAACCTTATTGTTAAAATCTTATCATATCTTACCATCTTATTAATAACATCATCTTATTAACAACAATATTTTTAGGTAACTTTTAGAATATGGCCATACATTTAAGCACCTGTAAAACAAACTATTTTTTCCAAATTTATTCAGATACAATTAACATATGACATTGTGTGAGTTTAAGGTGTACAATATGACGATTTGATACATTTATATATTGCAAAACGATTACTGCCATAAGGTTAGTTAATACATCTTTGACCTCACATAATTACCATTTTGTTGTTGTTACAGTGAGACTATTAAAGCTCTAGTCTCATAGCAACTTTCAAGTATGTGATACAGTATTGTTAACTGTAGCCATCCTGCTCTACCTTAGAGTCCCAGAATTTATTAATTTTATAACTGAAAGTTTGTACCCTTTGATGAACATCTCCCCATTTCCTGCATCCCTCAGCCCCTGCCAACCACCATTCTGTTTCTATGAGTTTGATGTTTTTGGATTCCACATTGAGGTGACATCATGGACTATGTATCTTCCTCTGTCTGATTTGTTTCACTTAGCATAACGCCCTCAAGGTCCATCCATATTGTCACAAATGGCAGGGTTTCCTTCTTTCCCATGGCTAAATCATATTTTATTGTAAATAAATGAAATAGAGGTTGTTTCCGTATCTTGGTTATTGTGAGTAATGCTGGAAATATCTGAGATCCTGATTTCATTTCCTTTGGATTCCCAGAAGAGGGATTGCTGGATTGTATGGTAGTATTTTTAATTTTTTGAGGAATCTCCATACTACTTTCCATGATAGCTTTATCTATTTATGTTCCCTCCAACAGTGGTTGAAGGGTTCCTTTTTCTCCACATCCTCTCCAGCACTTGTCATTTCTTATCTTCTTGATAATACCCATTCCAACAGGTGTGAGGTGGTATCTCATTATGATTTTGGTTTTTATTTTCCTGATGATTATTGATATTGAGCATCTTTTCATGTACCTGTTGGTCATTTGAATACCTTCTTTGGGAAAATATCTAGTCAGTTACTCTACCTATTTTTAATATCGGATTGTTTAGCTTTTGCTCTTGTATGAATTCCTTATATATTTTGCATGATACCACTTATCAATAAATGTCTTGCAAATACTTTTTCCTCTTTTGCAGGTTGCCTTTTCATTTTATTTCTTCCTCTGCTATGCAGAAGCTTTTTAGTTTGATGTAGTTTCACAAGCTGATTTTTTCTTTTGTTGCTTATGCTTTTGATATCATATCTAAAAAATCATTCCTAAGACCAGTATCATGGGGATTTTCCCCTATGTTTTCTTCTAGGAATTTTACAGAATCAAATCTTATATTAAAATCTTGAATCTATTTTGAATTAATTTTTGTGAGTGGTGTCTTGTAGGGGTCCAATTTCATTCTTCTGCATGTCATTACCCAGATTTCCCAATGCCATTTATTGGAGAGACTAAACTTTCCTCCATTGAGTGTTCTTGGCTCCCTTTTCAAATATTAGTTGACTGTATCTGTGAGGGATTTTCCTGGGCTCTTCATTCTTCCATGGGTCTATGTGTCTATTTTTTTGCCAGTGTCATACTGTTTTGATTACTATAGCTTTGTAATGTAGTTTGAAATAAGGAAGCATGATGCCTCCAGCTTTGTACACTTCTCAGGATTGTTCTAGTCATCTGGGATATTTTGTGGTTTCATATGAATTTTAGAATATTTTTTCTCTTTCTGTGAAAAGTGCCATTGGAATTTTGATAGCTATTACATTGACCTTGGGTAATGTGGACATTTTAACAATATTAACTTCCAACCCACAAACATAGGATATCTTTCCATTTACTTGTGTCTTCAATTTCTTTCATCAATGCCTTATAGTTTTCAGTGTATATATATATATATATATATATATATATATATATATATATATATATTTCACCTGCCTGGTTAAATTTATTCTTAATTATGTTCTTGTTTTTAATGTTATGGGATTGTTTTCTTTATTTCTTTTTCATACAGTTAATTTTAGTTATAGAAATCCAACTGGTTTATGGATGTTAATTTTGTATCCTACTACTTAACTGAATTCATTGATTAGTTCCAACAGGTCTTTTTTGTTTTATTTGTTCTTCTTGGTGGAGCCTTTGGGATTTTTCATGTATAAGATCATGTTATCAACAGAGACAGTTTTACTTCTTCCTTTCTGATTTGGATGGGTTTACTTCTTTTTCTTGCTGAATGACCTGGACAGGACTTCCAGTACTGTGTTGAATAGTAATAGTGAGAGAGGACACCTTTGTCTTCTTCATGATCTTGGAGGAAAACCTTTCAGCTTTTCACCATTGAAGATGACATTAACTGTCAAGATGACATATTGTCAAATGGCCTTTATTATACTGAGGTATGTTCCTTCTACACCCAATTTGTTGAGAGTTTTTATGAAGAAAAGATGCTATATTTTGTCAGATGTTTTTTCTGCATCTATTGAGATGATCTCATGATTTTTGTCTTTCATTCTATTGATGTGGTACATCATATTTATTGATTTGCCTATGGTCAACCATCATTGCATCCCAGGGATGAATCCCACCTGATCATGGTATATGATTCTTTTAATGTGATACTGAATTTGTTTTCTAGTATCTTGTTGAGAATATTTGCATCTATATTTATCAAGGATATTGGCCTGTAGTTTTCTTTGCTTGTGCTATCCTTATCTGGCTTTGGTGTCAGGCTAATTCTGGCCCCATAAAATAATTTTGGGAGTGTTTCCTCCTCTTCATCTTTTAGAAGAGTTTTAGGAGGCTTGGGGTCAACTCTTTAAATGTCTGGTAGAAATCACCATGAAACCATCTGATCCTGGGTTTTTCTTTGTTGAGAGGATTTTGACTACTTATCCAATTCCATGTTAATTACCTGCTCATATTTTGTACTTTTTGATTCAGACTTGGTAAGTTGTATGTTTCTAGAAATGTTTCAATTTCTTCTAGATTTTTTCAATTTGTTGTCATATAATTGTTCATAGTTTTCTCTTACAATCCTTTGTATTTCTGTGATAGGGTTACAAGGTCTCCTCTTTCATTTCTCTTATTTATTTGAATCTTTTCTCTTTTTTTCTTGGTAGGTAGAAGCAAAAGTTAATTTTGTCTATATTTTCAAAAATACAACTAGTTTTGTTGATCTTTCTACTGCTTTTCTATTCTCTATTTAAATGATTTCTGTTCTAATTTTTATGCCTCCCACCTGCTAAATTTCAGCTTAGTTTGCTCTTGTTAATGTTTCTTGAGGTATAAAGTTATGCTGTTTACTTAAGATCTTTCTTTTTATTTAAATGTATGCATTTATCACTTTATACTTCCCTCAGCACTCCTTCTGTCTCATCTCATGTTTTGGTATGTACAGTTTCTATTTTCATTTGTTTCAACATTTTTTAAATTTCTATTTTGATTACATATTTGCACATCAGTTTTCAGGAGTGTGTTGTTTAATTTCCACATATTTGTGAATTTCCTAGCTTTCTTCCTGTTATTGCTACCTAGTTTCATGCCATTGTAGCTGGAAAATATACTTGCTGATTTCATCCTTTTTAAAAATTTGCTAAAACTTGTTTTGTGGCCTAACACATCATCTATCCTGAAGAATGTTCCATACATGCTTGAGAACAATGTGTATTCTTCTGCTATTGGATAAAATGTTCTGTAAATATCTGTTAAATCCATGTGATGTAAAGAGTATTTCAAGACCTATGTTTCCTTACTGGTTTTCTGTCTGGGTGATCTAACCATTGGTGAAAGTAGGGTTTTGAAATCCCCAGCTGTTATTGTATTATTGTTGTATCTTACTCCTTTCAATATTTGCTTTATTTATTTAGATGCTGTGATATTGGGTGCATATATATTTATAATTGTTAAATATATTCTTAATGAATTGACACCTTTATTATAAAGTGAGCTTCTTTGTCCTTTGATACATTTTTATAAAGATTTTATTCATTTATTTGAGAGAGAGAGAGAGAGAGCACACAAACAGAGGGAAGGCAGAGGGAGAGGGAGAAGCAGACTCCCCCTGAGCTTGGAGCCCCATGCAGGGCTCCATCCCAGGACCCTGAAATCATGACTGAAGATGAAGACAGACGCTTAACTGACTAAGTCACCTAGGAGTCCCTTTTGATACAGTTTTTGACTTAAAGTCTATTTTGTCTGATGTATCTACTTCTGATTTCCATTTGCATGGAATATCTTCTTCCACCACTTCACTTGTGTGTGCCTATGTGTGTCCTTGAAGCTGAAGTGCTTGTAGGCAACATATAGTTGGGTTAAGGATTTTTGTACATTCAATCACTTCATGCTTTTTGACTGGAGAATTTAATCCATTGACATTCAAAGTAATTATTGCTGGATAAGGACTTAACTATTGCCATCTTGTCAACTGTTGCTGGCTATTTGGTATTTCCTTTGATCCTTTCTTCTTCTCTTGCTGTCCTCCTCTGTGAATTGATTTTCCATAGTAGTATATCTTGATTCTTTTTTTGCCCTGTATCTACTATAGGCTTTTGTTTTGTGATTATCCTGAAGTTTACTTTAAGTAGCTTCTTGATAGAAGTCTATTTTAAGATGGTAAAAAATTACTTTGATTGTAATAAAACTGTACTCTTTTACTCTCACCAACTATTTTCTGTTTTTGATGCTACAATTTTATCTTTTTATATTTTGTGTCCATTAACAGATCATTTTTGCTATAGCTATTGTTAATAATTTTGTCCTACAACATTTATACTACAGTTAAGTGGTTAATACCACCATATTATAGTATTAGGGAATTCTAAATCTCACTATATACTTGTCTTCACCAGTGTGTTGTATATTTTCATACAGTTTTATGTTTCCAATTAATGTCCTTTTGTTTTGGCTTGAAGACCTCCTTTCAGCATATATGGTGCTAATAATGACTTCCTCAGCTTTTGTTTATCTGGGAAAGTATCTCACTTTCATTTTTGAAGAACAACTTTGCTGGGTGAAGTATTTTTGCTTGGTAGTTTTCTCTTTTTTTCAGCAATTTGAATATATCATCCCATTCTCTCCTGGGACTTGCTAGGTTTCTGCTGAGAAATCTGCTGATAACCTTATGTTAGTTCCTTTGTATGAGATTTTTTTCTCTTGCTGCTTTCAAAATTCTCTCTTTGTTGTTGATTTTAGACAGTTTCACTATAATGTATCTTGGAGAAAACACTTAGGGTTGAAATTATGACATGACCTATTATGACATAAGCTTCATAAACTTGGATGTTCAAATCTCTGAACCTGTTTGGGAAGTTCTCAGTCATTATTTCTCTAAGTAAGCTTCCTGTCTCTTTCCACCCATATTCTCCTTCTGGGACTCAAATGATGCATAGCTCATATCTTTTCATGATGTCCCATAAGTACATAGGGTTTTTTCTTTCTTTTTCATTCACTTTTCTTTCTTGCTCCTCTGACTGGATAATTTCAAATGACCTGTCTTTAAGTAATTGATACCTTCTTTTGCTTGGTACAGTCTGCTGTTGTAGCTCTTTTTTTATTTCTTCAGTTCAATAATTGTATTCTTCAACCCCAAAACTTCTTCCTGGTTCTTTTTATATCTTCTGCCTCTTTGTTCAATTTCTCCTTGTATTCTTATATTTTTTTCAATGTTTTTCATTACATTGTTTATCTGTGTTCTTTTGTAACTCTCTGAGCATCTTCAGAAGAATTATTTTGAATTTTTTATTGGGCAATTCATCTATCTCCATTCCTTCAGGATTAGTTACTGGAAGTTTACTGTGTTCTTTTTGTGGGTTCATGTTTCCCTGTCTTTGTGACCCCTATAGCTTTGTGTGTGGCATTTGCCCATTTGAAGAAGCATTTAGCTGTTACAGACTTTAGACTTCACAAGCTGACTTCAGTAAGGAAAGACCTTCATCTTTAGATGAAGACATGCTGGATCACACTGTGACTCTGGTTCTAGTGGTGCAGGGTGCCATGTGCAGGGGTGTGTGGTGGCTCTGGGTCTGGAGTTATAGTGTCTCATTGGCTCACACTGTTAGCTTCCACAGCATCAACCATCAACAACTGGGTGGTCCCTGACAAGCACTACAGGAGCTCCGCAGTGGCTTCAGGGGCTGTTGAGTGTCACCTCTAGGACCAATGGCTAGGGACCAGGAGAGGCAGCAATGTTGGCCAGAGCTGATGATGTACACATAATCAGCTGTAGGGAAGGTGCCTGTATAGTGGACAGGGGCCAGTTTTAGATACCTGTGTAGTAGTAAGTGCCAGGGCCAGCAGCAAGGATCTGGACCTACTGTGGGTGCCAGCTGTCAGCTACAGGGATCCTGGTTGTCAGCATGTACTTCTATGACTGCAGGATCTCTCCGTGGGTGCAAGCCAGTGGATGTAACTGATGGATATCAGTATGGGGGTGTTCTGGTGCACAACTGGACAAGTTATCAGCAGGTGAGCCCTGTGGTGCAGACCGATTTTAGGAGACAGGTCCAGATCCAATCCCATTTGCAACTGTTGGGGCCTTGGCTATCAGTGTGCATTCCTGTGGTTGTAGGATGACCCTACTGGTGTGTGCACAGTACTGGAGGCTGGTGATTGGTTTGACCTGACAGTGTGCAGGTGCACAGATAGGAAGATCTAGCTCAAAGTGAGCCTAGTAGTGAAGGCTAGTGACTGTAGGTACAGCTGAATCTGGCTTCATAAGCAGCTATGGGGGCCTTGTTTGTCTTCATGCATTTCTGTGGCTGCAGGATCTTGCAACAGGATGCACAGAGCAGTAGAGAATGGTGATGAGAGTCAGGCCAGTAGTGTGCAAGTGGACAGCTGAAGGAGCTAGGCCCAAGAGGACACAAAGCAGTGCGGGTCAGTTGTGACAGTCTAGGCTGACGTCCTGAACAATTTAGCTACAGAAGTCTGGCCTGGCTGCCTGTGCAGATTCTAGGCTTTGATGGAGGCAAGGGTGAGGAGGGTGCAAGGAGAGATACAGATATCTGGCATCTTCAAAGGCCAATAACCATGAGGTGAAAACTTTGGTAAAATCCACAGAAGGTCCATAGTGGCTATGCTGGCCATTGTTTTTTTTGTTTTTTTTTTTTTCCCAGTGGCAAAAGTGCTTATCACTAGGAACCATTGTCGCTCCTAATGCACAGCTGATACTGGTAACCCCCGCTCTTCCATTCTTATTCCTAACTATCTCTATACAACTCATCTTTGCCAGTCTCTGGATGTCATGAAACTGAAGCAAGTCCATTAGTTTCCTTCTAGCTGAATTTTAGAATGCTGCTCTACATTTTGAGCACCTGTGAGGCAAACTATTTAACTCTTGTCATGTGCTCTCTCCGTTGTGGGTTATGTGTCTTTGTATGTGTCCATCTAGCCATCACCCCTGACCACCTCAAGTTCTAACACAGTGCCAAGGCCAGGCAAGTCCCAACTAATGACTACTAAATAAGTACATGAATTTGTAGAGAAGATCCAGGTACATTTTTCGAACTAGAGACAAGCTAACTGTGCGATCAACACAGGGCTTGTTCTGTGACTCATGGACTAGTGGGATTTGCTAGACAGAGTGGGATTTTCTGGTGGCAATTTCTAATCTCTGATTCCCCCCCAATCTAGCACCTTTATTTTAAGTCTCTGTTGCCGTTTTGAAGCTTTAGCACTAAAATTGAATGTCATATTATAGAATAAGAAAGCCGGAAGGGCTCTTTTAGTTTTCATTTTTAAAATTTTATGCCTTGTTTGAAGGCCTAGTAAATGATCCCTGGATGCTAGCCCAGGTCTTCTGAATTGATCCATAAGCTTCAGTCTCTCTGCTTTTCTAGCCTGCAGCTCTTTCAGTTCCAAGATACTGGCATATCTATCCCTTTCTAATTTTCCAGGTCATTAGACAGCAGCCTTCAGAGAATCACCAGGTAACCAAAGGGACTTCAGGAGATCTACCTATTACTGATGGAAGATCATCAGTCTCCTCTTAACTGAGGTTCTAAAGCCACAGTGAAGTGAAGGGCTAAACACAAAATACCTGACTATTTCAGTCCAATAGCTGGCTTTTATTAGCTGGATATTTATTAAGGTCTATAGTTCTTTAACATGTGATCGAAAATGTGATAACTACCCAGGGTTTAACTCTATTCCAGAGAGTTCCATTCCCAAGCCATTTATTAAATAGCTACTTCATGCTGGAAACTTTTTTCTCTTTTTATTTTGAGGTTAAAACTCAATAAATGTTAATTCTACAGCATAATTTGCAGGTTAAGAATGAAATATAGGCCTATGAGGTACGATCAACACAAAAACCTAGTAAACTGTGGATTATGACATTTTGATTTTTAAAGTAAAATATTTACTTCTTTATTAGGAAAAACCTGAGACAAAAAGGTTTTTCCTTTGCCACTGAGCCTGGTAAAGGGTGACCACAAGAGTTTGGGACACTACAGGATTAGAACCTAGTTTCTTCATTAATCAGCATGTGGTTGTGGGCAAATTATGTAGACCTCAGCTTTAGTTTCTCCTCTGTAAATGACAAGCATCTAAATATTTATCTTTGGGGGTTCCTGTGATATTTAGCAATGATATTTGTAAAGGACTTAGCATGTCATCTAGCACTCAGTGGTTTGGAAATAACGTTACTCTTTAAAATATGTATTAATACATGTCAAACATTCCTGGCCACTTACAAATCCTTGCATGTATATTCTTATCTTTTTGCTTGTTTTCCTTCATCTTGTTTATTTGCCAACTCTCATAGTATGAGAGATGTGACATACTCTGGAGAGGCAGAGTTCATTTTAAAATTCTTAGCATGTGTCTACATTATTGTTGCCTTGAATGGATGACTTAAGATGACATGAGAAGATAAAGGGACTGTGGTGCAGTTGTAAGCCACACTTGTCTTAGGAATCAGACAGATTGGATTTAAATCTTAGCTTCACTTTGACTAGCTGATTAGTCTTGAATAAACCACCTTACATAACCTTAGCTCCCTTAACCATAAAATAGGAATAAATGAAGGAGCTTGACTATCCATCAAAAGAGGAATGGAATATTAAATATAGTTAATTTGTGAAAGAGAATATTACTCATCAGTTATAAAAGGAAGGAACTAACTGAATGACCAAACATACATACACACGTACAAATGTGTATATACATATACATACATATTCTTATATATTTGTTTATAGTATGGAGTATGTAGCATATTTATATATATTATACACATAGCTTATCAGTATATATCAAAACAATATTGAATGAAATACTCAAGATACAAACTAGTGCATATGGTTTGATGCAATTTATATAAAACATTCATGAAAAACAACACTATTTATGGTACAAAAAAACACTATAAAGATGTTTTACAATTATTACAAAGTGGATGTTTTAAAAGTATCAGAGCATATTTTAATTTTTTAAAAATTTTAACAGTTTATGAAAATTGTTGCCTCTAAGGAGAATGCTGAAAAGGGACCAAGCAGGTTGTTAAAAATAATTTAGCTTTATGTCAAAAATTTATTTAAAAAATGCAAGCAAATAATGCAAAATACTACAGGGTAACAATTCTGGGTATGGGATTATCCATACTTTCTTTAGTATTCTTCTTGTGATCTCAATTGTAAAATTTGTAAAAAAAAAAAAAAGGCATTTTTTTATTTTATTTTATTTATTTATTTATTTATTTATTTTTAAAGATTTTAATTTTTTTACAGAGAGAGAGAGCACAAGCAGGGGGATCGGCAAGTGGAGGGAGAGGGAGAAGCAGGCTTCCCGCTGAGCAAGGAGCCCGACGTGGGGCTCGATCCCGGGAACCTGGGATCATGACCTGAGCCAAAGGCAGACGCTTAACCATCTGAGCCACCCAGGCGCCCAAGGCATTTTTTTAAATTGAGGATAAATTGGGAGATTTTTTTTAAAGATTTTATTTACTTATTTGAGAGAGAGTGGGGGTGGGGAGCAGAGAGGGAAGGAGAGGGAGAGAGAGAAGTTCTCCAGCCGGCTCCCTGCTCCCTGCGGGGCTTGATCTCGCTATCCTGAGGTCATGACCTGAGGTAAAACCAAGAGTCAGATGCTCAACCAACTGAGCCACTCAGGCACCCCTAAGCTGGGAGAATTAATATAAAATGGTCAATAAGTCATACTTTCCAAGAGTGCCATTGTTCAAAACTGAAGAAAGTCATAGCCCCCTCATAGGGCTTATGCAAAACCCTGTTGAAGAGAGAAGCCTGTAACCAGTTATTAGGAATCAGATTTGGATTTTCCCCCACTCATCGTAATTGCTTGTTATGTTATTCATCTGTCAGTTGTATGCCAAATCTACCTCTATAAAAATAAAAGATTTCTTCCTCTCTTCCTCCTCCTCTTCTATCCTCTTAAAATAGAAAACATGTTGGGATACAACTGAACTAAGAATAAAATACCACATCATTCGGATGTACCACTATGTCATCTGAGCCAGAGCATTTCAGATAACATGACTTAGTAAGAAAACAAAAGCAAAATTAAAAAACGCTTATAGTGGAGCGCCTGGATGGCTCAGTTGGTTGAGCGTCTGCCTTCGGCTCAGGTCATGATCTCAGGGTCCTGGGACCCAGCCCCGCATCAGACTCCCTGCTCAGCAGGAAGCCTGCTTCTCCCTCTCCCACTCCCCCTGCTTGTGTTCCTGCTCTCGCTATGTCTCTCTCTGTCAAATAAATAAATAACATATTAAAAAAATGTTTATAGCTATTCAGTGCATAATTATAAAAAGTAAATCTAAGCCCAACATCTCAGTGATTTCTAAACCACCTCCATGATTTGGCCATGTCCAGGTATCACTGATAGTGTTATTTACTACTTGTTCCCCCCTCAAATTGATAGCATTTTTATTAGCATAAGTGATACTGTATTTCTCTTCCATAAATAGAAAACCTTACCTTGAACAGAAGGCAAAACATAAATAAACTAAACAAAACAATGCTATTAAATTACGGTTGGATACTATTTCCTGCATATTAGCTCTGAGCATGAGGCCTCTTGCTTCTTTCAAAAAACATGAGATTATTAAATACTGCTAAATTGACTGTTTTTGGCATAATTAGGAGAGAATTCAGTAATTTAGCACTATATCCATATATTATCTAAACTATTATTTTTGCTTCCAAGGCAAATCCCACATTTGGGAATCACTGCTGTCGTCTAACACACCGGAGTGTTTGCTATTCTATATCCCCCCAACTTTAAAAAATTTTTCCTATGCAGTTCTTGCAACCTAGAATAGTCTCTGCAGTCTTTTCCACTTAAAGAGAAATAAGGGTAATGTCTCCACTATCTGTGAAACTCTTAAAAATTGGAAAAGTGGACAAAACCTGTAAACATACAATTCACACAGAAAGATATTCAACTGATGTTTAAAATATATAAAAAGATGATCAAATTCACTTACTGCAAATTCAAATTAAAACTACACTGAGGGGCACCTGGGTGGCTAAGTTGGTTAAGCGTCTGACTCGAACTCAGCTCAGTTCTTGATCTCTGGGCCGTGAGCTCGAGCCCTGCATTGGGCTTCACTCTGGGCATGGAGTCTACTTAAAAAACGAAACAAAACAAAACAAAACAAAGAAAAACTACACCTGAGATACTTTTTCATATCTATCAAATAGACAAAAATTTACAACTCCTCTGATTACATTTAATGTTTTTGCCCATGTCTACATACACTTATATTGTATTTTCCAGTAGTCTCCTATGTGCCTTGAGAGCATCAGAAACCATACTTCAAGAAATAATTTCTGCTGCTTCTCTGCCTGTACCTCAGATGTGCTCAAACACTAGTGTGCAGGAGAATCGCTGGAGGAATTGGTAAAATTACTAAGGTTGGACCACATTGTACTGCCACAAACCTGAGCCCCTGAATTCTTTCTTAGCTCTTCAGGTGATTCTAGTATGTCACGTTTAAGAACCACTGCCGCAGCCCTTAAAATTTTCTGTGAAACAACTTGAAACCAAAACATCTGAAATTAGGACTATCTACTTTTGAGATTATTGATATGAGATTCTTATTTGAAAACGCTCCATTTTTTTTCCTTTTTTTTTTTCTCTAACTCCAAAGCATCGTGTCTGCCAATCTTAGGAGCTGCTATTTAGTGCAGTTTCTGAGACTCTTCTGGAAGATGGCTGCCTGAGACTCTCCCTGTTGAATTTCATGTATGATATATTTTATACAATAATTTGGACTATCTCTAGCTATACTGGTGGTGAGCACAGCATAGCATATAAATATGTAGAATCCCTACATTGTGCACCTGAAACTAATATTACCATTGTGTGTCAACTATACTATATATACATTATATATATATTTCAGACCATCTCAAGCATGTACTCTATTTTTGGTGAAAATCTTTCCCAAATTTTTAAGTAATGATCTTGGACAGAAACAGAATTTGTTTATATAGTGGTATGTATAAATATGCATACACATACAAAGACACTGATATGTCTCTATGACCTAAAAGATTATATTTTGGATAACAGATATATTATCTTAGGCACTTTTACATCAACCAAAATACCTAGCAAATTGTCTTCTACATAGACAGATACATACACACACATACAATGAATGTGTAAGTGCATGTATATATACACATAAATGTATATGAATATGTGTGCATATATATTTATATTTGAATAAATGATTCCTGAATCTATTTTTTTCTTACACTTCAAAGAGATTTCAATTTAGATTCAAACTCAATATTTCTCAAAGTATGATCATAAAAATACATTTAAGCCTTAGATGCTTTATAAAAATTCAAAGTCCAGTACTCTGTCCCAGTCCTACTAAATGAGAATTTCTGTCTGGAGCTTGCAAATTTATAATTCTATCATGCTTTCCCTACTAGAGATAAATTCCAGAAAAGTAGAGTTTTTTCCCTCTTATTTCTACTCTTTCCTCAATGTCTAAACATGCTTGACACAGGGTGTGCATCTGCTTCTCTGGTGTGAAATGTAAAAATTATGTTTTTTTCCATTCCCAGTTCGTTGCTCTTCGACAAGCCTGATACTGACCTATCACTTATAGAGAAGTGGTTTTCAATTGGGGGAGACTTTGCCCATCAAAGGACATTTGGCCATTCCTGAACTTATTTTTTATTGTCAATACAGATGTGTGTGTGTGTGTGTGTGTGTGTGTGTGTGTGTGACTGGCATCTACTGAGTAGAGGCCAAGGATGCTGCAGTGCACAGGATGACCCCCACTCACTGCCCCTACCAATGAAGGGTCACATACAAATGTTGAGAGTGTGGCTGTTGAGAAACTACTATAGAACAATAGCTCTAGGGGCGCCTGGGTGGCTCAGTCATTAGGCGTCTGCCTTTGGCTCAGGTCATGATCCCAGGGTCCAGGGATCAAGCCCCGCATCGGGCTCCCTGCTCCAAGGGAAGACTGCTTCTCCCTCTCCCACTCCCCCTGCTTGTGTTTCCTCTCTCGCTGTCTCTCTCTCTCTCTCTCTCTCTGTCAAATAAATAAAATAAAATCTTTAAATAAATAAAAAAAGAACAATAGCTCTACACTGGGTATTCTGTTTTCAGATAGGACCAAATTTAGTTGAAATTATTTCTTTGATATCACATCTCAAATGTATTCAGTCTTCCTTACTTTTAGAACAAATATCACTATCAGGCCACTGTCATACTTCACCTAAACTATTACTGGTGCATTTTTCATGCATAGCCATAACTCAGCACATGCCCCTACACAGTTAAAAACAAAACTTCATGCCAATTGTTGCCCTTAGAATGAAATTCAAACTTTTTAATCATGATCTGTAACATCTTTTGTGATTTGTCTAATATCTACAACACCAACTTAAAACAGAACCATTCTTTTTATGTTCACTATCTTCTATCCACAATGTCCTTTAGAAATTAATAGAACATGCCAAACCTTTTCCTGATTCAAAGCATTTATATGTGTCCTAGTAAAAACCATCCATCCCCACTTTTGCATAACTAATTTATAGTCAGCCATCCAATGTCAGCTTAATGCTTCCCAAAGGGGTTTTCTCTACTCAATTTAAAGTGACCACCACTAATTGTTAGTTATCACAGATTGGTTTTGTATTTCATTATACTTTTACTTAAGTCACTGCTGCCACATACATCTTTCTTTCCATTGTGTCTCCCACATCTTAGCCCTGTGCTTGGCATATTGTAATAAATAATTATTTAATGAAGGAATGACCTAAAAAATCAATACATATATACCCAACCAAAATGGAAATGTTACAGGAAATCATGCTGCTCAGACAAAAAAAAATATGAAAAGATTAAAATACACACTATTCATTGGGAACGAGACTAAAGGTGACCCACTCTCAGAGAAGCAAAATTAACCCCTCCTAAAGTGATTCCAATTTGGGAATCTAGATTAGTGTTCACCAGTGCAAAGCCTCAAAATTATAACTCAAAACAAATCAAATCATTGGAAGTAGTCCCATTTTTAATTAAACATCACCTCTACACCTGGATCCACTGCATACCTTGTTTAGTTTGTTAATTATGTTGTGTGAAGAGTAGAGCAAGGCACTCATACTGAATGATTTATTGACTCAAACAACGTAAATTCTGTGTTTTTGAGGACAGTTTGGGCATGCTTGAGACAAAAGAGATAATTGGTCTGCCCCAGGCATTTTAGCTTCATTTGTTCTCTACTTTCATGTATATATGAACACAAAAGAAATCGTTTTGTTTCATTTCTATTGATAGGTCTATAGAGTAAGCTAAATTATGTTCTTTGTTCCTTGGAAAGAAACAATGTTCAGACCACTGAAAGAAGTTTGCTCATGCGGTAGATGTAAAATAAAACTTCAAGCTAACACAGGAAAAAACTATATGCCAGTGTGCTTAATGGTGATAAAGAGTGATACACACTCAAAATTCTCAATGGAGGCTCAAGTATAGAGATCCAATAATACATTGGCTTCAAATTACGTGTACTTAATATGTAATCATTTAAAAATGAATTCACTTTTGCCCTTTTTCTAGAGAAAGGAAATTTTTGGTGCATGAAAGTATGCACGCTTTTTTTTTTTTTTTTTTTTAGGGGGAGAAAACTAATTCAGTTTCCTGGAGCTTATTTCCTATTTAATCCTAATATTTCTATCAGAACTTACAGAAATTAAGTTCTACCCGTTCCCAAGGACATGAATTCAGCAACTACCAGGAAGCAGTGTAACTGATTCACAAACATTCAGTCCTTCCCTCTTGTTAAGCGCTGATTAAAGCTAATTCTCAATCTTCGCTTCCTTTTCTCTCTCTTTCTCTCTGAGGGGAGAATTTTGATTGGTACAAACTGATTTAAAAAGTTGTTAGGGATTCCTAGAATGTGGATTGAAAGATCTATTATATGTCTTCAATTTTTTTAACTGTTGACAAAATCATAAGTGAATTTTTCCATTAAAAAGAGGATAGTGGGTTCTCTTCTTACTGGTTTGCAGAATATTTCTTCACATACATAATTACAACTGAAAAAAATAAATTATAAATGTTCTTACATTAAGAACTTTTCTCAATCCAACAGAATTAAGGGAAGGGTTCTGTATACTATGGACATTTTAGCAAATGAATGCTCTTCTTCCCCTAAAAAAACATCTGATAACTTTATTTCCATTGACCTTCCCATAGCGAAGCTATCACGAAAGTGATCTTAAAGTGGCTATGTTACATTCAGAAATCGGTATTTTCCTGCTAGATTAATGGTTAAATATTTCTTTGTCTTCAAAGTTATTTTATGGGGACTTACTTTTTTCCACTTGATTTTCTTTTTTACAACTTCAGCTGATTTGAGGATGAAATACACAATTCTCTACATTATTTTCACAACCAATATGGAACAAAGATCTTTTTCTACAAGTAAAAAAGAAAAAATAAGAATACTTCTTTAACCAATACTCATAATTATACAGGTGATATCACCAATATCAGTGAACTTGAGTGAAATCATTATGTTGTTTTCTCTAACAGATATATCTTTTGCCACTGTTCTTGACAAAGTTCAGTAATGCTCTGAAATAGTTACCCTTTACACAGCTGTGTTAAAACAAAACAAAAAATTTCCAGTAAGGGAAATACCTGGAAATAAAAACAGTATTTGTAATTCTCAGTAAGTGAAGAGAGTACCCAAAGATTTTCAGGCAATGGGGTGATGTAATATAAGCTTGCTTAATATACCGTAAAAGTGCCAGTTAATTCTCAGAATATGTTACCATTGGCATTATTTCTCACTTGGTTCCACTTCACATTTAAACACGATTTTCTATATAATCCTCTTTAGCATATCTATGGTTTCTCTTTTTTTCTTTGCCCAGTATAACACAGTAGATCCATTCCAATGTAGCTGCTATTCATTAGAATTTACATTTTTATTCCTTCAAATTTAAAATGGCAATTATTTTTTCAATAGTTTTGAATATCTGTGCTATCAAGGGTAGGGTACACTTCTTTTTTGTTCGTTTGCACTTTTTGTCAGTCTTGGTATCTGTATCCACGTCTAAAAATCATACTGCATATAATATTTTATAAAATTTTATAAACTTTAGTCAGTATATGGTGAATATTTTTCATTTCCTCAAATGCTCTTTGCAACATTGTGAAACCATTTAAAATAATGTCATAGAACGGCCAACATATAAAATGTCATACTTTCCTTAATTGTTGAGTGTTTAAAGGGCATTTATTTAAAAAAATATTGTGATAAAAATCCTTTAGGGTGCCTGAGTGGCTCAGTTGGTTGAGCAGTCAACTCTTGATTTTGGCTCAGGTCACGATCTCGGGGTTCTGGGATTGAGCCCTTGTTGGGTTCCAAGCTCAGTGGGGGGTCTGGTTGAGGATTCTCTCTCTCTCTGGCCATCTGCCCCTCCCCCCACTTGCACTCTTTCTCCCTCCAAAATAAATACATAAATCTTTCTAAAAAATACTTTAAAATTTGCCAGTTTTATCAGCAAAATATGTTGCCTTGTTATTATATCTTTTGAGAAATTTAAGTACAGCCATCATTCATTGAGGAAATGGGGCAGTGTATTTTAAAGGATACATTTTGTCTTTTGTTCTTCACATTAACTCCATAGAGTAGATATTATAGTTAACATTTGATGGAGGTTACCAAGGCTGGTGGACACTGAGACCTCTTCCCTGTGACACAAAGTTAATAAGTAATGGAGTCCATTACATTACCCAGACGTCTCTGCTCCACTTTTATAATGGGGTGATGATTGTTTTCTCATAAATTTATTGGAACAGTTTACATATTAAGTAGTTTAACTCATTGTCTATAATAATACTAGACTAATGTATGCACACACTAGTATTTTTAAATTAAACTTTTTACTTTTGAGATAACTATATATTCACACGAAGCTGTAAGAAATAATTTGGAGAAATCTCATGTAATCTTTACCCAATCCACCGCTCCCCCCCCCGAGTGGTAACATCTTGCAAAACTAGAGTAAAATATGACATTGATACAATCAAGTTACAGAACATTTCTATCATCACAAGATAATAACCACACCCCTAGTGGGATAAATAGGGAAAAGTGCATCTACTCCATCTTTCCGGAAACAGAAGTCTTTCAGCATTTCTTTTTAAAAAGACTTTAGCATTGAGTCAAATGCTCCAATAATTTATTTTAAGAGACATTGAACTAAAAAAACTCTATAAATTACAAGGTTTGCCACATTTTAAACTGATCTCGAGGGCACCTACCAGCAGTCCCTGTCAGAAGTCCTTTTCTGCATCCATACACCAGAGTATACTTCAATAAGCCATTACCTAATGGGAGCTAGGGCAAAATGGTAGACAAATATTTTGTAGGTGTCGCTACAGGAAAAAGAACCACAAAAATGGAAACAAATATCCTATACTCATAGTATTAAACTTGGAAACTGAACAGGGACATTTATGTTTATCATCTACCATCATCTATCACCTAGGAGACCTGGGTCAATTTCCATTATATGTCTGGGCCTCAGTTTCCTCCTGTGTAGAATTGGAATAAGAACCAACTATCAAATTTATGAATATTAAGTTATAACAATAAGAGTAAAATGTTACCTACTGTGTATATATAGGCAATCAGGTGGCAGATAGTCTACTCATTTAGCAGATCAATAGACAAAGAAATTGAGGCATTAAGTGACTTTGTTTAACATCAAATAGATCTTATGTGATGGGAATAGAGAATAAATATGACTGCCTTCCTCTAGAGCCTTTCTCTTCTCATTTGATAAATGAGAAAGCATTTTGCAAATAGATCCACTAAATAAAAGATATGACTCACTGAGGAAAAAACCAGGAGGGGTTATGAGACCCTGTTTTCAGAGAAAGGGCAACAGGTATTTTTATATGTTGTAGACCTTATCACTGAGAAAAGAAGTTAGGAATAGAATGCATTCACCCAAATTATATCCATTGATTGTCTAGTATATCCCAGTGACTCTTACAAGCACCGTGGCTATAGATGATACTTTTGTGCAAAAGGCCTATTGTTGGGAAATGCCTTCTCATGATGTAGTCTTTTGACCTCTGTAAGAATGGGCCTTGGGCCTGGAGCACTTCCTTCACAAGAGAAAGAGAACTCACAGCCTGTGCCGGGCTTGTCACCCTGTGTGGGAATATCTTTCCCTGTTTCAGACTCAGTATGTATGCTTTATTCTTCTAGTGTATATCTGTGATACAGCCCCTGGACAAACCCACTACTATATCTGACCCTGTGAGGAGGGCACAGGGTCCTTTGTCCTGTGATACAAGAGGGATGTACACAGGCCAATGGCTGGCCACAGGGGGCCAATATCCACCACTGAAGCTGATCTTGCTCTGCTCTTCTCTGTGTGAATATGGTGTTCCATTCAGTGCTTGACTGTGTTGTGTTTTCCTTCGTGACTATGATAGCAAGTTGCAGCAGGTAGATATGCCCAGACTTCTGATAATTAGTAACAGATGCTATCTGTTCTACACCTATTCAGAGAAGAGAAAAAGGAAATGCCAATGTGGGTGGATTACCACAAGCAGTGGGGTGGGTGGTGAGCTTGGAGAGTTAGGCAGAGGTCATAACTAGTAGACCATAGTAGGACATGGTGAGGCATTAGATTTCACTCAAAATGTGTTGGCAAATTATATTTGAATGTTTTAAGCAGGAAATTACTTTCCTCTGATTGAATTTTGGAATGACTACCATTGGCTATGTGTAGAAAAGGGCCAAAAAAGGAAGCACATAAATAGTTTAGGAGGCTATATTCCAGTTATACTAGTAGGTGTTAGCCTCTTCTGTTGAGCACACAGTATCAGAAGGCATTAGATTAGCCCTACTTACTTGGGATGACTTATGTTGTATGACAATAAATTACAACTAACATGAATGAGCACTCACTTTTTGCTAGGTGCCATTGTAAGAATTCATCATATATTATCTTATTTAATCCACACTCTCCCTACGGTAGATGCCATTTGATCGTTGAGAAATCCAAGGCACAAAAAGGTCATGTAATTTGCTTGAGGTCATTGCAGTTAGTAAGTGGCAAGGCCAGGATTTAAACTAAAATAAATAAATTAATTAATTTAATAAAAATTTGTCTCCAGAGCCTATTCTCTTAATTAAGGCTGATTGTTGGCAAACAATGGGCATTTGACAGGAAAGAAGAAATGTGATTATAACATAAAAAGAAAAGTTGTGCAAGGTGATTTTTAACTTTCCTCCTAACTCTCAGAAATAAATGGATTCTTAAAAATGTAATTTCTAGGGGCATCTGGGTGGCTCAGTTGGTTAAGCAACCAACTCTTGATTTTGGCTCAGGTCATGATCTCAAGTCCTGGGATGGAGCCCACATCAGGCTCTCTGTGGCAGTCTGATGGAGATTCTCTCTCCCTCTCCTTCCGCCCCTATCCACCCTGCCCCACCCCCTGCTGTGGTGCTCACATGCACGTGTGCTCTCTCTCTTTCTCTCAAATAAATAATAAATCTTTAAAAAAAATGTTATTTCTAAAAGTAGATTGGGTTGATAACTTGAAAAAAGACTGTTGATTTATTCATCTTGGGTAAAAGTCACTACTTTTCTTTTTTTTTTTTTATGAAAAATTTATTAAATGTTTTTATTTGGTATTTTTTAAAGATTTTTTTTAATCTTTATTTTTTTTTTTAAAAGTCACTACTTTTCTAAGTAAACAAACTATATTTCCTTTCAAGCAGAGGAATGTAAGCAAATGGTGAATCATGGAACACTACATCAAAAACTAATGATGTAATGTATGGTGATTAACATAACAGTAAAAAATTTAAAAAAATATTTTATAAATAATCTTAGAAGATGTAACTTGTTTCTCATATTACCACTCTGTGACCACAATATTCCACACTTTAATTTTAATTTTTTTATTAAAACAAGAGTTGTTGAGAATGACAAGTGAGTTAATGGTTGAGTAATGGTTTTTGCTTCACTTGCCTTCTTTTTGCCTAGATCGGTACATTTTTTTCCATGCCCATTCTCTTTGGTTCTTGGTATAGATTATATCACCCATGTCCTTATCAGTAGCTGATAAGGAGGTAGAGTATAAGGAGCTGTCAAATTGTCACCAATTCCATTAATTTCCCTTCTAGAACACATGCTTTTCTAGGGAAATAAGCATCATTAGGTAGTTAATGATAGTTCTTTGCTCTAATGTAATTCTGCATTATTATTTTAGAGAATACCCTAATAGTTTAGTTATATATTCATATGTTATGATTTTATTAATATTTGCATTATATACCTCATGGAACCAGAGACAATATCTGCTTTTTTTTTTTTCCTGGATATCCACAGCAGCACAGTGTCTATTGAGTAACAGATTTCAAAAACAAAAATTAATGAGTAACTAAGAAAATAACTGATAAGACCGAATCTAGGAAACTAAATGCTGACATGGGTGAGGTAGTGTCAGAGAAATGGCTCTGAGCTTTAAGACCATGACAGGGAATTATCTGTAACCTATTTAGGCAGGAAGATTAGTGGAAGCAATGTAGGAAAAGGGCTAGATGGATAGCAGCAGACACTCAGCTATATATATCCTTCAAGGGCATGTGTCTAGATATCAGAAAACCAGGGAGAGAGATGTAACTCAACAAAGAACTATGACATATAAGAAACTACTAATTAATAGCTTGAATTAAGAAGCTATTAATTATGGTGAATGCTAAAAGGTAGAATTCCTATCACACTAAATGAAATCTAACCAATAAATATTCGTAAATTAACATGTGTCTACAACTTTGCTAAACTGTGAAAATTACGTGCATAAGATTTGCTTCTGGACTTCAAGAATGTCATAGTCATGTAGGAAAGATAGAAATATAATCCATCAACATATGGAAACATGTAAATTCAGACTGAAGAGATCTAAACCCATAGGAATTTACCACAGTAAATGGGATTCAGTCTGATGGTGCACCAAAATACCATAGCCGATTTATGAAGGTAGAAAAAGTCCACAATTATTTTTCTTTGAGATCACATTTATATTATGAGAATTAATAGATGAGGGCAGAAACTGAATGTTACAGTGAAATGTCAGGCTCAACAGATCTTTTCTAAGTATAAGATGTGATTGAACAAATATTTACACACTAATTATTTCCTATAATTTGGAGTAATGGAATTTAATTCTCCTTTTCAAAATATCATAATTTTAAAAGGAGAGTATCAAGACTAATACATTTAGGTTTATTTGTTAAATTAAAACTTTACCTTAAATTTTGACTATTTTTTTATTTTGACTATTTTTTAAACCATATCACACCCATATGTGAATTTGCTGCTTTGTCATATACCATATAGTGCACATATTATAAGTATTTCCACGGAAATTCCACTTTTTACAAGCTATTTTTCATGTGTATTCTTCCTATTATTCCTGCACTGTTCTGTGTTATTTTTCCTTTGGTTCCTGTATATCAATTTAAATATAAAAATGACAAGACTGGGCGCCTGGGTGGCTCAGTTGGTTAAGCAACTGCCTTCGGCTCGGGTCGTGATCCTGGAGTCCCGGGATCAGTCCCGCATCGGGCTCCCTGCTCAGCAGGGAGTCTGCTTCTCCCTCTGACCCTCCCTCCTCTCATGTGCTCTCTCTCTCTCATTCTCTCTCTCAAATAAATAAATAAAATCTTAAAAAAAAATGACAAGACTATAATATGTAAAGTGCTCTTATTGTGTAGATTATGGAGCTAATTTTTTTTAGGAATGCAATATAAATCAGATTTTTCTCAAAGACAAAATATTATTTAGTTTGGTTTAAGATAAGGGTGTGGGGAAAAATAAATTATTCAATCTTTATGTGGAGGGTGTATCTATGTGAAAAGGAAAGGAATCATTGGCATTTTCTGCTTTTGTGTATCTATATCCTTAGTGCCAAAATCTGCCTGATTTTGTACTGATACATTCTTAAGACTAGGTGTATAGTAGAAACACAAACTACTTAAAAATTATTTTTAAAAAATTAACTTTCTATTAATTATATTATATATAGATAAAAGAGCACAGATCATAACATATAGTTTAAGGAATCATAAAAAAAGATCATATATGTAAACATCATTGAGTGTAAGACACAGACATTCCCAGTATCCAAATCTTCTGCCCACTTCCAGTTACTATGCTCAGCCTCTTCCACAAAGCTCAGGGTAGCAGTGAATATAAGTGGTTTAAGATAGGATCAGCTCTAGGTTTTCATAAATGACAACGTAACTGTCTCCGATCTCTTTGCCTTACCAATTTGAAATGCTACGTGTGTCACTTATTATGCTTTTAGTAGCTATTATTTTAAATGTGTTTGTTTCCAGTACCAATACTACATTATTAATTAATCAACTTAGAAATATTTTAATACATGTTTTGTAAATCCTCATTCATAACTCCTTTTTTAGAAGATGTCTGAGTGTTCCTGTACAAGGATTAATCTCACCAAAATTTGTCAAACAAACAAAAAAAGTATGAAGTTTTTATCATTGTCTAATAAATGTATAAATATGCATTAAATTCATTAAGAAGAACATCGATTTCTTTTCTAAATCCTCTCAATCATAACTTTTGTCTCCATATATATTCAAAATTTTTTTCATGTGCCTGAAAACTTTGTAGCGTGCTTCACTTACCCCCTTTAGACTTTCATTATGTTTATTTTAGAGACTTTTAATTTGGATTTTACTTTGGATGAGATCTTTTACTGCCATTTTATTTTCAAACTAGTTACTGTTGCTAGATAAGAAAATTATAAGTGGCTAGTTATTAGAGTTTTAATTAATTACAATAGTTTTAAAACTAATGAATAAATGATATTTAAATTAATAAGTTTTATTAACTGAATAAATGGTATTAATTTTTTAAGAGAAACTGATGCCCATGGTGAGGAATACCACTAAAAACTAGTATAATCTATCCTATCCCATGAGCCAATATCCATTCATGCAGTAGGTTAACATTTCACTAAAACTCTGAAGGTTGAGACAAGAAAACAGAAGATTTGGGGGGCTCCTGGGGGGCTCAGTCAGTTAAGCATCTGACTCTTGATTTGATTCATGATCTCAGGGTCATGATCTCAGGTTCCTGAGATCTGGCCAAGTGGGGCTCTGCATAGGGCCTGAAGCTCAGTGAGCATGGAGTCTGCTTGTCCCTCCCCCTCCCTTTCTGCCTCCCCGCCCCCACGCTTGCGCACGTGCCTGCTCTCCCCCACCCCACCTCTCTCAAATAAATAAAGTCTTAAGAAAAGAACAAGATTTTCATATTTTTCAGTAACATTCCTCTTTAGCTATCCAGTAAAGATACTTTTTAGTGATCCCAAACCACTTTTTGTGTACTCAGATATGACTAGAAAATTTGAACAAAAATGTTCAAGAAAGAAGTCAATTTCAAGTAAGGTAAATTTCAAGTAAAACTAGAGAGAGTTAAAAGGTGGAATGGATTAGAAGTTTTCTGGCTCACATGAAGTAAGTCACTGCTCTGAGAATTTAGAGATGACAATCTGAGTTGGATTGGGTAACTGCTCCAAGTTGAATGCCCTGGGAAGCAGACTGTGAGATGGAAAGTAATGTGAAAAAAGTTTATTGAGGAGTCTTGTTGGGACAAACACAGATCAAAAAAAAAAAAAAAAAAAAAACAAGCAAGCAGGAATGGCAGAGAGAAGTTGGCTGCACCATCGTTACAACAAAGATGTCAGCAGATCCCAGGGAAAGCTCTGAGCCTGGGATGGCCCCCCAGGGATATGTTGTTGTCACAAGAGGGTTTGTCTTTGTACGGCTCCCTGGAAGAGTCACTGGATGAAGCCTGCCCCAGGAAAAGGGCATGACTTTAGGCAAGGCTGCTCTCTACAGAGAAGGGAAATTGCCAGTCAGAGCTGACTGCTGCAGGCTGTTTGCCAGCAGCCAATCCAACAGCTGTGGGGATTAAGTCATCAGTACTGAAAACGGATCTGGGCAGTACACCCCAGCATCCCTTAGTATAACCTCTGTGTCATAATAGAAATTCAAAGAGATCCCTAGAAGAATGAGTCAGACAGATGTCTAGAAGGTAGATTCTGTAAACCATAAACTAGAGATCCAACATCATTCCCCGGCAAATAAATTGCTAGGTAGACATTCTGTAGGCACCTAGAATGGAAAGTGGTAAGTGAGAACCAGAATGTCATATGAACTCAATTCTATTTCCCCTGAATCAAATAGCCTAAGTTGTGCCGAATTAAAAACTTGGAGTTACAAACAATAGTAAACCCAACATAAAATAAACCATATTTTCCATTTGAAAATTAGAAAGAAATTATGGAAAAGGAAATGCATGTATATATATATATGGATAAATAGGCGTGTGTGTGTGTGTGTGTGTGTGTGTGTGTGTGTGTACCAGCCAAACATTTGATAAGTCTTCTGCTTCATCCCAAACTGGCAGAACAAAACCTGGATGAGACTTAATGTTGATGGTGCAATGGTTAATTGAATGTCACATTGGCATTATACAAGAGAAAATCTTATGACAGAGCCTTATCTTGTGCTCTGTCCCATTCAACCATTTTAATAATGGTTTGAACAAAGGTCTAGTTTGCTTCAAATATTCTTGGAGCATGTATGCAGCAGACATAATGTTAGATGATCTATATGCGCTATATCATCTAAGGATATAAATGCATATTCACAAAATTTATAGATGATCTAATCCAGAGGATAAGCTAATGAATTTGATGGCAGCATGAGAATTCCAGAAGATATTTATCAGCTATTTTCATACTCTAAATAAGACAAGATGAAGTATAATAATTGTAAATCCCGGAATTTGGTTCCAAAAAATATCACAAACAAAAGTTAAGATTGATATAAGTAAGAGGAACCCATGAAGAAAAATACCCAACTTGAGGGTTTTTGTTGACTGTTAATTCAGTACAGTTCAGTAGTGTTATATAAAACAGCTAAAATTATGTTAGGTGTAAATATTTTTTCCATGAATAAGATGATTCCTCACTGAGACAGTTTTCCAGATAGAAAGTCAAAGCCCTACTTATGCTACACATGCTAGGACCAGACTTCACTTAAACAGTCCTGCCTTGAGCCAATAAATTATCTTTTTGCTTAAGCTAGTTTGTATTGTTTTACTGTACCTTGCAGTGATTCCTTTCCATCTAAAATGTAGGAGAATGATGAGACTTATTCCATATCACTCTAAGAGGTAGGACAAAAATTAATCACTAACATCTCAAAAGCGATACATTAGGATTTAGTTCTCTAGAGAAGATTTTCTAGAATGTAAGCTACATGATTCAAAGTATCCTTTGAAATAAGATGCTATGCTCTAGGTCATATGGAGTGTTCAAGGAGATGTTTGAATGACTTGTAGATGACTTCAGCATCAGATGGGGAAGTACACCAGATAACCTCTGAGGTCCCATCCGATTCTAAAGATCTGTGATTGCAATTAACAATTTTATGATCAAACAGTTATTCTACCATTAGAAAAGTTTTTAATATATTTATTAAGTATATTATTTAATATATTTATTAAGTATATTAATATATTTATTATTATTAAGTATTTAATATATAGTCAGTCGAATAGCTATTCTGTAGTATGCCTTTAAAGTGTCCCTCGAAAATAAAGTGAATGTAAAAATTCAGTGTTATAAAAATGCATAATCATAGTTTAAGCAATTCCTCTTACATTAAGAAGATACATTGTAGATATATGACTTTATTCTCAAAAATTTCCATAGGTTTAAATGAAAGGAAACCTATAAAAAGGTATAAAATCTCACAAGAGATGATACATTATGAACAACCAGAATCTTTTGCCCCTAGTGTTTTAAATAACTGCCAATTTGGAATGAGAGAGCTTTTCAAAATCTAATTTGAATTATACAAACCAGATTGTCTATAAAAGCCATACAATAAAAATTCCCCTTCAGAAGAAAACTTTGAGGACATAAAGGCCACTTTTTCCCAACTGTAAAGTATTGGAGAATTGAATCTAAATCATACGTTAATGGTTAATGATGAATATTTGCATCCCCTATAGCACCAGCAGGGTATCTGTTCAAAATAGATGAATCAGAAGACATTTTTTGATTAGAATCAAATTTCCTGGATGAATGCAATGTTCATTTCCCTCAAGAGAATCTGGTGGTGGTGAGGATCATGTTGGAGATGTTGTATTTTATATATTTCATTTAAATATATTTAAATTAAAATATTTATTTTTTCTAATATAGTGTGAAAATATGGTCATTTTAGAAAACTTTAAAAAATTAAGAAATAAGTAAAAAAGAATAAAAATCACCTATGAACAGATGACTACTATTAATATTATGGTACATCTTAAGCCTTCTATAAAATCTATTTTCTGGAGGTGAGATTTCTCAATATATACTATTTGTTCATTTTTTTAATCAACATTATTTCAAAAACACTCTCCAGTATCATTACATATTCCCACAATTTTAGTGGAAGCACATAATTTCATTACTTTATCTTTAATTCTTAGTTGGAAGAGAATCACAGATTTCTTTGACTATCTGGTGAAAGGATGGACCCCATTCTCAAAAAAGTCCAAAAATATATAAAGGCTGAATAATATTCTAGAATGCATGGGTCCCCCTGAAGATCATGGGCCTCAGCTTAAGAAGAGTTCCTTGTTAATGTTCTCATTTATGCTTAGCACAGCATAGATCATATGTGCTACTAAACTTTATTAAGGTAAATTAGGAATAAATTCAGGAAATTTATTTTATATCATTTGCACATAGTGCATGTTCAATGTGTTGCCCTCATTTTTATTTTCATTATTTTATATGAAATAAGCATCTATATTTGCCTAATACTTTTAAAACATACTCAAATTTATGTGTATGTGAATATTTCTGGGTAGTAGATCAGTAGCTCTCCCTTAAAAATTTGAAGGATCTTGTGCTCCTAAATAAGAACTTTTTCACTGCAAGAAAAAAAAACTAAGATTTGTGAAGTTTAAATTTGGGGGTCATAATTAGCTTTATTCAACTAAAAATAATGTTTTACATGAAATGGCATCTTTGCTACCAAAAGAGAAGTACAAGTGCTGTAACTTGATAAATCTATAAGCTTTGGTGTTGTTTATTAATACAGATTAAGGGAGTTAAGAAAAAACTTTATGTCCCGAACGAGAATGTTGTTGGTGCAAACTTAATTTGACACTAGGTGCAGTGTGAATTGTGGATTTATTTTCTTACTCCTGAGTCCAGATTGGAAAAGGGCTCTATATACTCAAGATACCAGAGTGTTGAGTTGGTAGGGAGAAGTCTGGCAATCTAGTTGGGTCCAGGTGATGCTGCCTACTAGTTGTTTAAGAACTTTGGATTTTATTCATAAGGACAGTAGAGAGTTCCTGGAGAGTTGTAAGAGGGGTGTGAGGTGTGGTAATTGCTTTACTTCAAGTACCTGTACTAAAATGGATTTTGGAGGCTGTATAGAATAGTGGCTAGGAGTGCCTCCATTAGTTTCGAGAAAGACCTGGGATCAAAATTCAGTTTTCCTACTGGCAGATCTCATCTGGGCCTTTGTTGCTTCATCTGTAAAATGGGTGTGATGATGTCCATGCAGCATGGTTCTACAGTTAAATACTGACAATGTATGCACTGCACTTAGTACTGTGTCTGGTCTGACACATTGAAAATACCCAATAAGTGATGTGGAGCATTTTTTCATGTGTCTGTTAGTCATTTGTACATCTTCTTTGGAGAAGTGTCTTCATGTCTTCTGCCCATTTTTTGACTGGATTATTTGTTTTTTTGGGTGTTGAGTTTGGTAAATTCTTTATAGATTTTGGATATCAGCACTTTATTCAATGTGGAACATAAGGAGTAGAGCAAAGGACCACAGGGGAAAGGAAGGAAAACTGAATGAGAAGAAATTAGAGAGGGAGACAAACCATCAGAGACTCTGGACTCTGAGAGAGAAAGTGAGGGTTACAGAAGGGAGGGGGTAGGAGGATGGAGTGACTGGGTGATGGGTATTAAGGAGGGTATGTGTTGGGATGAGCACTGGGTGTTATACATAACTAATGAATCATTGAACACTACAACAACAACAAAAAAATAAAATAAAGTAAAATGGCTCCTAAGGAAAAGAAAAAAGAAGAAAATATCCAGTAAGTGTAACTAATTATTGTTGAAGAAAGAAGGACAGTGACACTCAAAAAAGTTTTTTAGTGCCTCCAGTAGTGTGATGTAACAAGTACATGAATAGCTAAAGTGTATTTTAACTTTTAACCTGTGAATTCCAAAGACTGTGTTTTATCTGCCCATAATCCTTAAGGCATAGTATATGCCACATAACTCTGATCCTTCCTTTTCTTTCTTCCATCTTTCATTTTACTCCAAAAGAAGGGATTGAGGAACTTATCCCTATTTTACCTAATTTCCCTCTAGTTTTTCTTTAGATATTTCAAAATGAGCTGGGTATACAGGCTGTTAAAAACAGAAATGTCATGCTAGGGAGGTGGGCATATTTCTCTGGGAATCTCTGTTAAAGAAACCTGTGCACTCCTCAATAAATATGTTCTAAATGTAAACTAGAGGAAAATTTGTGACAAATGCCAGATTGCATAGGTGCCAGTTACTTGCAAATATTATATCCTCCTGACACGACAGAAACACTACTCAAAAATGCAACCATGAAAACAGATCTCTAACAGGAGCCGGCAGCAAAAAAGTATGCCTTCCAACAACTAAACCGCCCTTGTTAATGAAATTGATCATTCCTTCTGTGGTGCCAAATATTTTTAAACCACTGATTTATCAGGGCACTTGGGTGATGCAGTTGGTTGAGCGTCTGTGTCTTGGTTTCAGTTCAGGTGGTGATCTCAGGGCCGTGGGATTGAGCCCACCGTGGTGCTCCATGCTCAGTGTGGAGTCTGGTTGAGAGTCTCTCTCCCTCTCCCTCTGTCCCTACCCCCAACCCCTGCCATGTTCTCCCACTCTCTCTCTCTTTCTCTCTCTCTCTAATAAATAAATAAATAAATAAATCTTTAAACCACTGATTTATCTAAATTTGCCTCTTTACTCCTAGGGCTTCCATTGAAGGGTTCTATGTTGGGTTGTTAACTTATTCAATTATGCATCAGCTAACTATTGAGACACATGATCAATGTCTGGCATCTACTGGACACTCAAACATTGTTGGCAAGAATGTACATTAGGCAAAGTGTTTGATAGAAGGATAGAGTTGTGGACAAGACAGACAAAAGTCTTGGCCCTCATAAAGTTTACAATGTAGTGAGGGGGACATGTGTATTAAAACAATTATATTCCCACACAAAATGATTTGTTTTGCAATTATGCTAAATATATTGAAGAATGTTCATAGGGTACTGTGGATGTGATATTTGGGAGGAACCCATTCTAAGGGTTCCAGGAGACATTTCTGAGGAAGTAAAATTTTCGTTAGAGGTTGCTACCTCTTAACCCCACATGAAGAAACAAGTAATATATCTCAGTGAAGCTGGGCTCCAAGTGCATGTGAATATATGTATACAGGTCCTAAAATCTCAGACCCATCCAGAAGGTTTATTCATCAGCTAATGGTTCCAGCTGCCATGTACAAACATGGACACAAATGTTGCCAGATCCCCATTTTAAAATAAATGACTGAAACTGATGGTTCCTGTAAAATTTGGTCTCTAATGCATAAAACACTGCATGTTCAACACAGAAGTTGGTAATCTATATATTTAAGTTGATGCTTAAGGGATAAGGTAGGGGCAGGATTGGGTCAGATGAGGAGAGGGACATTCGAAGAAAAGTGAACAGCATTAGCAGGAGTCCAGAATGGAAAAGGGCTATATGTACTCGAGGGTACAATGTGGCAACTTGATAGAAGACTGGCAACCTAATTGGGTCCAGGTGATGCTGCCTAGCAGTTGTTTTAAGAACTTTAGATTTTATTCCTAAGGACAGTGGAGAGTTACTGCTATTAGTTTTAAAGGGTGATAATTGCTAGATGCTAATGTGTCAAATCACATAGACATTTATTGTCCCCAGGAAGTAAACTTTTCTAGACTCTCTGCCATTTGGGGTTAGAATTTTAAGATAACACTTCTATGATCCACATCACACTTATAAATATCATAATTATGAAGTTCTAAATTATGAAGACAGAATCTAAAATATCATAGCTGGTATTTGGAGATAACCTGCCCCAGACCTGCCATGTTAAGAGATAAAGAACAGATCTAAATATATTAAATATATCACATATTTAGAAGCAGGTAGAACTAGAACACCAGCATCTACTAGCCTCTTGTTCTTTTTCCAAGCCCACTCTCTATATTTTCATCATTCTTAAAAAAAATTCTACTGTACAATGTCATTGAATTGTCATAGTACTTGTCTATCAAAATTAGCTTTATCAGACATTCTAAAGAGTGTAACAATCATGAAAACAAATGTGTTGATGCATAAGTAATATACACAGGGTATATACAGGCTATGCATTGTTGACATCACTATAACTCTGATTCATTATGTTTAAACAGAGGCATATAGACTTATCAATTCATTTACAGCTGCAGGGACACTAGAAAAATACAGTAAAGTTTTGACATTCACTTTTAGCAGAACTATCATTAGTCCCTGGAAGACAGCTAATACAAAACTGTTCAGTGTAAAGCACATTCGTCTGGGCAGGAAATAATTTTTATTGCCATATTTAATGCTACCCAGGAAAGCTATCTGATTACCTTGTGCCCTATTTATCCTAATAGTAATCTTGGTTAATATTTTCCTAGCAATAATTATGGGCCAGATACTTTAATGCTTTAATATTAATTTTTAAAACCGTTAAATGTTTTAAAATCTTGAGTCTTTAATCATTTCTATAGTAAGTGGATGTAGTATTATCATTTCTATTTTACAGACAGGGAAATTGACAATCAGACAAAAGTTACATAGCTAAGAAGTCTCAGAATTGGGATTTGAACCCAAGCAATTGAGATCCAGACCTGGTAAATTTAACTGCTATTCTATTTTGCTGCCTATTCCTAGATCTCCCCTGTTACATGTGAAAAATGGGGGCAATGTAAATGGACTCTATTTCAGGAAAATACAGCTACTTTGGTATTTAATATGATAAAGGAGTGCACTTGTTTTCAGATTACATCATGGCTATGAAAGAAATTACTTCGGAGAAGACAGAAGTATCAGAAAGACCTTGAAAATGCAATGAACACAATATTCAATATAAAGTACTATGGGTAGCAAAAAAGATGGTGTGTATGGTGTGTCAATCTCATTACAGGCTATAAGAGATGGCAGAAAAACATAAAACCAAAATTTTGGCATGGTTATGCACTTCTCAGGAAAGTGTCAGGGATTTGGGGTCCAGAGACTCATAGTCCAGCTTGGGAGCCATAGTTTCCCCACTACTTAATCCTTATGACTTGCAATACCTTCATCTGTTAAATTGGAATATTTTTACTCTTTTCACAGCATGGCAGTGGGCACTACAGCAGATAATAGATGTGAAAAACATCTGGAAACTTAAGTGAAATGTTCGTGCCTTATATGATTAATTTTATTTTAACAATTAATTATTTAAGGTCTACAGGAGAGTAGTATCAATGTGAAGCAAAAAAGAAGAGGAAATTGCCCAAGGAAAGAGCATTAATTATTTACATAATGCATGAATATTATAAATATAAATCTAAAACAAAAGTACAGGTGCAAATATTATATACCTATAAGCATAGCAAAATGCCTGGTCAGATTCACATCGTTTTCTCTTGGTGATGACATTGGAGGGATAGCAGAGTTGTAGAATGATACTTTTTTACATAAATGTAAATATAATTATGTATACTGATAAGTACACATGTATATATGCACATATGCCACATGCATACATACATACACATAACCCTTTTATAGATACACATACATGATAAACTTATGGGTGATTTTAACTGTTTTTCTGTATTTTTCAAAAATTTTATAAAAAAAGAAAGAATGGTTATGTATTATATAAATATCTACTTATAAAGAGTGGAAATAAACACATACTTAGATAAGACACTACCAAGCCTTTAAAAATCTAAATAGGTAGTTAAGATAAGGCAAAAGAAAACATTGATATGAGAGCATTTGCTTAGAGAAGTAGAAACTGATATATTGGAGAAAGCTCTTGATTCATTAAATACTCCCCATGTGTCAGAAATAGTTACAAACACAGTCACATAAAATCCTTCAACGAATCCTATGGCTGAGACACTGATTATTTCCATTTCACAGGTGAGCAGTTAATTCACTTCTGAAAGTAACCCAATAGTGGCAAGATTCCAAAGACCCCAGCTGATTAAACTTCCTGATTGCTATAGTGCTATGGACTGGTGGAAACACCAAATACATGAAAGCACACTTTTTGGAAAAAAAGGGAAAAAATAATAAGGTTTTTAAGTCAAGGTAGAACTGCTAAAAAAAAAGGTGTGCTCACCACAATACATCATATAGAGTTTGTAGTGTTGATGTAAGCTCATGGCAGGCCATTCCGAAGACAAAGGAAATAGTGAAGTTTTTGAGACAACCCAATCACTACATGAGAACTCCAGAAATACCAGGTATTGGAAAGCATTTCTGCTGCTGAACTCCAACTATAAAGCCTTTGCAGAGATTTGCTTTATGACAGTCACTAAAAGAAAAGCTACATGTGGCAAATAGAGCAGTGGTTTAAAAAAAAAAATCAAAACAAAGCACACTCTTTTTTGTCATACTCCGAGGAAATATGCCACGTGGAAAGGAGGTAGACAGAAAAACTAAAAGGATTATAGAGCAAAGCAAAGAAGTAGAGGACTGTAAGCAATAAGTAAGCTGGGGAATAAGACACTCATAATAGCTGCAAAAGTAAGTATTTTGGCAGCAAGGTCACTCCTTAGAAGGCAAGGTAAAATAGGGAATTGAGTGGTCAAAGGTAAAGAAGGTGGAGGCCAAGAAAATAAGTCATAATCATTATTTATACTTCTGGTTCAAGGGTTAAAAATAGAAAGAAATACTTGAAAATGCCTCCAAGAAATTTATCTTTCACATTCTAGTCTTAAAAATACATATCTCTCTTCTGAAAAGGCATACAGGAAAAAAAAAATGTGTGAAGGAGCAAACTTATTGCAAAAAACTCAAGTATCATTACAATAAAGGAGGAAGAATCTGTCACAGCTTGAAGACAATTGGTCTGAATAAGACATGTCGTTTAGCGCTGGAAAGGTAAAATTGCATTCTATTTTCTCCTGAAAGAACTCTATGTTCTCCCGTGGGAAACCATTTCTCCCTTTCATAAAACCAAATGTCTGCCACCTATTGGTTCTTTCAAATTATCTCTTTGGGCCAGTAGGCTCAGTTATTAAGAGTATCATTAATAGTGAGGTCGTCTCAAAGATAAGGAGGACAAAGAAGCAATTTCCTCTGGGCCTATTCTGGAAAGATAATCTACAAGTGAATGTGGCATTACTGAAATGCTCAAGTCCAATGTATCAGTTGAAACAAAGCATGAAACATGGAATGACTGAGTATCAGTGGAAGAAAAAAAGAAGTGAGATAAAGTGACAATGCTACAAGGCTAGATAGATCCCATATAATGCAAAGGGATAAATGACAGACACGAGACCAAAAGTTGGGGGGACCCATGGGGCAAACTACTGTTTGATAAAGGGGGACACATAGCGAACATGAAGGAGGGAAATTCGATGTATTGCCAGAATGAGTATTGGGAACCCAGTCATGAAAGAGAAGATAAAATGGTTAAGTTGAAGAATATAGTACAAGGAGTACAGAAACCGAAAAATAAAATTCATGTCATGATGAACACTGGGTGTTATATGCAACTAATGAATCGTTGAATACTACATTAAAAACTTAGTAATTAAGGCACACATTTCTATGTGGTATCTCTACTTACCCCACATTTGTGATTGCACAGTAAATATTGGGTTACATGGAAATGTTACTAAACTGAAGAGAAACCTGTCTTCACATTACCATTTAATAGGTTGAGATTAGTGGTAGGAACGTCAAGATAGCAGATTGAAAAGACACTTGTGCTTGTGACTGATGTCGCCAACCCTATTCCCCTCTGCACGTATCCAGAAAGAATGGCAAGTTCCCCTCTGAAGATTGAATTTCAAGGGTCTCAAATCTGTGTTGAGTACAATGGCAAAACATATGCTTTTGGGGCCAGCCACAATGGAGTAAGAGAAAATAAATGATATTCAATTGCTGTCACTTAAGTTCTAGAGCACAGAGAACTTCAGAGGATTAATGAGCAAACTGTGACCCCTGAATCATACCACACAACCCTTCCATGTGTGGTTCTAACCCAACCGCTACTCCAGGTCTCACTTGTTCTATGGACTTTTGGTGCTCTGCATACAGAGAACTCCCAGCAAACTTAGTGGCCCCTATGGTACTAGATAAAAGTAAGGCAATGATGGGGGTGTGCAGGGAGGGAGGGAGGGAAGGACCAGGACAGAGATGGTATAGTGGTTGAATTATGTCCCCCAAAAAGATATGTTCAAGCCTTAATTCCCAGCGCCTGTGAATGTGACCTCACCTGGAAATAAATGCAGATATAATTAAGAATAGGCCGTACTGGATTAGAGTGGGCCCTAGATGTAATGACTTGGATACAGAGGCACATAGGGAAGAAGGTTGTGTGATTATGCAGCAGAGACTGAAATGATGCAGTAATAAGCCAAGAAATGTCAGGAGTCACTGGAAGCTCAGAAGAGGCAAAGAAGGATACTTCCCTAGAGCCTTCGCTTCAGAGGGAACATAGCCTTCCCAATACCTTAATTTCAGACTTCTGACCTCCAGCATTGTCAGAGAGTAAATTTCCTTCTTTCTTTTCTTTCTTTCTTTCTTTCTTTCTTTCTTTCTTTCTTTCTTTCTTTCTTCCTTCCTTCCTTCCTTCCTTCCTTCCTTCCTTCCTTCCTTCCTTCCTTTCTTTCTTTCTTTCTTTCTTTTTTTAAACCACCTGTCTGTAGTTCTTTGTTATGGCAGTCTTAGAAGACTGGTATACAGGGAGAGAGAGGGAGGGAGGACAGACTCATAAGAACACAAATGCATTCTACTTCACTTGATCATTAATCTATCTTTCCTGAAAAGGAATTCATAAACTGTCTTGGTGTAACCTTGACAACAACATCAGTAGTGATCATATCAACAGGTTGTTTTGAAACATTTTTGGGTTTCCAAAGTAATCACCATAAAAATGTTTGAGTAGATATCTGTCATCTATGTATACTCATCTATGTATGCAACAGTCAAATGTACTAATATACTAGCATTTATTAAAAATTATAACTAAATTAAAATATTAATTAATAATGTATAGAATAAAGAAGAACAAAGAAATGTCTTAAACACCGTTATATTTATTAATGATACATAAAATCATTTTTCTCACTAACCTATTACACAACATATTACTAATAATAACATTTTCAGAGAAAGCATTCGGATTGGATTTGCCTTATAATTTTTTTAAAATTCTTGCATGCACACTTTGTCATAAAGCTTTGAAAAGCCCAACTGTTTTGCAGTATCTGGTTTTAATGACTGTAAGAATCATAAAATTTACCTCATGATGATGCACGGGCCCACTATTGGAGGGGGGCAATGTTGACTGTTCTCGTGAAGTCATGAAACTTTATTTCCAACCTCACGCACTAATTAATGTAAGGCTTGGACTAAAAATAAGCTAGTGAATTTCCCCTCCCTTGCTGTCTATGTATTGCATTTTCAAACCAGGTATATTTTTTTCCAGTTTAATCAAAGTGATCAAATCCATTAAAACTTCTCATGTAAAGGATATTGAAACAGCTTACAAAATTTCAAAGTACCATTTCTGAGCATAAGTGCCCAGGTATGAGAATTTTTATAGGTGGTATACTTAATATTTTAAAAAACAAACTCATACAATGATAGAAATATTCCCACACATCTGTTTTTAAAAGCTTTCTCCATTCCATGATTTTCCTTCTAAAGGTAGTAATTTTTCTCACTCACTGTTAAAACATCATTTTTACTTTGAAGATGCAAATTAAGTGTGACAACAACACAATAGAGATGGCTTCCTTTATTGGAAAAAGCCTTATAAGGTGTGCTTTGGGGGCTACTGCAAAGAGGACTGATCTCTTCCAATAACAATAAAAAAAATACTATCCACATAATGGTCAGTCAACTTTTGTTAGGGGAAATTTTATTCTAACATAAGCAAGATGTGTTGTATTCATAGATATGTATGTGTATATATGTAGGTATATATATATATATATATCTACATATATACCATATACATACAGTATACATACTATATTCATGCATATGTACACATGTCTGTATGTATACATATATACAAGTGTGTATACTATACACTATATACCTACTATAGGCATATATATTATATTCTACAAGAAGAAAGACTTTGGCTAGAATCAAATCTATCCCCCACCTTCCACCCCCAGCATCTGGTACTTTGCATATAATATGTCATGCAATCTTCACAACAGTTTATGAGAAATAGGCACTATTGTTTATCCCTATTTATAGAGGAGGAACATAAAATGAGAAAGGATGTGAAATAAGTTAAATAGTGAGGGTTAAATGAGTAATTATGGGTAGGTCATAACAATAGCAACCATTAGGACTTGGTTTTGCAATTGGTTGTATCTGATTCCAAAACTAATGTTCTGATATCAGCCCCATTCTGGTTTCAGGTTTTGGTGATAGGTTTGGGTGTAAGGAGATAAATAATTCAAATATACTCAAGTCCTAACGAAAGCTCAGTAAGTGTTTCAAGTGCGGTAAACCTGGGGGATGTAGAGCGGTTAGAGGCTGACAGTAAAAGCCTACTGCAAACTTTTGCTTAGGGTTTGTTCGTATTTGTGATCTCTTCATATAAACAGTTAAAATAGACAACATTACATAAGAAGGAGTATAAAAAAACCCAGAACATCACCACGCTTTTGTGTGAGACACTGCCTTGAGACATCTGCGATACTTAGAGTGGATATATACAATGTATGTCAAAGCTTTATGAACTAGAGCAAAATAATAATGCAGGAAAGAAGGTTGAGTGCAGTCAAATTTTTTTCCTCTTTTAGTAATTCCATGTCGTGATTCAGTAAATCCTGGCATACTCTTTGGACATCCATTATGCATATACAAGCAAAATGTTTCTGGCATCTACTCACAAAACAGCCTTCTTCTGTCCGTTTAGTTCTTTAGAACATTTGGTGTATTATGAACATGAATAGTATACTTAGGAACAAAAAGGAAATTTTGTTTAAGAAAAGAGAAGGGACAGTTCTTCACATGTAGGGCTCTCAGTACTGGTTGCCAGGAAAGCAGATGAAAAAATGAAAAATGGCTGGAGAGTTTTGTTGCAGAGTTGGGCCCAATTTATAATGAGAAAAAAAAACATGATAGGTTGCAAGAACATTATAGTCTAGGGTACAATGTAATTGCAGAAAAAATTGAAACCAATAGCAGAGAGAAGTCCTAAGGAGTAATAGGAAGGACTAGGGGCCACACCAGGCATGACAAGAGAGGAAGGCAATAGGCAAATATGGAACCCCAAAAGTGATGACATAGAAACCAAGGACAAAGATTAGAGAATGTATTAAGGAGAGACATGGGACACTCATGAAAAATCCTGCAGTTCTGATAGATGGTCTTTGTTTAGTTTAAGCCAGTTTTATGTGGGGTGCCTGAGCTTGCTTTTGACTTTGTTCTCTAACTAAAATGGATTTTTTTTTAAAAAAAGCAGAAGACACACAAACATTTATTTTCTATTCACTCTCTCTTCAATTTTCCCCCCAAAATTAATTTTTTTTACTAGAAACAGAAAATGGGCTTGAAAATGGGCCATCAATTATTGCTCAATGTTCATTACTGAAAATAAAATTAATTTGATTTGAATTTTTCACCTAACACGTGCCGGGCCATGTTTTAAATAACTTTCAGAGAATTATTTAATCCTCAAACAATACTAATTCTGAGGATGTGAAGAAACAAAATTGACAATGAGTTGATGATTGTTTAAACTGGATAAGCGGCAGATGGACATATACAAGACCTTTCTCTTTAATTTTATGTATGTTTAAAAATTTCCAAAATTAAAAAAATATATAAAAAAGCAACATTAGTTATAAGTTATCAGCCCCATTATAAGGGATGAGAAAATTGAATTTGGGAGAGTGCAGATGTCTTAGTCATAATCAAAAACAAGCAATGAGTGATACAGGTAGAATTTAGACCCAAGTCTCACTGGTTTCAGAATAAAAAGTTCTAAAACCACAGCAGCAATAGAAGCACCAACATGTAAATGCTCAATATATAAACCATGAGACAGTTTCCACCTCAAAATTCTCATATCAGGCCACAGTGTAGTATCAGAGCAGGTACAAAACAAAGACATTCAGTTTCTCTCCAGATAATTTACAAATAGTATATTAATATCAGTTTAAACAATATTTGTCCCATGACATAAATTTTATCAATATTAAATGAATAATAGATTTTGGTCAATAATGACTTCAACATGAGTCTATCATTCTTCCAAATTTGAGTTACTATTTCACAGATCCCAAAGTAAGGAATTAGGAGCACAAATTCTAGACTCTGGTAGACCCGAATTTGAATCCTTTGTCTATCATTACAGCTCTGTGAACTAGGTACACTAACTACTCTAAGCCCTAGTATTTGCTTTGCAAAATGGAGACAATAAAGACCTAAGCAATAGAAGGTCATGATGGACAGCTTAATAAAATGTGAGTAAGTATTTATCAAGGAATGGAGCCCATAGCGCTTGACAACAACTTGAAAAGTTATTGACTATTATTATGAATATAAACCCGGTATTCTAGGCTCAAGGAAGTCTCCCAGAGGAGCCAATATTTTAATGGGGTCTAAAAGATTGCAAGGAATTTGATTAGTGAGGAAAGAGAAAGAGGTGGCCATTTTAAAAAGAGGAAATACCGAATGATATAGATGATAAAAAGATGTGTGTCGGTCTCATAGAGGCAGCAAGAGATAGAGGAAAAACATAAAATCAACAGTTGAAGAGGAGAGAGAGATCTCACCAATAAAGGATTATACCTGATCATTGAGTAATTTGCCAAAAAATTGCTGAAAATCCTTACTGAATGTTGAGCATTCATAATTACCACTCACTAACTCATCTAAGGGTGACACTGGCTATAGGGCCTGGCAAGGAAATCTCTGATTTTTTTGCCAAAAAATTCCTTTAAATGAAATGGCACCTTATCTTCTTAATTGAATTGTGAATTTCTTTAAGGAAATAGACAAACTTCTACATTCCTTCCATGATCCACAGCAGCTAGTATGCACTAATAAATAAATATTGATTAGCAGATTAGAAAGGGAAGGGAAGGAAGCATGTTGTTAGAATTGTCACACAGCATCAACCAAACATCTCCAGGGCTGGAAAGCGTTTTCCTAACCACCATGCCAAAGAACATGTATGCAGCCTCACAAATCAAATGGGAAAAAAGCAGGTTTAACTTGTAGAAAGTAGATGCAACAACATGGGTAAAAATACAACAAAATAAAAATTAAGAAAAACCTTAACTCCCAAAGCTACAGAAGCAGTCAGATGCTAAAGTACTGGAAGTCATCAACATTAGTTCCCCTTGAAATAACTGCATAAAAACAGCAAAGATATGTGCAAAGCTGTTTTTGTGCTCAGTTTAAGAAAATTTTATTTCTTGAAGACAGTAATTTTGTTCAATTTCATTATATAAGAAACCAGCTTTAAAAACAGAATTTCCTGAACAAATCTTAGTACAAAGAGAGACGAAAAGACTAAAGGTATGCATCACCTAGGGGTATCTTGCATGTGGATGGTCAGCATTGCCAGGTAAGAACACCTACAGAGGAGCAGCGTTAAGAAAATTCCTTGAAATTAACCAGGAAAAATGAACTTCAGCATCACCCACAGAAAACCACACAACAATTAGCATTGGTGGGAGAAAAAGAGGAAACTTGCTTCATAGTCTTTCCTTTTGCAAAAGAATTACTTTAAAAAATAAAACATTCTCTTTTAACTGACAATCTCTTACCTGTCTAACATTATCAAGTGTGGTAAATTAGCTTTCTAACTCCCCTATTATTACTCTTTCTGGTGACTGAGCTGTGGTTTTTAAAAGGCAATGGGAGAAAAAAAAAAACAAACCCAAAAACCAAACCAAAACAAAACAAAACATTTTTAATGTTAGTTTACATGCAAAAATTTCGGTATGTCTTCAAGCAGAGGGCAATGTCAGAAACATAACTTTCCCAATTCAAAAATCTTAATATAGGAGAAAGAATGTATGTATCAACTCTTTCATAAAAAATGGAGTGAGTTTCATTCCACTTTACAAAAGACAGTTTTCTTCTTCCTTTGGGAAAAAAAGATCATCATTTCAAAACCTGGGAAAACAGACAAATAAATGATTCAGTGATTTTTCACAAAAAAGAATTAACAACTATATTTAGGCATTGTACAAATCGCTTAAGAAAAGGTGAAAGAGGTTTTAAAAATGAGGAATAAAACTGAGTTCTAGAATTCTCTAAGTTTAAATTAAAAGTGGAAAATATTTAAAAAAAAAGATTTGGAGTTGGAAAAACATGACAACACAACATGCTTTTTAATGTTATACCAAAAGCCAGAAAGAAGTTTATCCTGCTTTTAATGTGGAACCATGAGCATGACAAAAATAAGTAATGCGATGGAAGGTGTTTTCAATTAAGTTTAACACCATTTAGCATTGGGCCAGTGGAAAAAAAAAAACATTATAAAGTGCATTTGTGAGGTTTCTTGAAGTAGAACTATGAACTGGGGCTGTTAATTGCTGAACATGTTTCAATTGCTAAGATATTTATTGCCTGACATGTTTAAAATAAAATGATTCAAAATCCTACAAACGGGAAAATTAGTAATAGGTCTTTAGAACCACCTAGGTTGTAGGTGGTTTTCTTGTAATACATAAATATGTGTTGTTCAGATAATGTATCTTATGAGAAAATGTCAAAGCAGAAACCAACTTTGACAACAGGAGAAATATTGAAGAACTATTCAATAAAAAATGATGAGAGCCAGACCTCTTTATCGTAATAGGGATATATTTTAATCTTATGCCAACAAGTATATTCATCATATACTTATGCCAACCAGATCCATATCATTATAACAAATATGCCAGTTATATCTGGGCTTTTACATTAGGTAAATAATAGTGAAATACCCTATTTTTTACGCTATATGTCTTTTAGAAAGCATGCTTATTTCCCCACTTCTTCCTTGCTGTGTTCTGACTCTAAGTGCTTAGTGACCAGGCCAATAGGTACATGATAGGCAGACACTCTATAAAGGTGTGTAAGGCAATGATGTAATAGTTCAATTGGTTAATGATTTCAAACAGCATAGTGCATTGATACAGACTATATTATACCCACATTTCTGGCAACAACATAATTATTACCCTACTGTTTTAATTTTTCTAAGCTAACTATATTCATTGTCTGTTAATATATAAAAATAACTCAATAATACAAAAATGCTAACCACTTAAGCAGAACATTTTCAGGTGAAAACCTGTTCTCAACTGGTTTTAAAGACAGAGAAACAAAGAACTCAACAAACACATACAAATATGAAATAGCTATAAAGTTTTACTTTTTTCTAAAAATTTTTCAAACAAAATATCATGTTTTTCTAGAACTGGTTATATTCAAAGGAAATGTGTACATTGCATATAATGTAGCTGACCATACACTAATCATATGCCATAGTATGTCATATATTAATTACATACTATAATATACTCCATCCTAATCATAAACCATAATGTAATTTATATTAACATCCAAAGAAGACATAAATGAAGATTTTTACATCTCTAATGTGATAGAAGTCTATCTTTTGCTGATGTCATATTTGTTTGCAAAAGAAGAATCAGATGAAAAGATAAAGAATTTCCTTGAATATATATTCTTGTTTTACTCTGCTGAAACATATGCTAGGTAAAGGTAATCAATGATTAGTTGATTGATATTTGAAGTAATTTCTATTTTTAAAATAAAATAAATTAAAAATGTGTTCCTTTATTTTGAATATAGAATTTTTAAAAGTGACATATTAAATGAAAGCTTTTCATTGCTTATGTGTATTTTAGTGGACCATTACAATGATTTTGATAGTTGAGGATGACAGGAAAATAAAAAAGAAATACTCGGGTTTTAATGATTATACTTTTTCAACCATTCAAGGACAGGGATATCTATCTATCTATCATTTATCCATCCATCTAAAGAGATAGAGGAGGGCAGGTATCAATACCCTACTTGACAATTTTGCCTACATCTAGTCATGTAAGAGATGATATTTCCATTTAAATCAAATTATCTCAAACAGGTGAATTTCTAAATACCAGCTAACCTTGTAGGAAGAAATTACCCTAAATATATATGAGCTTGAAAATTAGTTACAACTCAATGTTTCCAGTTATTTTATAGTCAGATTTCAAGATCAAATGTTTCAAATTAACTAAAAATTCTCCATGCCAATTCTCTCTAACTCATTTTAGATGAAGGAATGCATACGATCAACAAATACCCTCTCAGAGTCCACATAATATAATGTGGTTTTCTTATTCTAGCCCTTTATTGTGATGTCAGTTTCATCGGGGCCAAAATATTTATTATACTACCATCATGATAAATAATAACATAATTCTTTATATAGCACTTCAAACTATTTAATTAATATTTCATTAATATTAAATGCTGTGATTTCAAGAAATATCTTGGGAAGAATTATATTTCAAAACCTGAAAGTAATAAAATATTTTTCAGTGTCATAAGCAGAAAACATATCCTGTAGATTATGATAGTCACAACGGCAACTTTCATCTACCTGTGTCATATGCCATATTGAGTGAGGAACATAGGCACATGGGTGTGGCTGAAGAGACTGAGAACATAGTCAAATATCATTTAAATGGCTTTTACAACTGCTTAAGTGTTTGCACAATGACAAAGTTTGAACAACATAACAGTGTTAGTATTCAATAAAAGCAAATCCAGGGGCTCCTGGGTGGTTCAGTCGTTAAGCATCTGCCTTTGGCTCAGGTCATGATCCCAGGGTCCTGGGATAGAGCCCCTCATCGGGCTCCCTGCTCTGCGGGAACCCTGCTTCTCCCTCTGCCACCCCCCCTGCTTGTGTCCGCTCTCTTGCTGTGTCTTTCTCTGTCAAATAAATAAATAAAATCTTTTAAAAAAATTAAAAAAAAATAAAAGCAAATCCATACAATTCTTGTATTTGAATGAGTAAATAAAATATTCAACTCTCCAAAGGTACTGAAAAAAGATACTTTGTGATGACTTAATAATGTCCTTTTGCAAGGAAGGGTGGTGGCTGAATCATCAGAGAATGAAGGACACACTAATGAATTAAAAATCATGAGTAAACCCAACAAAAATATTTTTTATTCCAAAGAAATAATAGATAGTAGTTGCTTCTGTTTGTGTAAAGTAGAATTGCATTAATGGCAATGCTGAAATAAAAAGTCTTATCTCTGCCCTACTTAACTTGTATAGTCATTTTGTATGTATAAATTCCAACAGAATTTGCTTTACATTCTAGTCATGTAATAGCCACGAAAAATTGTTCCAAACTATGAAATTTCTCTTAAAAAGAACATTTTTGCTTCTTGAAAAAGGCAATGTTGGAGAATTGATGTCACCAAGATGGCAGCATAGGTCATTGCTGACTTTGCTCTTCCTTGCAAGAAGAACAAACTAACAACCATTCATGGACAAGACAAGACTGAGAGAATCTTAGAACACAAAAGTGAGACTGAAGCACTCTCCCCTTCACCACAAAGACCAAGACGGACTGCATTAGAAAGGTAAGAGGAAGAGCTATACACTGATCACATTGCTCCCTACCCATACCAGTGAAGGACATCACAGAGATGTCTCCCCTAAGCCTATTGTTCTTCCAGTGAGAAAAGAGAGCCCAGGGGTGACATCCAGCTGCCCAGTGTTGTGGGTTGCTTTGTGGGAGTCCCTACTCTGGTTTTATCCCATGGGAATCACAGATGAATACGCAAGGCTCACCTACTGACTGTGATGAAGAAGGGGGAGGAGTTTCTAGCAACCAGTTCTCTGATCTTGGCAGAATGAATTCCTACCCACAGAGGCCAGGTAGTAGTGCCAACCAGTGGTTCTGCTCATCTGCAGAACCATTTTGGGGTTACTGTTTGACCAAGGAACTTGGTGGGGTGCATGTCCATCTAATCTGGGTCCTCAAATGAGGAGTTTTGCCCACCCTGGAGCCTTCCCTGTCCATGCCTAGCAGAATATCTGACTCATAACTCCCCCCACTACGATTCCTGACCCCTCAATCAGAAAGCCCGTTCAGAAAAATTTGGGAACTGCCTGAAATGGGCCCTCCCAGTCCCACCCAGGCAGGAGACTGATTCATCACCTCTCCCCCCAAAATTATGGAGCACGGTCCCCAGCCCTATCTGATAGGAAGCGCTGGTGAGAATACCTGGAAGCTGCATAACCCAGCAACTGTTGAGCTGAGAATCAGGTGGGCAGAACTCATTACTCCAAAGAAAACCTGTGACACTCTTCAGCCAGGAAATTTGGAACACAGTTTAGCTTGAGTCAAGACCACAACCAAGAGTGTCCTGCTGTACCAGGTTAAAAAAATTAATTCATAGCTCCACTTACTGCTAAATACAGCCTTTAGATTACCTGACCAGGGGATGTTGCCAGAGCACATGTGAAATTGTGTAACCCATCCAACAACCCTGCTCATAATGGCACTGGAACAGAGCACAGCCCATAGCTTCCCTATCAACAAAGAAAAAAAAATGGTCCTCATCTGACCAAGATATTTAGTATACATTCTTGCCTGGCCTTTTCCCTAAGCAACCAGTCATGCAGGCCTGGGGCTCTGTCCTACTGCTCTACCAGGACAGGGAAGTTAATTCATAGCCCCATCGGAATATGGTATCTAGCCCCAAATATCTAGTAAGCCATCCCAGAGAATTCAGGAAACCATGAAGTCCAGCCAACAGCCTCACTTAGGCAGGGAACCAAGCCAGCAGTCCTACCAGCTGTTCTTAACCAGTGGAAAACCCACCATCCCCATCATCAGGGCTCAAGCAGTTGCCTCACTCAAAAATAGACCCCAATAGCAGGCCCTATCTGCCCAAGGACATATTCCTTGACACCAGCGGACACACTCATAAGCCCTAACTGAGCTGACTGTGTGGTGAAGAACTATTTCTGCCAAAGTGAACCTTCAAAGTCTGGAAGAGGAGCTCAGTTATTCAAATGCAGATATCGATGTAAGAAATCAAGGATCACAGAAAACCTGGTAAATATGATTACCACCAAAGGAAATTAATAAAACTTTAATAACCAATACTGAAGAAACAGAGATTCTTTGTCAGACAAAGAAACCAGAATATTCCTCTGAAAGCATTTAGCAAACTACAGGAACACAAAGGAGGACAATTAAAAAGATTTTTAAAATAACACATGAATTAAATGAGAAGTTCAACAAAGAAAAAGATAAAATTAAAAAAAAACCCACTGAAATCCTTGAACTGAGAAATTCAATAACTGAACTGAAAAATTCAGTAAAAACCTTCAAAAACAGACTTGACTATGCAGAAGGAAAAAATCCAGTCAGAAGAGCAAAAAGAAAAATGAGTGAAAAAGAGTGAAGAAAACCCATGGGAATTATGGGATACAATAAAAAGAAAGACTATTTTCATGATGGGAATTCCAGAAGAAGAGAGAGAGAAAGGAACAGAAAGTATATTAAGCAGTAATGGCTGAAAACTTTCCAAACCTTGGGAGAGAAATGGACATCCAGCTCCAAGAGGCCCAGAGGACTCCAAATAGGTTGAACCTGAACAGGGCTACACCAAGACAATTTATAACTAAGTTGTCTAAAGTCAAAGACAAAGAAAGAATTTTGAAAGCAGCAAAAGAATAGAGAACTTACATACAAGAGAACTCTCATAGAACCATTTTTCAACAGAAACTTTTTTAGCCAGTAAAGAATGGGATGATACATTCAAAATATTGAAAGAAAAAGAAAAGGTCAATGAAGAACACTATAATTGGTGAAGCTATTCTTCAGAAATGAAGGAGGGATAAAGACTATCCCAAGCAAACAGAAGCTGAGAGGAATCATCATTACTAGACCTACTTTAAGAAAAATGCTAAAGGGAGTTCTTTGAGTGGAAGTAAAAGAATGCTAAGTAAGTAAGAAGGTAGTGTAAAACTCACTGGTAATGCTTAATATATTGTCAAAGTTGGATTCTGTAACATGGGAATGGTAATGTGGTGCACAATTCACTTACAACTCTAGTTTAAAAGTGAAAAACAAATATAGTAAAAATAGCTATAACTACCATAATCTGTTATTAGTTACACAATATAAAAAATATGGAAATTAGAACATTAGAAATCTAAAATTTGAGGAGTTGAGAAGTAAAGTGTGAACTTAGGAATTCTATTGAAGTTGCTATTAGTTTAAAATAGGGTGTTATAATTTTGATATATTTTATGTAAGCCTCCCAGTAACCACAAGGGAAGAACCTATAAAAAGACACAAAGAACATGACAAAGAAGTCAAAGCATGCTGATACCACAAGACTTCAAGACACACACAAAAAAGACAGCAGTATAAGAAACAAGGAATAATAGATACAGAACAATCAGAAAACAACTAGTATGGCAATAATAAGTCCTTATCAATAATTACTTTAAATGTAAACAGACTAAATTGTCCAATCAAAAAACAGAATGGCTGCATGGATTAAAAAAAGAGAGAGAGAGATCCAATGATATGCTGCCTACAAGAGACTCACTTTAACCTTAAAGACACACAGACACTCAGAGTGAAGTAAAGGAAAAAGACATTTCAAACAAATGATAATAAAATCCCCCAAAACCAAAAACAAAAGAAAAAGCAGCCCCCCCAAAAAAAACTGGGTAGCCATACTTACATCAGACAAAATAGACTTTAAACAAAAAATGCCAAAAATGAGACCAAAAAAAAAAAGGTGATAATAAAATTATCAAGGAGTCAACCTAACAAAATATGACAACTGTAAATATTTCTGCACCTAAGATTGGAGAACCTAAATATATTAAATAAATCTTAAGGAGGGCACATATTGCATGGAGCAATGGGTGTTATATGCAACCAATGAATCACAGAACACCACATCAAAAACTGATGATGTACTGTATGGTGACTAACATAACATAATAAAAAAAATCTAAAGAAAAAACTAACATAGATAAAAAGGAGCAATAAACAGTAATACAATAATATGTAGGGACTTTTAATACTCTCAACAATGAATAGATCATCCACACAGAGAACCAATAAGGAAACAGATTTGAAGAACACTTTAGACTAAGTGGATCTAACAGACATATACAGAAAATTCTAACAGCAAAATACACAGTCTTCTAAAGTGTACATGGGGCATAAAATAGATTATATGTTATGTCCCAAAGTAAGTCTTAACAAACTCAAGAAGACTTAAATTATACCAAGTATCTTATCTGATCACAATGGCATAAAACTAGAAATCAATTAACAGGAAAACTGGAAAATTCACAAGCACTTGAAAATTAAACAACACTTGCCTAAACAACAAATGGATTAAATAAAAAATTAAAGGGTAGATAAAAAAGTATCTTAAGACAAATGAAAATGGAAACCCAGAATACTGAAACTTCTGGGAGGCAGCAAAAGCAGTTCTAAGAGTGGAGTTCATAGCAATAAATGTCTACATTAAGAAGCAAGAAGATCCCAAATAAGCAAACTAGCTCCACACTTTAGGGATCCAGAAAAAGAAAAACAAATCTAGCCTGAAGTTAGCAGAAGGAAGAAAATAATAGAGATTAGAGCAGAAATTAATGAATAGAGAACAGGAAAACAATGGAAAAGATTAACCAACCTAAGAGTTTGTCCATTGAAAAATTAAACAGAATTGACAATCCTTTAGCTGGATTAACCAAGGATAAAAGAAAGAGGACCCAAACCAACAAATTTATAAATGAAAAAGGAGACATTACAGTGATTCTACAGAAATACAAAGAATCATAGGAAGCTACTGTGAACAACCATATGCTGACAAAGTGGACATCCCAGAAGAAATTGAAAAATTCTTAAAAACATATAAACTACAAAGACTGAATCAGGAAGAAATAAAAACTTTGGATAGACCAATTACTAATAAGGAGATTGAAAGAGTCATCAAAAATCTCCCAATGAAGAAAAGCCCAGGCCCAGATGGCTTCCCTGGGGAATTTTACCAAATATTTAAAGAATTAATGTCAATCCTTCTCAAAATCTTTCAAAAAATGAAGAGGAGGGAAAACTCCCAAACTCATTTTCTGAGGTCAGCATCACCCTGATACCAAAACCAGAAAAAGACAATACCAGAAAAGAAAACTATATACCAATATTGCTGATGAATATTAATGAAACAATTCTCAGTAAAATAGTAGTAAAATTCAGCAACACATTATAAAGATCATTCACCATGATCAAGTGGGATTTATACCTGGAATGCAAGGATGGTTCAACATATACAAATTAATGTGATGCATCACATTAATAGAATTTTAAAAATCACATGATCATCTCAACAGACACCAAAAAGTCATTTGACAAAATTCAAATTCAGTTCATGATAAAACCCTTAACAAATTAGATATAGAAGTAACATACCTCAACAGATAAAGGCCATATATGATAATCCCACAGCTAATATCATACTCACTGATAAAAGGTTGAAAGCTTTTCCTTTGGGTCAGTAACAAGACAAGGGTGTCTACTCTCACCACCTCTAGTCAGTATAGTACTGGAAGTCCTTGCCAGAGCAATCAGGTAAGAAAAAGAAATAAAAGACATCAGAATTGGAAAGGAAGAAGTAAAATTGACTCTATTTGCAGATGACATGATTTTATATATAGAAAATCCTAAAAACCCCATGCAAAAAAACTGTTCAAACTAAACAACGAATTTAGTAAAGTTGCAGAATACAAAATTAACATGCAAAAATCAGTAGTGTTTCTATACACTAGCAACGAGATATCTGAAAAACAGTAAAGAAAATGATCCTATTCACATTGCATTAAAAACAATAAACACGGGGTGCCTGGGTGGCTCATTTGGTTAAGCATCTGCTTTCAGCTCAGGTCATGATACCAGGGTCCTGGGATCAAGCCCCACATCTGGCTCCCTGCTCAGTGGGGAGCCTGCTTCTCCCTCTCTTCCTGGCTTGTGCTCTCTTGCTATCTCTGTCTCTTTCTCTCAAATAAATAAATAAAATCTTTAAAAAAATAAAAACAATAAAAATACTTTTTTATAAGATTTTTTTTAATTTATTCATTTGAGACACAGAGATACAGAGAGAGAGAGCATGAGCAGGGAGAGAGGCAGAGGGAGAGGGAGAAGCAGGCTCCCTGCTGAGCCAGGAGCCCGATGTGGGGCTCAATCCCAGGACCCTGGGATCATGACCTGAGCCAAAGGCAGACGCTTAACCATCTGAGCCACCCAGGGGCCCCAACAATAAAAAATGCTTAAGAATAAACTTAACCAAGGAGGTGAAATTGCCCTGCTCTGAAAACTATAAAACTCTGATGAAGCAAATAAATGGAAAGGTACCCTGTGTTCATGGATTGGGAGAACTAATACTGCTAAAATGTCTATACTACCAAAAACCATCCATGGATTCAATATAATCTTGATTGAGATTCCAATGGCCTTTTTTACAGAGGTAGAAAAAATAATCCTCAAATGTATATGAAACCACAAAAGACACTGAGTAGTCAAAGTAATCCTGAAAGAGAACAAAGTGAGAGATAAACTACTTGATTCCAAGCTATACTACAAAGCTCTAATAATCAAAACAGTAGGATACAGCCATAAAAACAGACATATAGATCATTAGAACAGAACTGAGAGCCCAGAAATAAACCCAAGCTTATATGGTAAACCAATATTGGATAAGGGAACCAAGAATACTCAATGGAAAACCAATATTGGACAAGGGAACCAAGAATACTCATTCAATAAACAATGTTGGGGAAATTGGATAGTCACATGTAAAAGAGTGAAATTTGCCCCCTGTCTTACATTACCAACAAAAATTAACTCAAAATTGATTAAAGGTTTAAATTTAAGACCTGAAACTCTGAAACTCCTAGAAAAAAAAAAGGAAAAAACATCCTTGATGTGAGTCTTAGCAATGAATCTTTTTTTTTTTTTTTTTTTTTTTTTTGTCAGAGAGAGAGAGGGAGAGTGCACAAGCAGGGGGAGCAGCAGAGGAGAGGGAGAAGCAGTCTCTCCTCTAAGCAAGGAGCCCAATATGGGACTCAATTCCAGGACCCTGGGATCATGACCTGAGCCAAAGGCAGACAACTTAACCAACTGAGCCACCCAGGTGTCCCTTTTTCTTGGGATACAATACCTAAAGCACAAGCAACAAAATAAGCAAGGGGGGGGGTGCACATCAAATAAAAAAGCTTCTGTGAAGCAAAAGAATTAACAAAGTGAAAAGATATCCTACAGAATGGGAAAAAATATTTGCAAACCATATAGCTGATATCTAAAACATATAAAGAACTCATAGAACTCTATAACAAAAAACAAAGACCCAAGTGACCCAATCAAAATGTGAAAAGATCTGAATAGACATTTCTCCAAAAAAGGTATGCAAAGGCCAATAGTAAGTAAAAAGGTGTTCAACATTGCTAGTCATTAGGAAAATGCAAATTAAAACCACAAAGAGATATTATCTCATGCCTCTTAGAATGTGTAAGAGCTAACAAGAGCTAACAAATGCTGGTGAGGATGTGGAGAAAAAGGGAACCCGTGTGCACTCTTAATGGGACTGAAAACTGGTACAGTCACTATGGAAAACAGTACAGAGGATCCTCATAAAATAAAAAATAGAACTATCATATGATCCAGCACTTTCACTTCTGGGACTATATACAAAGGAAACACAACACTAACTTGAAAAGATATCTGTACCCCCTTGTTCATACAATATTATTTACAATAGTTATGTATATTTCAAGTGTCCATTGATGGGTGAATTGATGAAGAAAATGTGAGATAGATAGATAGATAGATAGATAGATAGATAGATAATTACTCAGCCATAAAAAAGAAGGAAACCTTGCCATTTGTGACAATGTGGATGGACCTTGAAGGCATTATGCTAAGTGAAATAAGTCAAAGACAAATACTGTATGATCTCAGTTATGTGTGGGATCTAAACCAAACCAAACCAAACCAAACCAACAACTCATAGAAAAAGGGATAATATTTGTGGTTACTAGAGGCAGGTGTTGGGGGCAACAGAAAAAAGGTGATCAAAAGGTACAAACTTCCAGTTACAAAATAAATAAGTACTAGGGATGTAATACACAGTCTGATGACTCTAGTTAACCCTGCTGTATAATATATAAGAAAGTTGTTAAGAGAATAAATCCTGAGAGTTCTTATCACAAGGAAAACTTTTTTTCTTTTTTGCTTTCTCTTTTTATTGTATGTATATGAGATGATGGATGTTAACTAAACGTATAGTGGGAATCATTTCACAGTATATGTAAGTCAAACTATTACATCGTACACCTTAAATGTATACAGCAATGTGTCAATTACATCTCAATACAACTAGAGAAAGATAAAAAAATAAATAACAAAAAAATATAGCCCCCAAATCAATATCTTTAGAGGTGCCTGGGTGGCTCAGTTGGTCAAGCATGGGACTCTTGGTTTCAATTCAGGTCATGATCTCAGGGTCCTGGGGTTGAGCCCCACATTATGCTCAGTGCTCAGCAAGGAGTCTGCTTGAGATTGTCTCCCTCTTCCTCTCCCCCTCACGTCTGTCCCTCTCCCCATTCGCACTCTCTCCCAAATAAATAAATGAATAAAATCTTTAAAAAATAAATCAGCATCTTTTTTAAAAAGATTTTATTTATTTGAGAGAGAGAAAGCAAGCATGAGCGTGGTAGGGGGTAAGGGAGGGGCAGAGGGAGAGGGAGAAGCAGACTCTCTACTGAGCAGGGAGCCTGAAGCAGGCCTTGATCCCAGGACCCTGGGACATGACCTAAGCAGAAGGCAGATGCTTAACCGAATGAGCCACCCAGGCACCCCTTAATCTGTATCTTTGATAAAGCATTAACAATGGATTTTTAAAAACTTATTAATATATCTATTAGCAACACTTTCAAATATGCATTGTATTATTTTTTTCCAGTGGGTTCCTAAACTTTCAGTTGCCTTCAGAATATTATCATCTTAGTACAGTATTTCTTTTTTTTTAAACAGGTTAATCGATGACCAGTTTTATTGTCTTAAAAAAGGGGAGGGTGCTTATTTGAAAATACAGCTAAGTACATTCTTATCTATGATTATTTACATTCATATACTGAAAATATTTATTATCTGGACAAATCCTGTGATATGCCATTTGTTATAAAATGAAGTTCTTACAATGAGTATGAGTAATTTATCCTTTTCAGATAATGGAAAAATGTATCAAATCTTCATTTATGTTCCAAACATTAAAAAAAAAAATCAAAATAAAAAATCTCAAGCCTGAAAAGCTATGAAAAAAGACCCACCACCCACAGCTCTGCTCCTCAGGACATCAACTTCTGCGAGGACACAGTATGTTTGCTGCCTTTAAAATGTTTATTCTTTAAAAAATCAGTTGTTTTTTATACAGCTATACAAAGTTCTTAATGTTTCTTTGGCAATGGAATATAATGGAATTTTACAACTATATAAAAAAATTACCTTTGCCTAAGAAACAGTATTTACTGTGTGTACATAGTTGACTGACAAAATTCTCTACCATCCAGCACCCTAATTAATTGATGAAATAAGCTACCTCAAAAGGGATATTACAGGATTTCCAAAAAGAAAGAAAGAGAGAGAAAAATATAAACACACACATGCGTGCACACACACACACAACACCTGTGGCTCAAAACACAGTATCATGGCCCTAACTGTGGGCAACTTATAATAATCGCCAAATACAATTTAGTGATAAGAAAAATCTTTTCAGTGATGAAAAAATACTTATAAGTCCCATTGAAGTACTGCTGTAGTTTAACTATACATAAGAAATTACTTAACCTTCTGCTATTCCAAATATATTTAATGCTCATTTTTTAAGATGAGCCTTCCCCCCAAAAGTAACTGCATTTTATCTTTGAAATTAAGCAGAAAAACAGCTAGTACAGTATTTCTATATGTCTATCACATATCTTCAGTATTATAGACCAAAAACTTTATATTCATTGAAATCAGCAAGTTAAATGAAGACAGACCTATATAACAGCTACCATTCATACCAAGTTTTCCAGGACAGATGCAATTCCACGAATATAGAACTAAATTAGATTTAATTTTTATAACACCTGAAGCTCTTTCAAATAAATAACTGACAAATTAGGGGAATATTGTATATGTGTATTTTTTTTAAGATTTATTTATTTATTTTGAGAGAGTGAGAATGAGAGAGAGAGAGTACATGAGAGGGGGGAGGGTTAGAGGGAGAAGCAGGCTCCTCGCCGAGCAGCAAGCCCAATGTGGGACTCGATCCCGGGACTCCAGGATCATGACCTGAGCTGAAGGCAGTCGCTTAACCAACTGAGCCACCCAGGCGCCCCGTATATGTGTATTTTAAACTATACATCCTAATTTTTGGTTTAAATGTGTAATTGTTGCAAGAACCTCTCATGTTAGTGAGATGTCCAATTTCAATGAAAATTTTTATATTCTAGAGCATATTTTTGTCCCCTTTATATAATAATTTTATTGTATTTTTATATTATGGAAATATTTATTTGCATTGTAGAAAACTTAGAAAATACAAACTAATAAATGGAAAATTAAAATCATGTGTGATTTCACCATTCACAGCATATTTTAGGGTTGTTTCAGTTTCTTAAACATCTTAAGTTCTTAATTTTGACCTGCTTCTCTTTTCTGTCCCCAGTTTCACATTGCCTTCATTCCACTACTCTTATAACAATGCGATTTTCATCCCTGAGCTCTATTTCTTGTATTCCTCTTGTTCTTACTGCCCTAAGCTGGTTTTTAAAAGGCAATGTAAGCTTTCTTTTCCTCCAGAACGGCTGGGGGTCTTTCACTTTTCTGAGCCTGTTTCCTGCAATAATTATCTCAAAGTCAATCCAGTAAATTTTCCATGAAGCCATTCTGCTTACACTCCACCTGGATAGAAATGATCTAAATGGAATCTGAAGTAGAGACTCTCATTTCTTTCTCAGTGTTCAACTTGATTGTAGAGACCTGGCCTCTACTTGAGGGCAGAGGCTTCTCACCGGCGCACATATTAAGTGGTTTTTCACTCCTCCCTGAGACTAAGCTCAGTATTATCTTGGCTAATTGTAGTGCTATTCTTGGATCTCTGAGTGGCACTCTTCCTTAAAGCGGCCGTGCTGGTTCCCTGCATGAACCTTCTGGCTCAAAGCATGCTGTTATTGATTAGTTTTGCTATCTGGAGGTTTACATGGTATTTTATAACTCGTATTGGTAAGAACACAAAATCAGACAGAAAACTTATATACTGTTCAAAAGTATAAAAAAACACAAGCTCACTTATTTAATCCAGAAGCCCATAAAGGCTATTAATATGTGTATGTTTGTGTATATGTATGTTTACTTTAAAACATGTAATATACACATTCAGCCCTGTTCCTTTCATTGGAAAGTTCAAGGTAACAATCTCAAGAACAGTCAGTACACATTAACACAATTTTTAAGCATTGTTATTCAGGTCTGCAAAGAATTGTGTAAGACATTTTCTTTCTTTTGTAATGCTTCAAGTGACCAAGTGTTGGTCTCTTTGATAAAGCCAACTGGAGAAGCTACAGTGAAAAACTGAACAGTTATAGCCAGCCACTTGGAAGTCATTATGGTATCATTCAGTGTTTTTTACTTCAGAAAAAATTAAGAGAAAGGATTAGAGAATCTTGTCTGATAGATTTCTGCCCTGCTTCTGGTACTAATTAGCTCAAAAACTTTGGTCAGGTTTCAACGTGTCTGTGCCTTTGTTTCTCTAATTATAAAATGAGGGAGACTGACCAAGTGAACTCTAAATCCCCATCCATCCTTAGAATACCATGAGTCCGTGATTCTGTTTCTACTATCCAGGAAACAAAACAAGCAAACAAGCAATCTATTATGACAATCTTTAATTTTCAAGTTCAAAAGAGAAAGGTTTTATGGGATATGATACTCTTGTTCCCAGTAGTAATTGTGTAGCCCTGTGTAAGTTATTAAGATAATTTCTTCAAAACTCAGTGTCTTCACAGGTTAAATGAATATAATTTCATGAATCCTACCAACCTCATAGTGTTCTTATAATGTCTTTGGGAGCAAAAATAAGTATAGGGATAAGTATAAAGACACTATTAATTTTAAATTTCAACAAAAATGACTTAAGATATATGTATATGCAGATGTATATCTGTCACGTTTGTACACAGTAGTCCTTAGTATTTTTGCCTTACCTGGCAACATGCTTGCTGGTCCGGTGACTGATTACTATATTCTACCTGATGGTGAAAGTTAATAGACAACGCTAAATAGAGACTCACTATGCCATACAAAGGTCTGAAGAGAAGGTAAAATGGAAATTTAGTTCCTATGTGAATAAAATAAGGCTACCTCTTCCATTGACTCATGTCACTCCACGTGAGTGAAGTGATGTGTGCAATTTTTGAGTTGAATTCTTAAAAATTTGCTGTTTGTCTTCCATCCACTTTCTCTTTCCTCTCCCTGCTCTCTGTAAAATTGTTACAAATGGATCAGTCCTTGGGCTTACAGCGATGAAAGGACATGTGGCCACTCGGCCTCCTTCAAACTCAGCTGTAGATCATTCTGTGAGAAAAATAAACTTCTATGTTATTTAAGTCTCTGTATTCTGGGATGTCTTTGTTGGAGCAGCTTAGCAGGACACTAATACAGTGTGTCGGCCGTCTCGGATAATTATTCATAGCACCCACTTTCACACTCAAAAGTATACTGGATTGGATCACAAATGGCATGGTTATCCCAGCTCTAAACACACAAAAGGTCAGTATTATATTGTGAGCTCATTCTCCCACCTTAAGAAATATTTTGCCCCAATAAGCATTGTCATTCAACTATACTGTTATAAAAAGTATTCTCACCTTTGAACAACCTGAAGGGCAAAGACTAATGCTTTTTTCTGTTTTGAAAGTGAAACAGGACAAACTCTACAAAGCCTTTGAAGATAAAGACAGAGGACAAAAAAGCAGCTCAGCACAATCCTTATTCTTGAAAAACATGGCTTTCAGACCTGTATTGTCATCACAGAGTGCAGTAGCTTTCAACTTGAAGATTACCTGCCTATCAAAAAGACAAGAAAAGCCAACAACTCCATAGGGATAGCAAAGTCAGGGCCAAGAATTAACTAAGAAGCACAAGGGAGGAGACCAGCCCTGTTCTGGGAGGAGTGGAGGACTTTTAAGTACAAGATTCCTTTGGAGAACTGGAGTAAATAATTCTTCACATTTTAAAATGTCTCAAATTTCTTGAACAGAAGGCAAAAATCCTATGATGCGGAGCTGCAAGTCAGGGAAATAAATGTTGGAGGAGATTGAGGAGCATAATCCTGTCCTTGTTTTGGGATGTCTGGGCAATACCACCATTTCTCCTTCCTGTCCAGCAAACTCCAACTCATCTCCATCTGCCCCGTGCATTAGGACAAATCTCATCACACCTTTTGTTCTTGTTTTCGTCAGTCTCTAGGCGTCCCAAATAATCCCATAGCTTCATTTCCGATTTCTCTCTATGCATTTCCTTTTCTGTGTCCTTCCCCAGCCAGTCGCCAACTCCCCAAACCTGTCTCCAGTGGAACTGGGAGTCTGATATGGGCAAAACCTTCTATATTCTTAATCTCTTTTCTGAATGTTAACTTGACCTTCTTGCTCTAAGATCTGATTCTCCTGTGAGGACACTGCTTCCCTACAGTTGTCTTCGTCTTTTTACTTTTTTATCTTTTTATCTTCTTTCTTCTTTCTTTTTATGTTCTTTCCACATTCCTGTTTCTACCGGGAGGTGTGTGAAGGTCCTTCCTGCTCCTCACTGTTGCTTTCAGACATCTCCCTTCCCCTTTCCCCAAAACAGCCACAGATTTGAAGTTTAATCTATCAGACTATACCACCCATTACCCATCCTTTGTTTGTTTGTTTGTTTTACAATTTTATTAACAAAATATTTTTTAGTCTTCCAGAAATAAATCATCTATAGTTAGTTAAGAAAACTAATTTTCATCAATGTTAAAAATCAGAACAAAATGTAGCAATATTGATAAAATTATCAAGGAAGTAAAGTTGAGCTGAGAGTATTACACACGCCAATTTTTGCTTATTTTTAAAGGTGGTGAGCATACATTATAAAACATAAGAATTAAAAATAAAAGCACTTGAGCACTTGTTATGACAAGCTTCTTAGGCATTCCACAATGTTATCCCTTGGACATTTTATCATCTGGTTACTGTCACTCTCTAAAATTACCTTTGGGCGCCTGGATGGCTCAGTTGGTTAAGTGACTGCCTTCGGCTCAGGTCATGACCCTGGAGTCCCGGGATCGAGCCCCGCGTTGTGCTCCCTGCTCGGCGGGGAGTCTGCTTCTCCCTCTGACCCTCTTCCCTCTTGTGCTCTCTATCTCTCATTCTCTCTCTCTCTAATAAATAAATAAAATCTTTAAAAAAATAAAATAAAATAAAATTACCTTTCCCAATTCCCTGTGAATTAAATAGCCTGTGAAAGATTCTTCTAATTCCCTGACTTCTCAATTCCTTGACCTCCTTTACTCTGGAGAGCCTGTCCTTCCTAAACACAGTCTTTCACTCTCACTGATGTTTCTTGGGCTTAGTTACATGTAGTAACTTCATTCCCTTGATAATATCACCACATCACTCATCAATTAACACCAATCTTTTTACCTTTTTATTTTTCCAGTTTTATTGAGATATAATTGACGTACAACACTGCATAAGTTTAAGGTATGTGATGTGTTGATTTGATACATTTATATATTGCAAAATGATGACCACTATGGGGATAGCTAGCACCTCCCTCATATCACAAAATCACCATTTCTTTTTTCGGGTGAGAACATTTCCTGTCTTAAAATTTACTCCTGATTTATGCCTAGTTCAACATTTCTGCAACTACAACCAAATCCTTTGAGCCTATCAAACTTTTTATTCTCTCTCAGTGTCCTCCTGTCCTTTCTTCTTCTCTAATAAACCTAGTTAGATTCCACTATTAATTATTATAATAGCTTCTTTCATTCCATTTGTTACTCTTACCTTGCAAAACCTCTGCCTTGGTTAAGCTATATTTTCCATTTAACTCAGCACAGAAAAATCGGTTGAAGAGAACAGACAACGTATTAAATGGCCTTACTTTTTCATAACTACTGGTCTTAGATGGTCCACTCATGTGTCTCAAAGCAAGCACACTGTGGCCTCAACAGCCAAATTCAGCCCAATATCTGGTTTTACAAATAAAGATTTATTGGAACACAGTGACATTCACTTGTCTGTATTATTGTTATTTATATTATTGTTATATTTTGTTATTGTCCATGGCTGTTTTCACTCTAAGGCAGAGTTGAGAAGATGTGACAGAGTCCAGATGGCCTAGAGCCTAAAATATTTACTGTCTGATCCTTCATAGAAAAAATTTGCTGACCTCTGTTTTAGAAGACAAGTTTAAATCTACTCCTTCCTCTCAACTTTTCAACAATACCTCCCTGATCCTCACTTGTACTTGAAGCCCTTGTGTCCTCTTTTATTTAGAAAAAAGAAACAGTAAACATAAAAAATCACCATGTTACAACCACTGCTCTTTCTACTGCTCTGTCTATGCCAATATAAATCATAATTTCAATACTGACTGATAATTTCCCTTTTCTTACTACAGATAAACATGCATGCTCATATTTGCCTTTCAGCTGTTGATCACTTTTTAGTTCTCCTCGACAGAAAAGCTTCTCAAAATTGTTGTCACCATTTCTACATTCTCTCCTGAACTCACACTCCAGTTCTTTGGACTTTGATTCCTACCATTCAACTGAAATTTCTCTTGTTGGACCACCACGAAACTCCATCCCACTACATTCAAGGATCAATTTTCAGTTTTTGTTTGTTTGTTTATGTCTGATCTACTAGTAGCACTGAATCCCTGCATTCTCCAAACCCTTTCTTTAGTAGGCTTCTAGGACATCACACTCTGCTGATTTTGTCCCTATTTTACTGGCTACCCCTCTTCCTTGACCTTTATTGAGCCCCGGGCTCATGGAACTCTGTATTCTCCCTCTCGGTCATCTTATCCAGCTTCATGGCTCTCAGTGCCATCTCTAGCCCATGATTCTCAGACCTCTCTTCTGAGTTCCAGACTCATACAACCATTTACAGTCTTCCCAAAAAATTATATTTCCAGAATCAGACTCCTGATCCTCATCCTTCACCAAAACAAGATCCTTCAAACCATAGTCCCCATTCCAGAAAATGGCCACTTCTCCTATTTGATTGTTTTGGCCAAAAATGTTGGGTTCAGTGTGATCCTCTTTCTTTCACAGCTTCTTATCTCAGAGGCTGGGTCTTTCCCGTGGCCTGTCATGCTCTCTATGATGTGGCCTCCAGTGCTGCTGTGACTCACCTCCTCTCCTTGCTCAATCTGCTCCTGGTTTGAACTTCTGGGAATGTTTCAACCTCAGGGTCATTGCACTTATTCCTCTTTCCTCTCCCCTGTTGACAACTTATAACCCCCATCTCTGCTTTATTTTTCTCCCTAGTATTTAGCACTATCTGATATACATCATTTTTAAAATTTTACATTTGTCTCTATCCACCCACTAGAATGTATACTGCATTAGCAGGAATTTATATACATATTTTTTGTCTGGTGCAGTGTTCCCAGCAACTGGAGTAGTTCTGGCTTATAGCAGGTTTTCAATATACATTTCTTGAATCAAAAATTAATTAACATTTTTTAAAGAATACAAAACTAAGCATACATATAAAAATTGCTGGAGGAGAGAGAAAAATCAGGATGTTTTCTCATAGTGACATTCTCTCTTGTCTGGCCCTGAAATGCTAGTAAATAAAATTAGTCACAAGATTGTTTGTGTGCATATTTATTAATTTATATTCTGTTTAATAAAGTATAAGCTGTCAGTTCTGAAAGTTTTCGTTATGGGACCCGAAGTGGAAAATTGGCTGCCTTGCATATTTTCCTCTTTGTGAATTGAGTTTGTGAAAAATCCCTTATGATCACACTAAATATGGTCCATTGGACTGGCTTAGTTTATGGACTAGTCCATGGTCTTTTATTTCCAATTCACTAGTTTTAACCCATCAGCTTTATAAGCTATGAAATGTTCCATTTTCCCCAGGTAAAATGGTTTACCAATCATGTCTGCATGGGATAGTCAGTGTCTCCTTCAAAAAATCATTACAGTTAAGCCTTCACTACCACAGAAAGGGAAGTCAAATGATACAAGACAATATCCTCTGTCTCTCAGTGGTATGAAGGTGTCCATTGAAATAAACTAATCATTTTTGGCTACAGATTTGGGTTTGGATAGGAAATATAGCCCAAAAAGTAACTAGATTACCATTTTAGCTCAATTAATTCATTCACTCATTGAATTCATTTTGACTCAATTCTTCAACAAATATTTATTATGCATCTACTACATATCATGCACTCTCATGTGCATTGGGGATGTGACAATAAATAAAACAGCATATGGTCAATATTATTGTGAAACTTAAATTCAATTAGACAAAAATCTAATACAGAAACAGAAAGATAAACATCAGGTAATGATTATAATTATGACATATATAATATGTTGTAATGTGATAGAAACTGGAGAGATGCTATAGAGTGGTAGTGAGTCTCCTGAAGATGATTCCTAATGCCAAGACAAGATGTACATTATGAGTACATCCCCCCCCAGGAGAGGATATTGGGAATGATCATTCCTAGCAAAAGGAGATTGTTCTGAGACAAAGACCTCTGGGCAAGAATAAGTAACTATTGTATGTGTCTTACAGTTACATACTTTTTATGGCTAAGTAAAAATGTAGCCAGTTCAGAGGTGCTTATTCCATAAAAATTAAGTTCAATGAATATTTAATAATAAAGCAAATAAATAGGCAGCTATATAGAAACTGCGGACACTACAGGAGAATAGAAAGGAGTTAAATAAAACCCATATTTACTCCCACCATCAAAAGCTGAGTTAGCATTTTCTCTGCACATATATAATGTTTTTTTATTCTTACTTCTTTAACATAGCAGTGAGAATACTTCATTTTATATATTCTCAAGAGGAAAATTCCCATAAACTAGGCATCAAGTTTGGTATTCATGATTATGACACGTTTATCTACTAATTTTGGAATTTTGGCAGGTTTATTAACTCTCATCCTACAATCATAGCAGTTTTTTTCTATTCTGATTTAATTTTATTTTTGTACATATTAAACACTTAGCAAGAACTAGTTTTTGTTTTTAATAATTAGGCAGAAATATACATACCATAAAGAGCTGTTATCTTGGGCCTATATCTGCCTAATTAGGAAATTAGAATTTCTTTTTTTTTAAGATTTTATTGATTTATTTGACAGAGAGCACAAGTAGAGGGAGCGGCAGAGGGAGGGGGAAAAGCAGGCTCCCCGCCAAGCAGAGAGTTGGATGTGGGACTCGATCCCAGGACCCCAGCATCATGACCTGAGCTAAAAGATGCTTAACTGCTGAGCCATCCAGGTGCCCCAGAAATTTGAATTTCTATTGGTGAGCCTAAGGCTGCAAAATTACAAAGATCGGGTAAAGAAAATATTAAAGGATTACTGCATGATTCAAATGTTATACTAAGATTGATATTAGCTATTGAGCTACATAAGGAACATACTATCTATAAATGAACTTTGTGAAAGTAAAGAATATTTTCGATAAGTAGTCCTGTCTCTAATTATGGTCCTAAATCATCAACATGTTATTCTGAGTCTACTGTTATCTATCTGACAAGTGGAAAGAATTACTGGCTAAGATCTGAGACATCTGGGCTTAGTACCAGCTTTATCAGGCTAGATGACATTGAGCAAGTCATTCAATTTCTGTGCCAGAAATCTGTCATTTGCAACAAAGGGTTAATAATGCTTGTCTTTCAGCACCCAGAGGTGTCAAGAGGATTAAATAATTTAGCTGAATGAATCAAATAAAGCATTTTAGTTATTATAGTGTATTGATTGAATTGGGGTATTATATATGATCACATATAAAATAAGTAAAACATTCCATATAAGTTTAAGATATAGTATCCCTATTTTTCATATCTGTAGTGCACAAGGCAATAATGTGCACACAAAGTCATTACCAAAGTTTTCTGAATACTATGGTCCATCCAGTTGAAACTTTCATTTTTAATCAAAATTTTAGTTATTCTGGTATAGTGTTTTAGGTCATCTAGAGACTAAACAAGGATGAGGGGTGGGCATACATCTGTGGTTTCCCTTCACAACTTCATGATTTCAAGAAGAAGAAAGCAAAGTAAACTTGCTTGAACTATTTTGTTGTTGTTTGTTTGTTTAATGGAAATTCTTTAGCAAAAGATTTAATCAGTTGTTTGCACTGATTGGCTAATTAGAATGCATTTAACCAAGTGCAAAGCATCTGGTCAATTTGATTGAGTCCATTACTCAAGCTGCCAATTTTATTTTAAAGAACACCAATAACCACACTTGGATCATTATAGCTAGCCCCAACTATATAAATGGCTTGAATTACTCCCTTCCCCCTCTTATTGAGAATGTTTGGTAAATCTAGCACCAGCATAAATATTTGAGTCCAAACTATCTAGATAGTACCCCAAATCTGTGTATTTTGAGCTAAAACAAAGCCACTGGGACAAGCAAATATGTTGCTAAAAATCACTGACTCTTTTGGTCACTCTTGTGGATGGGCTGGACCATGGCAAGGACAAGAGGAACAAGCCAAGCAATAGGATTTCATGATTGCTTTAATTCCAGGCCAGCTCACACATGACACCAGGAAAATGAGCCTCTTGCTTGGCTAGTCTATGATTTATCTAACACAGTGATTCTGACTAGTGAACAGTGAACAATGTTTGTCTGCAACTACATGAAGTATTAACAGTATGAATACGATCAGTATTAGTGGGAGAAGTGCCCTGGATATTCCCAAATGCATGCTTGAATTTATATATCAAAAATCTCTTTCCTTTAGTATTGTCTTTTAAAATAAACTTTACTTGAGAGATGCCTGGGTGGCTCAGTTGGTTAACCATCTGATTCTTGATTTTGGCTTAGGTTGTGATCTCGGGGTTGTGAGATTGAGCCCCATGTTGGGCTCCATGCTCGGTGTGGAGCATGCTTAGGATTCTCTCTCTCCCTCTGCCCCTCCCCGCCTCCCTCTCTAAAAAAAATAAAATAAAATAAAAACTTCTAAAAAATAAAAATAAAAACAAATAAACTGTACTTGAATGTACAAATATGTTGTCAACCTCATACCTCATCATTTTACCCTCAACAACAATAATAGTAATAGTTGCAGGTAACATGCTTTGAATGTCTACATGCTTTATCTCATCTATTTTCCCATTTTTATGGGTGATGGTACCAAAGCTCAGAGGGGAATGAGTAACTTGCCCAACATCAGAGACTTATTACTTGTAGGAGTGGTTTCAAACTCATGCTACCCAACTCCAGAGCAGCTATGATTAACTAAGTTCATAACAATAGAGATCTGAAAACACCAATGATAAAATCAAGAATGAGTATGACTGTGCTTAAGAATGAACTTCTTACAATTAGACCCAGCATTGTAGATCATTACCAGTTAAAATAAACATATTCCTATAAAATTGTGAAACCCACTCTATTATACTTTGAACTACTTTTTAAAAGATTTTATTTAATTATTTGAGAGGGAGAGTGAGCATGAGCAGGGGGAGGGGTAGAGAGAGAAGCAGACTCCCTGATGCCTTGGGAGCTGGACACGGGGCTTGATCTCAGGACACTGAAATCATGACCTGAGCTGAAGGCAGACGCTTAACTGACTGAGCCACTCAGGCACCCCTGAGCTATTTTGATATACCTGTCTTCTTTATGTTGATGGGCTTCTCACACATGCTTCTACTAGCAAGGCAAGGTCAAGATTTGTCTACCTATCTGTTCCTCCTTCTAGATCTTGAGTTTTCCAAGGACAGGAATATTTCTTCATTCTTCTTTGTCTCCAGTAGCTAGCCTAGTTATTGAAGCATAGTATTAGAGGCATTGTCTTAGAAGCACTGAGTAGATGACTGTTGAATAAATTTTGCTGTTAATACTCAGGAGAATAAACAAAATGACCTTTTGTGTATCTCCCAAATTCATTATTCCTTGACACAGTTTCACAGGGAATTTTCTGCTCCTGATAGCTATTTACAACACTGAAGAGCCTCACTGGAATAATGCAGTTCAAGCTTTTAGGAAAGTTCATTATTCAGCTATAATGTAGCTGAAAAATGATCATTTCTTAGCATGAGGCATAGTAGTTTCTGTATTTTGGTACAGAATAGGCTATACCTATTAAAGAATAGGCTGGGATTACCCTTCTAAGCAAATAGCAGGGCCTGTCCACGTTCATAGGCCATGAGGTCCTTGAAAACAAAGAGTTAGTAAACCATGGCAAATAAGCCCTCCACATGATGTATGCATCTAGAAAAAAAAAAAAAAAAAAGAACATAGCTGCTGGAAAAATACCATTTAAGTTTGAAAACTAGTACCACCAATTTCTAGATATGGAAACTTGCCCAGGTATAGAAACTATTTGCCTTGGTTTCTTCATCTTTTTTTAAGATTTATTTATTTATTTGAGGGGGGAGGGGCAAAGGAAAAGGGAGAGAGAGAGAATCCTCAAGCAGATTCCCCACTGAACATGGAGTCTGACATGGGGCTTGATCCCAAGACCCTGAGATCATGACCTGAGCCAAAATCAAAAGTCAGATGCTTAACTGATGAACCACCCAGGTGCCCCACTTCACTTCCTCATTTTTTAAAATTTGGGATAATAAAGGGATCTGATAAGACTTTTTTGAGAATCAAATGCTTTAAGCCACATAAAGCACTTAAAATAATATTTGGCACAAAGTACTCGATGTAATTTATTTAATTTATTTAAATCATCAGTATTTATGAGAATTATCTCCTACATTTGCTTTGGAACTACAAAAAGTAAAGACAACTAGCACAACAGCAACACGTTTTGCCCCCAAAATGCTTTCTAACCTACAGTTTTGTTTTATGTCTGTTTTCAGTGAAAGAGAAGGCTAAGAGATCTATCAACTATCAGGCAGTATGTCTGCTTATGTTAACTTATCTGATCTTTAAATCATGGTAATAAATGAGGCTGAGAGAAATTACTTAGGGTCGTATTGCTTTTCAGCGGCTGAGTTCAGATTCAAGCTCAGTTCTCTCTGATTCAGAAAACTTTAGAGCAATGTTTTCCCTTCTATGTGTTGGAAAATAGAGATGCTGGAGTTATTTTTAAAGATTCTTTAGTTTATAGGGGCCACTGATAACTGTCTGTAAACCCAAGTGTTACTGTGTCTCATAATGATATGAAATAGAATTTCAGCATGCTATTAAAAATAAACATGGGGTGCCTGGGTGGCTCAGGAGGTTGAGCAACAGACTCTTGATTTCAGCTCAGGTCATGAACTCAGGGTCGTGAGATCCAGCCTGCATTGGGCTCTGCACTCAGTGTGGAGTCTGCTTGTCCCTCTTCCTCTGCTCCTCCCCCTACTTGCTCTCCCTCTCTAAAATGAATAAATAAAAATTTTAAAAAACCCTACAAATTTAATATTGTAAGAAATTCACAACATCCTGTTATTATATAGTTTCTCCACCAACAGATCATAAAAACACAAATGAAATATTGTCATTTAAGGGGATCATATATCTCTACCATAGATATTTCTCTATGACATGGAAGACAACACAACCAGAGGGAAAAACTATATAAAGGACTTAAAACAAGCCCAGTGGAAAAGTGAAGCCCCATATAATGAGTGCCTGCCACCTGGATTTGTACTGAATGAATGAGTAAATGAATGACTGAGTATGTATTCAGATACATATACACAAACCGAAAGGGACTGAATGTTTACAGCCCATGAAGACAACTAAGAACACTTAAGAGCACTTCATTAGCAAGGGGACTGTAATTCTCCTTCTCTTCCCCAGTACATGAGAACATCTAGAATGGCTTTTCCTATAAATTTATTCTAGGAGGTGAAAATTGGTCTTTCTTTATGAGAAGGTTTGTGTGATCAAGTAAATTGGGCAAATATTGTACTCTATAACCACATTTTAGAGAGTCCTCAAGTACATAGGCAAATTATAGGCTCAGAAAAATCTTATGGTAGGGCACCTGGGTGGCTCAGTCGTTAAGCGTCTGCCTTCAGCTCAGGTCATGATCCCAGGGTCCTGGGATCGAGTCCCACATAGGGCTCCCTGCTCAGCGGGAAGCCTGCTTCTCCCTCTCCCAGTCCCCCTGTTTGTGTTCCTGCTCTCACTGTCTCTCTCTGTCAAATAAATAAATAAGATCTTTAAAAAAAAAAAAGAAAAAGAAAAATCTTATGGTAAGAAACCCCAGAATTTCCCTAATCTATTTGATTACAGAAGCCCTTTGTTCTTAGAACAAGCATTAGCCTCTGACAAAACAAGTTAACCAAGGCAAATAATTTGGTAAACAAATTTCTACATGATTCTTATCCATCAAGTTGTCAGAGAGATCCCTTTTGATACTTCATGTAATTAAGTTGTTAAATGTTCTTTTTATTGCTCAAAATATAAGGTCTTTCACAAAAGAAAAAAAAAACATAATTCCTGAAATGGGTCTCTAAAACCCAGAAGCCACAAAAGCAGGACCCTTGTCCTCTGTCATGACAGCTCACAGGTGTCTGGGCAGCAACACTTCATCTCCCTAACTGCCCTTTTCCTGTGTGTTCAGTTGTGTGCTGAAAAGTGACCCCTGGGGATGAAAATGGCCCTGGGGATTGTTAGTAGGTCACACAGCTGAGGTGACTGCAAGGTTACAGGGAGGCAAGTAATGCTTTTGCAGGTTGGGGAAAAAAACAAAACAAAACAAAACAACCACTCCTGGGAAACTCTGGCTCAGTACAGTCACTAGCATGCAGCCTATAAGCTTCCCACCATGGGACCTCTCTCCATAGCTGCTGATCTCTGAAAGCCCTACAGCTGATGCCATTGAACAGGGACAGGGAGCCTTTGAGGCCTTGCCAAGATACACTGGGATGGTGAGAACAAGGAAGCCTGTCTCAGGAGGGTGATCAGGAGGATACCTTCCAAATCCCTTTTAAGAAGATATGACATGCAGGCATATCCTGGGATTCCCGTGGAACACAAAAAGCTGAAGGAAAGCTACATGCTGATATTCTCTGATCTTATCCACAAACCATCACACTTTGTTCATTGGACACTACGTTCTGGGGACTATACTAGGCCCTGCAGGAGGTGGAAAATGAGGAACATCATGTTCTCTCCTTTACCCTTCAATGAATTTACAAACTAATTTGGTACCATAACATGAGTGCATTTTAAAAAGATAAATTACCATGCAGAGCAATTTATAATTAGCATCAGGTGAATGGAATGGGTTGTGTTTGTGGAAAGATGACAATCCAGGCAAGGAGAATAGCTTTGAGCAAAAACCAGAGGGAATCAATACAACAGCTTGGTGAAGGAAGGAGAGGAAGCATTTGGGTAAAGAAAAGTTTCAGGGGTAGGATTAATATGAAAATGGATCTTGGATGCCAGGTTAAAGAGTACAATTTAGGTATTGGGGCCCCTGGGTGGTATAGTCAGTTAGGCATCTGACTCTTGATTTCGGCTCAGGTCATGATCTCAGGGTCACGAGATCAAGCCCCACGTTGGCTCCATGCTCAGCATAGAGTCTGCTTGAGATTCTTTCTCCCTCTCCTTCTGCCCCTCCTGCTCATGCTCTTTTTCTCTCTAAAATAAATAAATGACTCTAAAAAAATAAAAATAAACTAAAAAATAAAAAAGGAAGCAAGCTAGCTTACATATTTCTAATGCTACACCCTCTTCCTCTAAAAACATAATCCCATTGTTTCAGTCATACCCAACTATTTGTTGTTACTCACATGTACTCTGTTCCCCTTCTCTGTTATACTATTCTCACTCTTTGGAATGCCTTTTCCAATTTTATGGCTTGCTGACCTCACCCTACAGTTTATGTAAAACAAATATTCCAGTGGACCTGTCATTGAATACAAATGTAACACAATGTAATATGTCACATCAATGCTCAAACTACCAGAGTACTTAGCCCCATGGATGTGAGTATTAGATGTCAGCTCCCTCTCAATATCTTTTCAGGTATTTCTGAGGGGTTCTTATGAGAAATGTTTACATTCAAGTTCTTTGATTCATTGCCCACAGGACAAATACTCTTGGGGGGTGGGGGAGAGAGGTGAATCATCTCTTCCACTGCTGCACTAACCTAGCATTTACAATCACTTAGTAGGTGATGTAAGCTCTCAATGGGCCAGAGCTCTGTAATGTATCACGATCCAGGAAAAGTGGGGCAGAGGAAGGGGTGATATGGGATGACAGGTCCTTTTGCTGATTCTGTATTGAACTTTCTCACCTAAGTCTTCTTTGAAAAACCTAACTTAAAATTATTAAGCCATGCACATAATTCCCTGGCTTTCATATCTGAAAAGGTCATTTAGGCTCGGCTGGGTCCTAGAGCTTACATCACATAATCAGGACGTGACTTGCTCATTCGTTCCATGTCTTGGCTTTGCTTTTCTTTTGTCTGCTTTAGGCTCAAGCATACACACAGCTGGAACTTGTATTTCTAAACAAGGTAGATTTTGACAAAACTCAAAAAGCCTAATTCACCCCACACTGTGGCTTTCTTTAAGGAAAGTGAAATGATATGCGCAAATTGTTTTTTAAACATTTACCACGGATACTGAAGAAAAGCAATCAAAAGAAAGCAGAGGCTTTCTAAATCCACTCCTCTCTCCCTTGAGAAACAGTGTGATTCAAGTAAGAGAGCAGTTTCTTTGTCTGTCTCTCAGGTTCATCTGAAAATTGGAACGTCTCTTCAATTCACAAATAGCAAACTGAAAGAGAGGAATGGTCTGCAAGTTTATAAAACCAACTAAAAAGCCTGAATGGGAGAAATTATCCAAGGTGGAAATACTGGGAGATCCAAATGCATAGAATATCAGTGGCTGGAATGATATCAGGTCTATAAGGAGTTTCAAGGTGGCCTGGCAGAGAACAAGAATCACATTATGTCTTCCACACCATTCTTTCCTTTCAAGTGAGATATTTTTATACAAATACATATCCATTTGCTCAATACAACTATTTGTCAATGATCTAAAAATCACAATGTCACTTGCCAGCACTGGAGATTTGAAGATAAAGCTTAGCTCCTACTAATGACAGTGTATGTTATGTTAGAATAATCATACTATAGCTAACAACAATAAATTCTGTACAAAATATAAAATATGATTATTTAAAGTGACTGAATAGAGAATAAAAGGAGGCAAAAACTGGAGGGTATTCAACCCCTGAAAGAAGTGAAGTCCACTTGGAGAGATATACCTTTATAAGGTTTTCCCCCTAAAAGAACTCCCACATTCACAGTGAAGAGCAAATCAATTTTAAGCAAAAATACAGTCATTATTTGCTTGGATCTCAGAAGATGGAGTTTATGCCACCAAAGCAACTGAACAATGTTAGAAAGAAAACCTGAAAGAAAAGAAATACACTTGAGGGGAGCCCCAAAATCCAAGTATAATCTTTCCTCAAATTCTTGATTGACCCCAGAACTGTTCATACTCCATTATGCTCAATGGGATTAGCAAATGGAAGGCTGAATAAACAGAACAGAGATTTCAACTGCTACCAACCACTGCAGGAAGAAAGTATAGAATTGTAATTTTACTAAAGTATTATTGTTGTTGTTGTTGTTGTTATTATTATTTGGCAAACACCTTGAATTTTATTCCCTAACAAAAAATAAAACTAGTTTTAGTTGCAGGTGACTAGTAAATTAAATTCTTGAAAGGAAAAACAAAAACAAAGACACACACATACCACCATTCAGAGAAAGATAATATAATCCAGTCTTCTCAACATTCTATTTATCCAGTAGACAGTAAAAATGTAGAGAAGCAAAGTGTGACACATAGAAGGGAGCAAAAGTCAATACAAATGGACCCAAAGATGACCCAGATTTTAGCATGCAACATTTATTTAGATGCCAAATGTCGTAAATTTAATTTGTTTGGCTGCTGATTTTATTTTATTTCCTTAAAGAGTATTGGATTTTGTTTTGGCTTTGAACAAGGTAATTTGCAAATCACTTTATCATTCGAGATTGGCTTTTATGCTTTGTTGTGGATGGTCTAAAGAGGCCTTCATGGGGTACCTGGGTGGCTCAGTCATTAAGCGTCTGCCTTCAGCTTAGGTCATGATCCGAGGGTCCTGGGATTGAGCCTCAGATCAGGCTCCCTACTCCGCGGGAAGCCTGTTCTCTCTCTCCCACTCCCCCTGCTTGTGTTCCCTCTCTCGCTGTCTCTCTCTCTGTCAAAAATAAATAAATAAAATCTTTTTTAAAAATTAAATTAAAAAAATAAATAAAGAGGCCTTCATTCTTGGACTAATTTAGCCTCACTATTAAGGAATAACAATTCTCAGGAAGCTGGTAAGGATTAAAACGTGTCCCCCTCAAAAAAATATTATATGCTGAAGTCCTAATGCCCAGTACCTTGGAATTTGATCTTATTTAGAAATAGAATCATTGCAGATATGGGTAGTTAAGATGATGTCAAACTGGAGTGGAGTAGAACCTTAAACCAGTATGACTGGTATACTGAAGAGGAGAAGAGAAGAGATACACAGGGAGATGGCCATGTAACAACAGAGGGAGAGATTGGAGTGATGCATCCACAACCCAAGAAACACCAAGGATTATCAGCAAACACCAGAAGCTAGAAGATGTAAGTAAAGATCTTTCCTAGAGATTTCAGAATGAGTGAGCCCCTGCTGACATCTTAATTTTTCTTTCTATCCAGAACTCTAGAGAAATAAATTCCTGCTGTTTTAAGCCACCTAGTTTGTGGTACTTTATTTCTGGCAGCCTGAGGAAACTAATGTGTAACTCAATGCCTCAGGCATGACAAAATTTCTTCATTCTGGCCTTTGGGAATGCAAACTCTTCCCCTTCCCCATGCTGTGTGAGGGGCAGAAGTCGTTTCGCCTCCTGCTTTCTTGGTGGAGTTCCCTCTCAAACCAATGGCTCAAGAGGACTCCTTGAATGTATGTCTAGAACCTTCCTTCTTATGAATATTCTGGCTTTCAAATTCTAGCCCCCTCAGTTACCTGACACTCCGTTCCGGTTTCTGTCTCCTTAGTTAAATGAGACTATTGACTGTTTTGGTTCCTCTCCCTGTATTACAGCCTGGAAATTGCCTCCAGGTAGTAGGCCTGGTGAGTCATAAGGGGCTCACCTCATGTTTCCCTTCTCTCAGGGGTCATATTGTTGCCCTTCCTCTTTTCTAATTTCTGAAAACCACTGCTTCATATAATTGGTCCTATGTTTTAGTCGTTTATGGTAAACAGATCATTCTCATATCACGTTCTTTTTCATAGGTGGGATGGAAGTCTAACGCATATAATCCTCAAGAGAACATGGGAAATTTATCAGACAGACAAAATACCAGGCCATAAAGTAAGTGTAGGTTAATTTAAAAGATTGAAATCTTATGTAGCACTTTTTTCTTCAGATACAATGTACTAAATTAGCAATCAATAGAATAAGAATTTTAGAAAAGCTCCAAATATTTGGAATTTAAACAAGACATTCCTAAATAACAAAGGGTTAATAAAAAATAAACAAAGGAAGTTGCAAAATATTTAGCTAAATGATAACGAAAATTCAGTGTACGTGCTGCCGAAGCGAGCACGATAATGAAAATTCAACATATGAAAATTTTGAGGCTATAGATAAAGCAGTGCTTAGTGAGAAAATAATAGATATATATGTATATAATTGAAAGGAAGAAAAATTTAACATCAATTATCTGTTTTCTATCTACTTATCTAGAGAAAACAAGAGCACATTAAAAGAAAAGTAAATAGATACATGAACATAATAGTAAGATATGATAAAGATAGGAGCAGAACTCAATGAAATATAAAACACAAATATTAGAGAAAATTACCAAGCTAAAAGTTAGGTTTTTGAAAAAAAATTTCTGGAAATACCGATAAAGAATAAAAAGACAGAAACAAATTTCCCAATATCAGAAATATGAAAGGTTAGGTAACTACAGATATAATGGTAAAAAGACAATAACAAATATTTTGAACAACTTTATGGTGATGAATTCACAACTTAGGTTAAACTTATTAAACTGACACAAAATGAAATAAAAAACCTGAATAGCCCTATATTCATTAAGGAAATTGAATTAATTATCAATCTTACCATGACAAATGACATGTTTGTTTACATATGTTTGTATGTGAGTTGCTTTCAGTTTATTTCCTCCCCATACAAAATTGTAGGCTAATGATCTCTTTTAACGAACTGTTTCTGTTCATTTGTTGTTGTTGTGTTAAGTCTGAATTGATGTAATCTATTTAAAATTGTTTTTTATGTATTATACTACAGTATATTCCATTAGAGAAAAGCCACACACACAATTTCACTGATGACAGTCCCCCTTCTACTTCAGGCTCTGAGTCAGGATGCTGTGGGAAAGTGTTCTGAAGACTGTGAGAAATGCTCTTTTCAGAGTATGTCTACAAAGTATACCTCTGAGATTCTTAAAAGCTCTTTTATCTGCTAGAAGAAGCTTTAAAACTTTCTGAGCTTTCAACCGAAACTTCTAACTGTAACACTGATGTGATCTTTACTCTAAGGACACATTTTTTTATAGGCAACACTCTATTTGGTATTTGCATTGAATCCATTTTAATTTTAGAGTCTTTTGCTGGACAAGACTGAGGATTTTCGAGCCCATCAACTCCTGGTTCATCCTTATTTCCTCTAAATTATGCTTGGAATTTAGCTCATCCCTCTCCTGTCATGTTAGTCATGCATTACCATAGGCAGCTAGCTAATAAAAGGTGTTGATACTTTCGACTGATTCTGATTAATGAATTTTTCTTCCAGCATATCACCTAGATCCTGTTTCTCAGAATTCCTATAGCAGAAACCATACTACCTTTCTATTTCCACTAGTAGTCTCCTTGGGGCCCTCCAGGCCTCTATCTGCTACATGGTCATACACTAACACCATGTTTTAGGTTGCTGTTACTGCAGTACCCTACTACAAGGTTCCAATATCTTCTTCAGTTGTTTGTTTTTGTATAACTAATTATCCCCAAGACAAATTGGCTTAATTTTATTTGCTAGTGATTTTGTGGGTCAGGAATTCAGACAGGGCATGGCTTGTCTCAGATCCATGTGGTATGGATATACATGCAGGAAGAATAATTCCACCAATTACTCCATTGCTTAGTGCCCAGACTAAAGGAGCTATCACTCCATTACTCCAGTGGGGCTACAACTGGACTCAGATTTCTGGATTTACAAAGATAAATGTCCCCTTTTTTATACCTGCACATGGCAGGTATTGGTAATAAATTCTGATAATCCTTTCTCCTGATCCCCAGGACCCATCTCAAACAGCACTACATCTAGTTCCTATTAATCTGGAGTTGCTCAGGAGGTGAAATAATTATTAAATAAACATTCTTGTTGATAGAAATGTTAAAAAGATTGAGATAGAAAGTGATGTCTATTTTTGATACTACTATGTTTGTTTCAGAAGTAAGTTCACATGCTCACCATCCTATCTGGTTGAATTTTTAAACACATACACGATAATCCAGGAATAGGGCACCTGGGTGGCTCAGTCATGAAGCGTCTGCCTTTGGCTCAGGCCGTGATCCCAGAGTCCTGGGATCGAGCCCCGCAGCGGGCTCCCTGCTCCGCGGGAAGCCTGCTTCTCCCTCTCCCACTCCCCCTGCTTGTGTTCCCTCTCTCGCTGTGTCTCTCTCTGTCAAATAAATAAATAAAATCTTAAAAAAAACAATAATCCAAGAATATAAAATATTCCAGAAAAAAAAGTGTTCAAGATCTTGTACCACCTCTTATAGTATTCCTCAAGTTACAAAGGAGTGATTTATATGCCTCCATCTATTAGTTTTGTTTTGCACAAACAATCCTATGTGATTTATCCCAGTTATCTGATACAATTACAGTCATCCTCAAGATCCAACTCACATGCTACTTCTTTCAACAAAAGTTTCTTGATCACCTCTGTAGAACTAATCCTGCCTCTATTGTCTCAGAGCATTAAGACTACCAACTTCCTTTTATCACCTCTTTGGGTACATTAATCTCAGTACTTTTACGTTTCTTAAGTGATAAGGATCATGTAAATACAAGAATAAATGTGTGAATAATGAAATGCAGTGGTTTTCTGTCAAATGAGCTAAGCCTTTAGTAACTGGCTGACATTGGTTGTTATAAGAAAATAAACTCAGGATTTTAGTGTCAAAATAATATAATATTATCACATAATTACTGAGCACCTATTCCGTGTCAGGTTTTGCATGTAGTATTCACATGCTTCTGAATGAATCCTTGAAGGAGACCATGAGGTAATGTTAACATTTATATTTGAAAAGTAACAATATTGAGAATTGCAGGTAAAATCATATACCCATGTTCCATTTAATGCCAAGCCACTCAGGGGCAGAAGCAAGACAGAACAGAATTTTCTAGTTACGAAATTCTTGCTATAGAACTTGCCTCTATAATGTACCAGTGGAATATTACTATTTTCTTTATCAAAGACAAAGTACAAAAGCAACTAAACAGATATCAATCATGTTTGCAGCAAAGGCCAAATAAAATGCCACGCACAGGTCAGTAAAACACGGATGAGTAGCTGAAAAAATATGGGTAAAATACACAAAATAAAAGCATGCCTTCCCTTTATTTATCATTGAGAAAATACAAAAGCTCTCATTGGGGGAATCGATAAGTGAAGAGAGATTTGAGAGGACTGGATACTTAGGCAGATGGATAAATTGGAATTTCCTCTTCCTGGGATGATTACTAATCACTACCTATGTCAGATCATTTCATGTCACATGCACAGCTCAGTTGTGTATATAATTATACAATTCTTATTCTAAATAATGATTCTGCAAATAATGATGCTGAAAATAGACAGTGTTATAAATAATACTGCATAAATTGAACAATTGTTACATTCTAATGAAACCTAACAATTATATTCTACTTTGGCAGTGGAACTTGTACCAGGTACTCATTAGTCAGAAGTCATTTGGTAGGTATTACTTATTGCTAATAATACAATCATGTCACTTTGTCTTGGGATTAATTTGCTCTTCAGTATACCTTCTATATCACTGAACACAGAAGACACAGGCATCTTGAAACAGACAGGGAGTTTCTACCATTGCTGGGCACTTTCTTCCAGTGATCAAACAGGGAACAAAACAAATATCCTGCTTCCATATATGTTCAATAACTATTGAATAAAATGACACTCGATACTGCTAATTTCTCCTTTTTTCTAAAATGGTTTCCGTACAGACAACATTCTCCTTGTCCCCTCCATCCTTTTAGTGATGTCTCCACGCTCCCTTGCTGGCTCCTACTTCCACCTCTGTCCCCAGAAATAAGGGTTTCCCAAATTTTGGTTGTCATTTCTCTGCTCTTTTCTTGCTTTGCTCTCACACACTGAGATCTCATCAGTTTGGTTTTTTTTTTGTTTGTTTTTTTTCCTGTTCTGTCCCTTTATTCAATTGTATTTTTTTTTGTTTAAAATTTGTTTTTATGTGAATATAGTAGGCACACAATGTTATATGTTTTAGGGGTACAGCATAGTGATTCACCTTCTTCAGATATATTCTTTATGCTATCTATGCCCACTGTAGCTACCCTCTGTCACCATACGATGTGATTACGGTATCATTGACTGTATTCTATATGCTGTACCTTTCATTCCCATGACGTATTCATGCCATAACTGGAGGCCTGTATCTTACTCTCCCTTCCCCCATCATCCCCTGACCCTCTGGCCGCCATCAGTTTGTTCTCTGTATTTATAAGTCTGATTTGAGATTTCATCAATTCTTATAGGTTGGATTGTAACCCAAACTATCCCAATTCAAATCCTTCATCAATTGCCTGCTACAAATTTCCATTTGGATATCCCTCCATAATTTCAAACTCAACTTATATAATAAAAGCTCATCCTCCTCTTCCTTTGAGACCTCTCATACATAGCAAGAGTAAATTTTTTTGTAAAACCACTTCAGTTTATATACATGTGTATGTTTTTATATAAGCATATGTATATAGTTATATATGGACAAGTGGACAAATATACATGTAAAATGGGTCATGGTACAAAACATATTTTCTACTATGAGTTTGGGTCAAAAATATTTGAAAGTGAATGGAGGGGCACCTTGGTGGCTGAGTTGGTTAAGCATCTGACTCTTGATTACAGCTCAGGTCATGATCGCAGGGTTGTGAGATCGAGCCCCTGCTTTGGGCTATGTGCTGGATGTGGAACCTGCTTAAGATTCTCTTTCCCCTCTCCCTCTCTTTCTCTCTCTCACACATAATTTATATATATATATATATATATATATATATGATAATATATAATCATCTCTCTCTATATATATATGAAGCCAATGGAATATACGGCCACAAAAACAGTGGCTTATAGGGAAAATAAAAATCAGACCAAATCACTCAAAACCTATGCAATGTTGTAACCAGAGCAATAACCAAAACAACAATATATATACTGATTGATAACTTAGCCTAGAAAAGAAACATCGGAGAACTTTAAAGATTCACAGAAAGCAATTGTCTTAGAATGCTGGCTTGCAGGTATGGAACAAAAACAAATAAAAGTGGAGCTTTGTGTTGCCAGGGCTGCTGTTAGGATGAAGATCGGAAGAAGTGGAACCTGCTTTTATCAGACAGCCATGCAAGTGTTAAGGGTTGCACCTCTGTGAGAAAGGGGACTGGATGTGGGCATCTATTTTTAAACATTCTTATCTTCTCTAAACCCCTTCAGCCCAAAAGTCTTCGACCCTAAAAGAGAGTTCAAACATTTCTGTGCAGCAGGTTGGCTTAGGGGATTTCTCTCTTTTTTTTTTTTTTTTTCCCTTCCTGGTGAAGTATTAAACTCTGCTGCAGTTATCCGGGCTCTCCTTGCCTAGGAAAAATCACAATGAACAAACACTGCTTCCACATTAGCAGAACATTATGACTCTCCTGGCCACATGTCCCCGTTTGTTCTGGTTTAAGCCTGCTGCCTTGGCATGATTATTAATAGCACCCCTCCACTCTCAAAAGTATTTGGATTTGAACAATAAATTATATGATCATTCTAATTATTTTGCTATTTACCCTCTATGGTCACAGAACAGATGGGAACATATGGGTAGTAAGTTATAATAAATGCAATGATAAATGGTAAGCATGCATTGACAACAGGGAAGGCACACTTTTTAAGATGTTTTAGTTCTAGCCTCCTTGAAGAAGTAACATTTAAGCTGAAGTGGAAGCAGGAACCAGGAGAGAAAGTATGGCCAGCAGAAAAGGAGGCAGAGGGAACAGCTTATGCAAAGGCCCTGCAGTGAGAAATTGTTTGACAGGTTTGAAGAAATGAGAAGCGGCTCTGAGCGGGGAGGAGACAGGGATGGTGGCTTGAACTTGGGCGGTCTCAGCACAGACTGTGGGAGCCACAGGTAAGTTTGGAAATCCAAGTGGTAGGACTTCTAGATGAACTAAAGAGTCGTGAGGGAGAGAAGGCAGGCAAGGATGATTCTGAGTTTCTAGAAAAAACCGAGGAGATGAGGATTCAATTTGTACTACTTTCTCTAAATTCTTAGATACTTTAGTGAAATCACTTCGCTTTGGGACCCAGTTATCTTATCTATTGAAAAATGATGGGCCCAGGGGGCGGAGCAAGATGGCGGAGGAGTAGGAGACCTCGATTTCGTCTGGTCTCAGGAATTCAGCTGAACAGGGATCAAACCATTCTGAACACCGACGAACTCAACAGGAGATCGAAGAGAAGAATAGCAACAACTCTCTGAACAGAAAAGCGACCACTTTCTGGAAGGTAGGACGTGTGGAGAAGTGAATCCGAGGCGATATTCGGGAGGATGGACGGCGGGGGACGGGGCCTCCATCGGCAGCTTCTGGCAAGTGATAGAGCCATGGAGCACAAAATTGGAACTTTTAAAAGTTGGCTCCGCTGAGGGACGCTGCTCCAGTGGCTAAGCGGGGGGTGGAACCCTCGCAGGACAGTGTGGTCTCAGGATCCTCGGGGCCACAGAAAGACCGGGGGTACCTGAGTGCAGCAGAGCTCCCAGGTATCGGAGCGGGGAAGCCGGCTGCAGAGACAGAACCGAGGCTGGGCTCTCAGCTCAGGGTTGCCATAAACTGTGATCCGCAGCCCAGTCGGGCCACTGCTCCTCCAGCAGGGACCCAACAAGTGGCAGAGCCGGGGAGACTCCCCTTCCTCACCGGGGAGGAGTGATGTGGGAGCGCACCGCAGGGAACTGCTGGGTTTGGAGACTCCACACGGGGTTGGGTGCCAGAGAGAGAAATGCTCGGTCACAGGCCGGGTGAGCACGGAGTACGGCCGGAGGCCAGGGAGATGGGAGTGACTGCTTTACTCTGGGGGCGCACTGAGGAGCAGGGCCCCGAGTTCTCAGCTCCTTCGGGTGGAGATTGGGAGGCCACCATTTTCAACCTGGTCCTCCAAAGCTGTACCGAGAGCTTGTAGGGAACAAAAGCTCCTGAGAGCAAACCCAAGCAGCTTGCTTAGCCGGGACCAACAGGGGTGGGGCAATTCTGCCTCCGGCAAAGACATTTGGGAACCACGGCAAAGGCCCCTCCCCCAGAAGATCAGCACGAACAGCCAGCAAGCCAAGACCAAGTTTACCGATCAAGGAGAACGGGAGAACACCAGCGCTAGGGGAATACTGCACATAGAATTCATGGCTTTTTTTTACCATGATTCATTACATTTTCAAAGTTAATTTTTTTAACTGTTTTTTTAATTTTTCTTTATTCCTTTTTCAACCAAATTTTTATCAATCCCTTTTTTAAAAAATTTTTTTGATTTTTAATTTTTAGACTCATATTTTATCCCTTCATAGTAGTTACCCTTATTTTTGGCATTTATATATAAGATGTTCTCTTTTTAAATTTTTGAGATACAGTTCCTTCTAACAGATCAAAATATAACCTAAATCATTAGTGTATGGCTTTGTTATAGTCTCCTGCCTGATCACATTCTCTCCTTTTTTTTTTTAAATCTTTCTTTTTTCAAACAACCACTTATCTTATCAATTCCTTTTATAAAACCTTTTATAATTTTCATCTTTACATTCATCTTCCATCCCTTCATTGTATCAACCCTTATTTTGTATATATGTCTTTCTTCCTTTAAAATTTTAGGAGGCACTTTTTTGTAACAGACCAAAATATGCCCAAAATCTAGTGTGTGGCACTGATCTATACACTAGCCTGATCATATTTGATCATATTCTGCTTTTTTTGTATTGTTCTGTTTTTGATTTTATCTTTTTCTTTTTTTTTCTCTTTCGATTTTCTTTCTTTCCCTTTCTTTTACCCTGGTTTCAGGTCTTTTCTGATTTGTATAGAGGATATTTCCTGGGGACGTTGTTAACCTGTTAGCATTTTGTTCTCGCATTCATCTATTCTCCTCTGGACAAGACGACAAGACAAAACAAATCACCTCAGCAAAAAGAACAAGAGGTAGTACCGTCAGCCAGGGACCTATTCAATACGGACATTAGTACGATGTCGGACCTAGAGTTCAGAATCATGACTTTAAAGATACTACCTGGGCTTGAAAAACCGTGGAAGTTATTAGAGAAACCCTTTCTGGGGAAATAAAAGAACTAAAATCTAACCAAGTCGAAATCAAAAAGGCAATTAATGAGGTGCAATCAAAAATGGAGGCACTAACTGCTAGGATAAATGAGGAAGAAGAGAGAATCAGCGATATAGAAGACCAAATGATGGAAAATAAAGAGGCTGAGAAAAAGAGACATAAACAACTACAAGATCACGAGGGCAGAATTCAAGAGATAAGCGATATGATAAGACGAAACAACATTAGAATAATTGGGATCCCAGAAGAAGAAGAAAGAGAGAGAGGGGCAGAAGATATATTGGAGCAAAAAATAGCAGAGAACATTCCTAATGTGAGGAAGAAAACAGGCATCAAAATCCAGGACGCACAGAGAACCCCTCTCAAAATCAATAAAAATAGGTCAACAACCCGACTTCTAATAGTAAAACTTACGAGTCTCAGAGACAAAGAGAAAATCCTCAAAGCAGCTCGGGAGAAGAGATATGTAACCTAAAATGGTAGAAATATTAGATTGGCAACAGACCTATCCACAGAGACCTGGCAGGCCAGAAAGCACTGGCATGATATCTTCAGAGCATTAAATGAGAAAAATATGCAGCCAAGAATACTATATCTAGCTAGGCTGTCATTGAAAATAGAAGGAGAGATAAAAAGCTTCCAGGAAAACAAAAACTAAAGGAATTTGCAAACACAAACCCAGCCCTCCAAGAAATATTGAAAGGGGTCCTCTAAGGAAAGAGAGAGCCTAAAAGTAGCATAGATCAGAAAGGAACACAGACAATATACAGTAACAGTCACCTTACAGGAAATACAATGGCACTAAATTCATACCTTTCAATAGTTACCCTGAATGTAAATGGGCTTAATGCCCCAAACAAAAGACACAGGCTATCAGATTGGATTAAAAAAAAAGACCCATCAATATACTGTCTGTAAGAGGAGCGCCTGGGTGGCTCAGTTGTTTAAGCACCTGCCTTTGGCTCAGGTCATGATCCTGGAGTCCCGGGATCGAGTCCCACATCGGGCTCCCTGCTCGGTGGGGAGTCGGCTTCTCCCTCTGATCATCTTCCCTCTTGTGCTCTCTATCTCTCATTCTCTCTCACACAAATAAATAAATAAATAAATAAATAAATAAATAAATCTTTAAAAAAATATATACTGTCTGCAAGAGACTAATTTTAGAACCAAAGACACGCCCACATTGAAAGTGAGGGGGTGGAAAAACAATTACCATGCTAATGGACACCAAAAGAAAGATGGGGTGGCAATCCTTATATCAAAAAATTAGATTTTAAAACAAAGACTGTAATAAGAGATGAAGAAGGACACTATATCCTACTTAAAGGGTCTATCCAACAAGAAGATCTAACAATTGTAAATATCTACGCCCAAAACATGGGAGCAACCAATTAAATAAGGCAATTAATAAGAAAACCAAAGAAACACATTGACAACAATACAATAATAGTGGGGGACTTTAACACCCTCCTAACTGAAATGGACAGATCGTCTAAGCAAAAGATCAACAAGTAAATAAAGACTTTAAATGACACACTGGACCAAATGGACTTCACAGACATATTCAGAACATTCCATCCCCAAACAACGGAATACACATTCTTCTCTAGGGCCCATGGAATATTCTCCAAAATAAATCACATCTTAGGTCACATTCAGGTCTCAACCAGTACTAGAAGACTGGGATCATTCCCTGCATATTTTCAGACCACAATGCTTTGAAACTAGAACTCAATCACAAGAGGAAAGTCGGAAAGACTCAAATACATGGAGACTAAAGAGTATCCTCCTAAAGAATCAATGGGTCAACCAAGAAATTAAAGAAGAATTAAAAAAATTCATGGAAACCAATGAAAATGAAAGCACAATGGCTCAAAATCTTTGGGATACAGCAAAGGCAGTCCTGAGAGGAAAGTATATAGCAATACAAGCCTTTCTCAAGAAACAAGAAAGGTCTCAAATACACAACCTAACCCTACACCTAAAGGAGCTGGAGGAAGAACAGCAAATATAGCCTAAAACCAGCAGGAGAAGAGAAATCATAAAGATCAGAGAAGAAATCAATGAACTAAAAAACCAAAAGAACAGTAGAACAGATCAACGGAACTAGGAGCTGATTCTTTGAAAGAATTAAAAAGATGGATAAACCCCTGGCCAGACTTATCAAAAAGAAAAGAGAAATGACCCAAATTAAAATCATGAATGAAAGAGGAGAGATCACGACCAACACCAAAGAAATACAAACAATTATAAGAACATATTATGAGCAACTCTATGCCAGCAAATTAGATAACCTGGAGGAAATGGATGCATATCCTAGAGATGTATCAACTACCAAAATTGAACCAGGAAGAAATAGAAATCCTGAATAGACCTATAACCACTAAGGAAATTGAAGCAGTCATCAAAAATCTCCCAACAAACAAAAGCCCAGGGCCAGTTGGCATCCCAGGGGAATTCTATCAGACATTTAAAGAAGAATTAATACCTATTCTCCTGAAACTGTTCCAAAAAATAGAAATGGAAGGAAACCTTCCATACTCATTTTATGAGGCCACCATTACCTTGGTCCCAAAACCAGACAAAGACCCCATCAAAAAGGAGATACAGACCAATATCCGTGATGAAAAT